>NW_016107576.1:1790151-1796529 GCF_001604975.1 Cebus imitator | reverse complement strand
ACGGGGTTTCACCATGTTGACCAGGATGGTCTCGATCTCTTGACCTCGTGATCCACCCGCCTCGGCCTCCCAAAGTGCTGGGATTACAGGCTTGAGCCACCGCGCCCGGCCCTAGTATCTTATTTTAAAGCTTTAATATGATAATTTAAAAAAACATATAAAAAATTTAAACTACCATAAAATAAAGGACTATAACTTTTTTCAGCTTCCTGTTTATGAATGTTTATATTCTGTTCTCTATATGTAATAACAGTGCATTGTATAGTAGAAAACTAAGGGAGCAAATTGTATGTGTTCTCACCACAAACAAATGATCAGTATATGAGGAAAGGCATATGCCTGATTCAGCCATTCCACAGGGTATACATATTTCAAAGCATAATGCTGTATTCCATAAACATACACAATTTTTATCAATTAAAAAATTAAATTTTTTAAAAAGTATACTATGTTCTATATGTATCCTTGAATCTTTCGTGTTTTAAAACATATAATGGTTGTTTTATTTCTTTTCTCTTTGGACTCAATGATGATTTTACGTTATAGAGAATCTCATAATTTATCATAGAGGTTACCATTTCATTTTGTGGAGAAGACAGGAGTAATTTGGACTACAAATTTAAGGAGATATAAAGAAACCAAGTATAGTGTATCTTACCCTAAAAACAAGATATTTTTAAGTTTATTAGATCCATATGTAGTGATGAGGAAAGCTTCTCTTCTGTATTTCTTAGTTTCTCAAGATAAAATTCTATTTCATAAATCTCTCATGAGGACTATATCAAATATTCTAAAAGAAGCTTTTGAGATACAATGTGGCTTTTGGAATTGGACAGGTCTTGTTGTTCCGTGTTCTAGACAGTATGGCCTTGAACAAATTACTCCTCCACATTTATAAAGTAAGCATAATAATGCACACCACCATGGGTGGCTATGAAATTCAAATGAAGAAACGTGGTAGGTAGCCCTGGCACATAGTGGGGCCTGGATAAATATCAGTTCTTAGCTTCTTTAAAACTGTTGGAAGCTAGTATCCATGTGCTCTTAAATACAACCAAACCTCTTTGTTTTAAGTTGTCAACATAAGTGTTTTTACTTCTGTTTTCAAAAGACATGTATTCAAGTGAGTGGCTTAGAGCATTCATCTCATGAGGGCAGCTTGGAGTAAGAGGACATGGGATAGTCTTGCACCTTGGCCTTCTTTCTTACAGAGAAACAAAACATTGGTGATTCTTGGGTTCTTGTCTCCCCTCTCTATCTGAGGCTCTCTATTTTTCATTGAGAACTCCACCTTCTCTTAAGACTTGCATTCCAACATGGTATCTCCAGTTTACTCTTCACTGCTATAAAGCAGGGCCTTTTTTAGGGCACTTTTTAGATCCAGCCAAGGACCAAGCCTTTCTTCAGCCAAATGCAAAGCAGGGAATGGATCATGCCTTGGTACCAGCCCTGCTCCTGTTGATCCAGAACATTACTTTTCAAGACTTTAAGCTTACAGAAAAATAAAGTGTGATGCCATTTACATGCTTAAGCTTCCTGACACCTGTGTTTATTTAAAGGAACCGCCTCCATGTCTGTACTCAAAACCTGATGATGCATGCCCTCTATAGAAGCAAGTACAGTGTTTTTACAGGAAATTTTTAATAGCAGGGAAAAACAAGATCTTTTCCTCAAGTGGTTGACTATTTCCCTCTGTAATCTTAGATACAGTTTAAGCCCTATTTCTTTTAGGTAATATTTGTTATATTAGATGTTGGAGGCTAATATCAGCTAATAAATAGATCCATGTGGCTTATATATTGAATTAAACTGAAGAGAATTGCTAGCATGTCTGCTCTTAGGATACAGTAGTATGAAGTGGCAGCTACATAAAACTGATTACTGTGATGGCCTCTGCATAAAAAGAGAAGGCCTCGTACAACTCAACAGTCATATCAGCAAAATAACTTGTATATCCTTGTCAAGAGAGAAAACAGGGTTGAAAATGTCAGAATGAAGACGTAATACTCAAGTTTTCTAGGGCAGATTGTTGGGTTGGTCATTCTCTGGCAAAAAAAAGCAAAACAAAACCCAAAGGAAATAATTTTAGATTTAATGCCTAAAGAAATGGCATTCCCTCAAAATAAAGAACATCCACATAAACTGACTTAAGTTGCAATGATGGGGGTCATTGAGAACACTCCATAGAGCAACTCCTGTGGCTTTCTGTTAGAGTTTCATCTTGCAATTGTAACTTTTATATAATTCAACTTGAGAGAAAGAGAGAGAGAGAATTTCCTTCACTTTCTAAATCATGGCTCAGAAGTGTGTTATAAAACACCAAGAACGGAAAAGCTATTACGTGGAATATAAAGAAATACTTGAGTCTATAATATCATTGAACTCTTGGATTCAGTTTCAGCAGACATGCTCTGTATTCCCACAAGAGTCTGGAAAATGAACTCCTATTTTTTTTTTCTGTCTGGAGCTGCAGTTAGTGTTATTATTTGCTCCATGGCTCAATCCGGGTCAGACTGTTCTTCAGTAACACAGGTGGATGTTAATACAGGGAATCTGTTGAAAAGATTGTGGAGGAACTGCTTCCCAGAAGCAGTTCTAAGATGGCAATTTGATGGCAGTCAGCTATGGTAAGGTCAAATGAAGCTTAGCAGTACCTTCTAGAATGTGGTCTTTCAGGTTTTGTCACCTGCAATGCTATAGGCAGAAGCTTCATGTATAATGGGTCAATATGAACTGGTGGCATCTTTTAAGAAGTGGATTCTAGAAATAGAGGTCATTAAATGCTCAATACTTGTGAATTGTAATGTTGATCTGCATTTTTCTCTTTAGCTTTATTTGTGAAATATAAGATGTAGTACTTAAAAATTCCATAAGCCTTTTTTTCTTTTGTATGGGCTTAAAAATATTTTAGAAACTTGTTAAAAACTAGTTATAGAAATATTCATTATCCTATTAAAAGTGGCAGGAGGAATATAGTTTGATTTAAGATAGAGAAATTGTTTTGTACTAATGTGTTTTCTTGTCAGCAATTACATTGTTAAAATGTAACAAGTAAATTTTGCTAAGAGTATAACCTGTATCCATTTGTAAGTAAGCACACAGGGAAAACAATATTTTAAATGTCCTAACCATTGAATTATTTTTCTAGCAAACAACTTGACATAAAATAGACTGAAACATCCATTTATTTTAATAACTATGTTAAATTACAGATTAATGGTCCAAAATAAAATTTAAACTGAATTAATACATGATTCAGTTTTGGGGGAAAATAGATCTTTCTCCAACTGAGAATAGACATTTTTTTTCTTTTGTGAATAACTTATTTTCCCCTTAATAAGTTTAGGACTTGTCTGAACCACAGCCAGCCTTAATAATCCTTTGTTCAGAAATGTTCAGCATTATATTGACTAAGGAGCAACTTGGGGGTTGAAAAATAGATCAGTATTTCAGTTCCTGACTTTAGACTATTTTTAAAGTGCTGAGAGTTCCAGTTGAAAAATTGCAAAGGCTCCAGGACACTGTGCCTGGAAATAAGATTCCTAAAGAGTAGAGCCTAGGGATGTTTAGGCAACCCTTACAGAAATAAGTCTTCAAGTACGTTTTAAGTACAACGTGTCTCGCATGTTTTGAATGATTCTTTTCAGATTTTTTTTTTGATGTAACTATTCTGTTTTACTTGACATGTATATACACGTGTGTGTGTGTGTGTGTGTGTATTTGGTAAGTCTAGGAGTTTACATATCCCTCAAACTTGCGATTGTTACTCACCAGATCAAACACTAGCAGGTCCTAAGGAACAGTCCTAGTCCACAGCCAACACACACAGATCCCTTCTTATCACTTGGAACAGACATTCCTCCACAGGTACATACCCAGCATTCTTAAGAGAACAAGTAACTGTTTAGTTTAAACTAATATTTTTGGAGCAAAAAATGAGAACCGTCAGAAGATTTTTATTAGTTGTGTTTTCTAGAAATGTAATCTTAGTTCAGCTATATTTATCAGAAAATCTACAAAGCATTTTTATATCTTAGTATTTGTAACTGACATTATAGATTTCTAAAGAAAATATCAAATTAATCTGAGGTGAAAACAGTGTAGTAAATTAATTTGTACTGCTTTTGAAAATGTTTTTTCTATAAAAATAATTTGACAAGTAGTCTTATTTGCTATAGTTGACTCTGCTTGAAGAAAAACATTCACACTTAGACCCTGGCTAGAAGAAAGAAATCGGAGGCAGATTTTTTAAAGACTGTACTTTCAGGGCTGGGCACAGTGGCTCACAGCTGTAATCCCAGCACTTGGAGAGGCCAAGGCAGGAGGATCACCTGAGGCTAAGAGTTTAAGATAAGTCTGGGCAACATAGTGAGACCCTGTCTCTACCAAAAAAAGAAGTTAAAAATATTAGCTGGGAGTGGTGGTTTCGTACCTGTAGTCTTAGCCATTTGAGGGGCTGAGGTAGGAGGATTGCTTGAGCCCAAGAGTTTGAGGCTATAGTGAGCTGTGATTGCAGCACTGCACTTCAGCCTGGGTGACATAGCAAGACCCTGTCTCTAAAATTAATTCAAATAAAAATAAAATACATTGCCTTCAGGACACATTAAAAAGGAACTAGATGCAAAATAGTTTTGAAAACATTTTCTTTCAAGTAAGATAGTAATTGTGCTTCTTTTTAAAATAAAATTACATATAAATGAAAATCTGATTCTACAGTTCAATAATAGGAATTTTAAAATAGCTGGAAGCTGCATCTTGGCCAGGCACAGCGGCTCATGCCTATATCCCAGCACTTTTGGAGGCTGAGGTGAGTGGATCACTTGAGCCAAGGAGTTTGAGACAAGCCTGGGCAGCATGGTGAAACCCTATCTTTACAAAAAAAAATTGTAAAAAATTAGCTGGGCGTGGTAGGCTGCACCTGTAGTCCCAGCTACTTGGGAGGCTGAGATGGAAGGATTCCTTGGGCCCAAGAGATCAAGGTGACAGTGAGCCATGATCACGCCTGTGTGCCCCAGCATAGGCAATAGAGCAAAAGCCTGTCTCAAAAAAAAAAAAAAAAAAAAAAAAAAAAAAAAAAAAAAAAAAAAAAAAAAAAAAAAGCTGCTTCCCTTAAAATTTAAGGTAAAATTATATTTCATCCTCATTACAACTCTTTTTCGTTAAAATAAATATAAGCCATGCTATTCCGTTTGTGCTATTTAGACTTTATCTGATGTATTTAGTCATTCTCTACTGCTCCCAGGAAGTGAATAAATCCAGATAAACAGAAGATACCAATAATGAAAGATTCACTTTTCATAAATGTCTAGTTTTCATAGTAGACCCTTTTCATTTTAGAGCTGTAACCTCTTGGAGAAAAGGATCGATTTCTGTAATTGTATTGCTAGACTGTGTCAACACAATGTATTATGAAAGCTACATTTGAGCAGCACCAAGATCGTCTTTTAATGAGGAGAGATAGTGTTAGTCTGCTGTGCTCAAAAGTGTTCACTCTTTAGCCCAATGATTCTGGTATTATATAAAGCTTTAGAACCCCTAGACATTTGCCTACCATGTCTTTGAAGAAGGCAATCACATGTGGGCATGGATCATATCTCTCTGCTTACATTTTTATGGTTTTCATTTATGTACCATTGTACTGCAGAAGGGCTAGAAGGCAGTTTGGAAAGATATATGCAACACAAGGTAGAATCAGTCAAAAGATGAGTACAGGAATAAGATAAAATGATTACCATTAAGTGGAGCCAGGAACATAATGTGTGATCTACACACTGTTATAGATGGGTCACAAATTCCACTGAAAGCTTTCTAACCATCAGCATAAAGAAATGAAACTGATAGGTATGTTAGTCTATGAGGGCCTAATACAGGCAGGTCAGTTTCTGAGAAGTGATAATGTGATTACTGCTAAGCCTAGAGAAGAATTTCTTCCTGGGGACCCCATGTGGACAGTGTGTAATGAGATAAGTAGCATCATCTACCACACTTTTAGCAGTAGACGCAGTTCAGTTAATTCAGTATTATAGAAAGTGAACTCTCTAATTCAGATGTACATTTTAGAATTTCTGCAAGAGTAGGCCAGGCATGGTGGCTCACATCATAATTCCAGCACTTTGGGAGGCCCAAGTGGGCAGATCACCTGAAGTCAGGAGGTCGAGACCAACTTGGCCAACATGGCAAAACCACATCTCTACTAAAAATACAAACAACAACAACAACAACAAAAAGCTGATCATGGTGGCACATACCTGTAATCCCAGCTACTCGGGAGATTGAGGTAGGAGAATTGCTTGAACCTGGGAGGTGGAGGTTGCAGTGAGTCAAGATTGCACCACTGTACTCCAGCCTGGGCAACAGAATGAGACCCTATCTCAAAAA
>NW_016107576.1:1779102-1790117 GCF_001604975.1 Cebus imitator | reverse complement strand
AAAAGAATTTCTGCAAGAGTAGACTATGTGTTTTTCAGGCAGTCATCCCTGATTGTTTTTGATAAATAATGCCAGTGAGCTCAAGGTTTTATGCTAAACAATTAGCTGGGATACAGCAAAACAAGGCCAAGATTCTCCAAAGAAAAAAATATCAAGGCCACTTGGGCATGTCAAGAGCAAAATTACAACAGATTTAGTTTTAAAGATCGCAGTTGGTTTTATTGTAATTCTATAATTGGGCAACATTTTATTCCATAAAATAGAATAAATTTGCCAGTGAATTGAACAGAAAGGATTTGTTTTATAGACAAAGGGCTAAGGAAAACAAAAATGAGGAACAAAAAAAAAAAAAAAACAGATTATTTCAAAGTTACTTTCCTTGAAAGGCAGGAACAGGGAGGCAGAAAAATAGAAAGATTGGTTAGCATCAGATTACGGATTAAAACAGAGGGAATTATTATCCTACTGACTGAAGATTGAAACTGACCTATTTGGGAAATTAGCTGCTATCTTTCTCCTTCTTTCTTGGAAGGTCATGTAACAACTTAGTTTCAGTTTGGTGATGTGGAACTTCAGCATGCATGGATGACTCCATTTTGATTTTTAGTCAAGTTTGTTGGGGCCTAATGCAGGAGCTTAGTCCAAAACAGTGGCCTTCTGTATTTTTTATTTAACAATTTTCGCCTTTCGGTCACACTTTCACCTTGGTGAGTGTGTGACCAAAACTAAGAGCATTAGTGCTACTCTTATCATCATGTTGGGGTTCTGGTCTCTGCAAGTCATTCATAGGTTATGGTGTACTTATCTTCATGCATTTCTTTGAGTTTTTGTCATTCCAGCAGAAAAGAGACTTTGGTGTTTGACGAATGGCTATGTGCAAACCTTTAAAACCTTTTGAGAGGGTATAGAGTACCAGAGAAACTACTATTATGACCATCAGAAGTATAATGCCAGGAGTTTGGAGTATGCTTCTTTATCTAGGATCCCTGTACATTAAACCAACTAAAATTAAATAGATCAAATAATGAGTCAGGCCGGATATTAATTATATCTGTAGGTAACAAAAAGTATTAGCAACTGTACAGGTTTCTCCCTCTTCAGTTAGTTGGTAGCAATTCTATCATCTAGCATTCCAGGAATGGGTTAAATTAAAGCAGAGTGCTAACTCTAAAAGAGATCACTAGTACAATTTGAACAAACAGTTGCTTTAGGGATGTTGCTGAAGTTACCCACTAGGTGGACTAAAGGATCTTTCAGGTTCTTTAAAGATTCAGATTTGACATGATGGATTCCACATGCTGTCAAATTACCCACAAAAAACAAGTATTATGAAACTTTATAGCCTTATTCTGCTAAGTGAAAGAGGTAGGCATAAGCAAGAAAAAATTAAGAGGGCTAACGATATCATAAGAAGTCTGTGTCTGATGGTCTTGGAAAACGCTGTCCATGGCATGCAATTATCAAATTCGCATCCTGGTTTGCAGCTTGAATGTCTCTGGTTGTGACGTTGGATATTCTGGCAAACTCTCTATATGGCACACACATCACACATGAGACTTGTCCCTTGAAATTTATATCCGGCTTAGCACTTTTGCTCCTAGTTGAAGAGTTGAAGCTAGATATTGAAGGGTACTGAAAGAATTCAGGATCCAGTCCAATCTAGGGAAAAAAAATGAACAAGGCTACAATCTACTAAAAGATATACTATAGTTTTTCTTCTGCAACGTAACTTTTCTCTGTATAGTCACCCCCATTTCTACCAAAGATAATCAGAGTAAGACTAATTGGTTTGCAAACTAAGTTTTGTCTCATTAAACCTCACCTGATTATTTTATATAAATACAGCAAGAATAACCACACAGTTCTTTTTAAATTTGCTTTGCTGGAAATTTTGAGAAGGAATTTCAGATTAGAGTTTTAAAAACCTCTCATCACTAGGAAGCCAAACCAAAGCCGACCCAGACTTTGTCTATGGATATCTAATATCTTGAGGTTCCTAGGCCTGCCAGGAAGTGAAAACTTTTTATTTACTCACTGTAATGCTGTGTGTTAGTCCATTTTGTGTTGCTGTAAAGGAATATGTGAGACTGGGTAATTTATGAAAAAAAGAGATTTGGCTTACAGCTCTACATGCTGTACAAGAAGCATGACATCAGCATCTCCTCAACTTATGGTGATGGTCTCAGGAAGCTTTTACTTATGATGGGAGGCTAGAGGAGTCAGTGGAGTCACATATATATAGAGAGAGGCCTCCCACCAGGCCCCACTGGGGATCAGATTTCAGCGTGAGATTTGGAGGGGATAAACATCCAAACTGTATCACATTGGGAACCCTTGAAGCCAGGCATTCTATTCATTCTTAAATATTACATTTCAGTCAAAGTTTTGGTAATTAAACCAGTGTTTCCAATTATATCATGTAATACAGAGAGCAAATTCTTATTGAGCTTATGAAAATAATCATACTAAGGAGAAAGGTGAAATGTTTCAATTTTTGTTTATAAAAGTATACTCTACCAAATTGTTGTGAGCTAGAGATAGCTTAATAAGTCGTTTTCTTAAATCTGAAAAATAAAACATTAAGGGAACCCGCAATGTTTAAGCTATAAAAAATCCATAATTTTTCTTTATCAGTTTTTCAGTGTAACGTAATTAATTATTGCCCTGTTTGATCTTGGTTAACAGTTTCACTAACCCATCAGTTTCTTTCTTAGAGTTCTACAAATTCTTACCCAATCCAGTGCTATCTCAAAGTTATCACAAACCTGTACTTGTCAGAATTTTTTCCATTCATTCCATGAACCTCTTTGAAGATTATGGTTGTTGCAGGAAGCTTTCAGAACAGCATCAGAATAAAGCAATTAACTGAAGACAATAAGATTTAAAATAGCCATCATTAAAAACCTGATGAGAGTCCATAATGATGCATCCGACAAAGACATTGGGTTATTTCTGTGGCATACAACATTTTATAACATAATAACAAAAATTATGTTTGATTTCTAGAAAGTTAATGCAATTTTGAAGCACTTTTTTTTTTTTAAACAGGGTTTCACACTGTCACCCAGCATGGAGTGCAGTGATGTGATCATGGCTCATTGTAACCTTTGTCTCCTGGGCTCAGGTGATCCTCCCACCTCTCAGCCTCCTGAGTAGCTAGGACTACAGGTGTGTGCCACCATGCCTGGCTACTCTTTGTATTTCTTGTAGCAACAGGGTTTTACCATGTTGCCCAGAGTGGTCTTGAACTCCTGGACTCAAGCAGTCTGCCCAGTTCAAACTCCCAAAGTGTGAGCCACCACACCTGGCCTGAGTATTTTAATAATCTATCTATACAAATGTAAGGAAAAGAAGGTTAAACGTTATTTCTTATTGACAATATTTCCTGTATAATTTAGCATATCAAATAAACCTAATTGGTTTAATATCTCTCTTTTGGACTCCCAGGTGGGCTGTGGTTTGATGTTTGTCCCCAAAATCCCTTGTTGAAATTTGAACTCCAGTGTTAGAGGTGGGGCTCAGTGGCAGGTGTTTGGGTCATGGAGTAGATCCTTCATAAATACTTGGTGTCTTATTTGTGAGAATGAGTGAGTTTCCATTCTGTTAGTTTCTGTGAGAACTGGTTGTTTAAAAGAACCTGACACCTCCCTACTCCTCTCTTGCTCCCTCTGTGGCCACATGATCTCTGTACTGCAGCTCCCTTTTGCTTTCTGTCATGAGTGGAAGCTTCCTGAGGCTTTTGCCAGATGCCCACACTTCCAGCCAGCAAAATTGTGAGCCACATGAACCTCTTTTCTTCATAAATTATCTAGCCTTAGGTATTCCTTTTTAGCAACACTAAAGGGACTAAGACAGGGGGACTTAGAACTTCATTTTGGGAAGTTTGTCAAAAAGATTCAAACACTTGATCAAACATAGGATCACAGGTCACTGTGAAAATAATACTCTTTTAACCACAGGGATAATTAAAATACTTCAAAAGAAGTTGCATAGCTATAGAAAATCTTAACTCTTTAGAGAGGAGACTCAGTTTTCCTAAGTAATTAATGATCTAAGAATGAAAACATGAAGCACAGAAATTATTTGATAAAATACAGAATCTTTCTTTTCTAGGCCAGATACCTAAAAAGTCTCACAATTTTTTAATGAGAGAAGATCAGTACTTCAAAAAAAAAAAACTTGTTTTAAAAATAAAGCTTAATTTTTAGAAAAACCTAAAAACAATTCTTATTTAATTTTAGCCAACTGATCACACACAAAATTCCTTTTATAGGATTCATCTTCCATAAATCTTCTAAAACTTACAGATGTCCTGCAGCTTGTTCAAACCTTTCGTTTTACCCCATGCATTCTTCTTTTTCATATTGGAACAATCACTCATTCCACCTTAGGACAAAAATTTACTTTTCTTTTTCCCTTTTCTTTTTGACCACAGAATTCTCATTCCAAAAAAATTAGTCTCTTTTCAACTTTCTTTACCAAAAATATGTTCTCAGGCTAATAACTTTTTTGTATCTCTTTTTCCTACTTACTAGTTCCTTCCTGCCTTGTTTCCATTTTCTTCATAAATCTATATTGTGAAAAGTCTTTAACCTTTGAATAAGCTGGTATTACTTTTTTCTACAAAAAATATATTCTCATGACTTTTTTTTCCCATTTATTTATTTTATTGCATTTTAGGTTTTGGGGTACATGTGAAGAACATGCAAGATTATTGCATAGGTACACAGGTGGCAGTGTGATTTGCTGCCTTCCTCCCCATCACCTACATCTGGCATCTCTCCCCTTGATATCTCTCCCCAGCTCCCCAACCCCCGCCATCCCTCCCCTATTTCCCCCCAACTGACCCCAGTGTGTAGTGCTCCCCTCCCTGTGTCCATGTGTTTTCATTGTTCAACACCCGCCTATGAGTGAGAACATGCATTCTCATGACTTTTTATAAATTTTCTCACCCAAAACACATTTTAGTTTCTCTTGGTGTGCTTTGCTTACAGAATTACATTATATTAATTAGAATTTTTAACTCTTAGTAAGCTTAATTTCTAGTGAAACTAAGAAGCAAGCATATATGTACTATCATATACCAACATTTTATAACAACACAAGATAACAAAGTATCTATACTTTAATCATGTTTAGCAATGAATGTGTCAGTATTCTAACTGACTTGGAAATGACTAACATTTCATGAATATTTATTGCTTAATCATATGACTTTAAGATTGTGTTACCTTAAGATTTTTGAAACTATTGAGTTTATTTAAAACCTTTAACTTATTTACTTTCACCTAATTTACTTGTTCTTAACAGTTATGCTTGAATTGGTCATTAAACAAAACTAGCCATTATCTCAAGTTATTTCCTTGTTAACCATTTTTACAGTATTGAAGCAGGCAGCAAGAAACAGACCTCCTGAACACCAAACTGGAAAGGAAGGGGTGATTTATTTGGCTGGAAGCAAGGTGGCATAGTTGCCTAACAGCCAAGCTCGTCTAACAAAGGAAACCTCTGCCTTTATATAGGCTTACAACTCTAGATATTACATGTGAAAGGGTCTTGGGTTTACAGTTTTAGAAAGTACATGTGAGGGGGTCCTGATCGATGAGGTAGGCATGGTGGTTTAAGTAAGATTGAATGGGAACAATAGAGGGCATTTCTCCATATCACCCCCACCCTTAAGATCACCTGAGATCTTAAGGGTGGGGGGGGGTTTAATCTTTAATCTCTGGGCCACTGACCTCATGCCTGCTATGTCTCAACTTTTACTCCCTCTTTCTTTGAGACAAGAGACAGGAAAGAGGGGTTTCTTTCCTCAGTGTGTGAATGTTAGTTGCTACCTGAGCAAGAGCCCTAAAGTTAAATATGAAGTTACTTTGCTGGTCAGAAGACACAGCTGGTTTTTTTGTTTGTTTTTTGTTTGTTTGTTTTTGAAGTGGAATCTCACACTGTTGCCCAGACTGTAGTGCAGTGGTGGGATCTCAATTTGGGCTCACTGCAATCTCTGCCTCCTGGGTTCAAGCAATTCTCCTGCCTCAGCCTCCCTAGTAACTGGGATTACAGGTGTGAGCCACCACGCCCAGCTAATTTTTTTGTATTTTTAGTAGAGAGGGGGCTTCATCATGTTGGCCAGGATGGTCTCAATCTCCTGACCTCATGATCCGCCTGCCTCAGCCTCCCACAGTGCTGGGATTACAGACATGACCCACCGCGCCCAGCCACAGCTCTTTTATTAAACTAGTCTTATTTACTAAAGATTTACTGTCTCATGAAAGATTTACTGTCTCATGAACTAAAAGGTATTTGAATTAGTTTCTTAGCCTGTTTTATTTTGCTGTAACAGAATACCAAAGACGTAGTAATTTATAAAGAAAAAAGGCTTATTAGCTCATGATTCTGAAAAAGAATCTGGAAAGTCCAAGATTGGACAGCCCATTTGGTCAGCTTCTGGTGACTGTCTCATGTTGCATCATAACATGGTGGAGAAACAGAAGGGAAAGCAGACATGGAAAGGGGACAAAACACAGGTGTGACCTCACCTTATAACAACCTGTTCTCCCTTGAAAACGAATCCAGTCTTGTGAGAATTAACCCAGTCTCATGAGAAAAACATTAATCTATGTGACTGACCTAATCTCTTACAGACTTTACCTTCCAACACTGTTATATTGGCAGTTAAATTTCAATATGAATTTTGGTGTGAACAACCATAGCAAACCATGGTAGTTAGTGCAATTTTTCTGATAAAATATTATATTGCATTGCTTACTTTTTCTTTAAGTCAATTAAACCTTTTTTATATATTTTGGGAGGAAAATATCATATACATATAACACATGTAGATATACAGACACACAGACAGAAGCAGATCTTAGAGCTTTATAAGATTCTCTATTTGCCAGTTTTTCAATAGTTTCTCTTTCTTCTTTAGACTATCAATCTCCTGATTACCTGTTCTGTTGTTTTAAATTATTGTTAGCTAGGTAACCCTAAATTTGCAATTCCAAAGGCATGACTCTTAGGTGAAACCGTGTAGAAAAGGTACATCTCAAAACACACAACTTAGATCTAAACACCATTATTTGCTGAGACGAGGGTAAAGATTAAGACCCTGTAAGACAAGATGGGCAGGAAAAGTACACTAAAACGCGGTACTTTTCCTGTGTTTACACAAAACTTTAAGGTTTGTTGTGTAAACTTTTTAAACCAATGTCTTTCTCACTGTAAAAATTTCCAGTGGTTTCAGACGCAGAGAAAGAGATGCCCTTAGAAATGGAAATTTTCTTTATAGATGTAAATTTCTTTTCCAGAGTTTTTAAATAGCCAGCTAAATGTTACAAAGTTGTATTTTGGAGATCAATTTAGTACAATAGGTAGTCATTTTAGATTGTTTCTTAATTGAATCACTGACTTCAGGGTAGAGCTCTCTAACGAATAGGACAAAGAAGGCATTTTCTTTGTCTGGACTCATGGTTAGAACTGGATTTGATATTCCTCACAACTGAAATTTTCTATTTTGAGAGAGAGTTGTCCCCACTTTTATAAAAGTGGGGTTTAAACCGTATGACTTATGCCTCAGTCTCCTGATCTATACACTAGAGGTAATAATAGTATCTCCTTCAGAGGGATATTTTAAGAAGTAAAGATAATATATAGTGTATAGAACAATGATGTAAGAGTTGTTGATGTTGTTGTTATTGCTATTAGAGTATCTTGTCCAAAAATAAATATTTCTCTTGAGGGAATAAAACAGTTGAAAGAGTGGGCAACTGAATTATTGTTATGGAACAAAATGACCTAGGAGAGACCAAACATTAGGAATCAGCCAAGTATGTCAGATGCTTAGAGTGTCCTTGTCAAAGACCTTTGGAAACTACAGGGCTTTTATTCCAACCTCAGACCTCATGATGTCAGGATCTGTCAAGGGTCTGAGATTTTACCGAACTGGCAAGCTAACAATTTAGCTTGTTACAGAAGACTGGTAATACCTACATCAGAGACAGAGGGCTTCATTACTCACAGCACAGCAAGTAGCATGCGTGTCATTTTGGTGTCAGTTTCCCAGTTCCTCCCAAAACACGTGGTGGTGATGAAGACAGGCATGGGCTTAGATAGGTTCTGTGTATTGAGTGGATTTGTGTCACATTTGAGGAACATTGAGTTTAGGGAACTTACTGCTTTTATAGTCAACCTTAAGCAAGGGATGAGGGAGGAGTTGGGAGCTACCTTACTTCATTTCTTAAGATGGTCACTGAAACACAACCCAGAGAAATGACCTAAGTAAACAGCAGTCAAGGCCTTGCATTCTTTTTTTTTTTTTTTTTTTTTTTTTTTTTTTGAGAAGGAGTTTCGCTCTTGTTACCCAGGCTGGAGTGCAATGGCGTGATCTCGGCTCACCGCAACCTCTGCTTCCTGGGTTTAGGCAATTCTCCTGCCTCAGCCTCCTGAGTAGCTGGGATTACAGGCACATGCCACCATGCCCAGCTGAATTTTTGTATTTTTAGTAGAGACAGAGTTTCACCATGTTGACCAGGATGGTCTCGATCTCTTGACCTCGTGATCCACCCACCTCGGCCTCCCAAAGTGCTGGGATTACAGGCGTGAGCCACCGCGCCCGGCCTGGCCTTGCATTCTTGACTCCGCAAGAAGGTAAAGACATTCAGGGTTCATGGTGGATTATCTATCCCAGGAGCCCTGCCCTTTAGCCTGCTTGACCAGGGCTCCAAGAACAGCTTTGGGTTCTTCCCACTGATACCAACAACCATGCTTTATATAGCTGGTGCTAAGGTCAAACAGCGGCAGTAGTACTATTAGCACCATCAGTTTTCAGCTTAGCTGAACCAGAGGTAAACCAGGTCCAGGCATTGAAGAGAATCTCTGTGAATCAAGGACCTTGTGCAGCCATTGAATTTGTTTTAGGTGGCAGATTAAGAGATAAAGTTTCTCCCAAAAGGATAGCTACTACTTTTTGCAAAGCTGAGATATCACTAGGGCCAGGCCAGCCATACCCTCAAACACATTATTTTCATTTGGCCAGCAAATTTACCCTTTCCTTGTAGTTGTGTCATAGTTGACCCACCTCAAAATAGGAACGTCGGGCCTGAGAGTCACAAGACCTCCCTGGGTCAGGGGTTCAATTTCTAATAAGAGGACAGCATGTTATGGGTTGAATCGATGCCCTCTCAGAATTCATATGTTGAAGTCCTAACCCAGGTACTCAGAATGTGATCTTATCTGGAGACAGGGCCTTTACAGTGGTAATCAAACTAAAATAAGGTCATTACAGTGGGCCCTAATTCATTATGACTGTGGCTTTACAGGAAGAGGAAATTTGGACATAGAGACATGCATACCAAGATAATACAATTTGCATATGAAGATAGCTGTCTATAAGCCAAGGAACAAGGCCTACAACAGATGCTTTCCTCATAGCCTTAGCAAGGAACCAACCCTGCAGATACCTTGATTTCAAGTTCCTAGCCTCCAGAACAGAGACAATATATTTTTGTTACTTAAGCCAAAAAAAAAATGGAGTTTAACATAGAATCCCGGAAATCACCACTAAAAAACTTACTCATAGAGGGATCCAAGATGGTCAATTAGGAGCAGCTTGGGATTGCGGCTCCCAGCAAAAGTATGGAGGGTGAGTGGATGCCACATTTCCAGACAGATTTTTGTTGCCCACAGACCAGGAGATTCCTAGGCGGAGGAGCCCCACAGGTTGCCAGCCCAGCTGTTTTGGCTGCTGTCGCTGTTTTCGCCGGAGGGGCTGTTTTGCCAGTGCCCTGGTGCAGCGGTTCTCCATACAAAATACAGAAGTCCACGTGCCATTTTAGCTGGCAATTGGAGCTCCAGGAAGGCAGAGTCACCCATTCATCTGATTAAAAAGCAGACTGAAACAGGGAGCCAGCCCAGGAGATTCCCAGGCAAAAAAGTGCCACGGATCTCAGCACCGCTGTTTCAGTGGGTGCAGTGGAACGACGCACGGGAAATCACAAAGATCCCAGCACCTTTTCAACAGGTGACTGGATCACCTGGGAGACAGACAACCATTCAACTAAAAAAAAAAGGGTGGGGCTCTGAGGCAGGAAGCTAGGTGATCAGGCTCAACTGGTCCCACCACTACAAAAAAACAGCAATCCAAAACGCTCTGGATTGATAGTTTCACAGCAAGCACAGCTGAAATCGGAACAATCCAGCTCTGTGGGGGAGGGGCATCCACCATTACCGAGGCAGTCCACCACTACAGAGGTAGTTTGCCATTGCTCAGGCAGCCCGCCATTATAGAGAGTCTGCCATTATAGAGGTGGGCCGCCATTGCCGAGGCAATTCTAACTACACCCGTATAAACAGGACTGCAGGAAAGTTCACATGGCAGCTGGGCAGAGCCCACAGCAGCTCAGCAAAGCCTCTGCAGGCTGACAGTGACTAGGCTGCCCCCTCGCTGGGCAGGGCAGCTCTGAAAAAAGGCAGCAGCACAACAGAAACTCATAAATAAAGCCCTAATTCCCAGGGACAGTACCTGGGGAAAAAAAAGGGGGTTTAATGAGTTCTGCTGCAGCAGACCTAAACGTACCTGTGCAGCAGCTCTGAATGAACAACGGAGCTCACAGCTCAGCACTTGAGCTCCTATAAAGGACAGACTGTCTCCTCAAGCAGCTCCCTGACCCCTGTATATCCAAAGAATCACCTCATAAAGGAGAGCTCAGACTGCCATTTGGCAGGTATCCTTCTGGGACAAAGATAGCAGAAGAAGAAACTGGCAGCAACCCTTACTGTTCTGCAGCCACTGCAGGTGATCCCCAGGCAAGCAGGGCCTAGAGTGGACCTCAGCAGTCCTACAGCAGAGGGGCCAGACTGTTAGAAGGAAAACTAAGAAACAGAAAGAAATAACTTCATCATGAAGAAAAAGGATGTCCACTCAGAGACCCTATCTGAAAGTCACCAACTGCAAAGACCACAGGTAGATAAAGACACTAAGATGGGAAGAAACCAGTGCAAAAATGATGAAAACACTG
>NW_016107576.1:1729456-1778853 GCF_001604975.1 Cebus imitator | reverse complement strand
GGTCGAAGATCAACTCAATGAAATAAAACGAGAAGGCAAGATAAGAGAAAAAGGGTAAAAAGGAATGAACAAAGTCTCCAAGAATTATGGGACTATGTGAAAAGACCTAATCTACATTTGATAGGTGTACCTGAATGTGACGGAGAGAATGAATCCAAGTTGGAAAATACTCTTCAGGATATTGTCCAGGAAATGTTCCCCAACCTAGCAAGGCAGGCCAATTTTCAAGTCCAGGAAATACAGAGAACACCACAAAGATAATCCTGAAGAAGAGCAACCCCAAGGCACATAATCATCAGATTCACCAGGGTTGAAATGAAGGAGAAAATGCTAAGGGCAGCCAGAGAGAAAGGTCAGGCTACCCACAAAGGGAAGCCCATCAGACTCACAGCGGATCTCTCAGCAGAAACCCAGAAGCCAGAAGAGAGTAGTGGCCAATATTCAACATCCTTAAAGAAAAGAACTTTCAACCCAGAATTTCATATCCAACCAAACTAAGCTTCGTAAGTGAAGGAAAAATAAAATCCTTTGTGAAAAAGCAAGTACTCAGAGATTTTATCACCACTAGGCCTGCTTTACAAGAGCTCCTGAAAGAGGCACTAAACATAGAAAGGAACAACCAGTACCAGCCACTCCAAAAACGTGCCAAATGGTAAAGAGCATCAACACAATGAAGAAACTGCATCAACTAACGGGCAAAACAACCAGCTAGCACCAAAATGGCAGTATCAAATTCACACATAACAATATTAACCCTAAATTTAAATGGGCTAAATGCCCCAATCAAAAAACACAGATGAGCAAATTGGATAAAATGCCAAAACTCATCGGTGTGCTGTATCCAGGAAAGCCATCTCACATGCAAGGATACACAAAGGCGCAAAATAAAGGGATGGAGGAAGCTTTACCAAGTAAATGGAGAACAAAAAAAAAGCAGGAGTTGCAATTCTCATCTCTGATAAAATAGACTTTAAACCAAAAAGATCAAAAGAGACAAAGAAGGACATTACATAATGGTAAAAGGATAAATGCAAAAAGAAGAGTTAACGATCCTAAATATATACGCACCCAATACAGGAGCACCCAGATACATAAGGCAAGTTCTTAATGACCTACAAAGAGACTTAGACTCCCACACAATAATAGTTGGAGACTTTAACACCCCATTGTCTATATGAGATCGAGACAGAAAATTAACAAGGATATCCAGGACTTGAACTGAGGTCTGGACCAAGCAAACCTAATAGATATTTATAGAACTCTCCACCCCAAATCTACAGAATATACATTCTTCTCAGCACCACATCGCACCTACTCTAAAATTGACCACATAATTGGAAGTAAATTACTCCTCAGCAAATGCAAAAGAATGGAAATCATAACAAACAGTCTCTCAGACCACAGTGCAATCAAGTTAGAACTCAGAATTCAGAAACTAACTTAGAACTGCTTAGCTTCATGGAAACTGAACAGCTGGCTCTTGAATGTTGACTGGATAAACAATGAAATGAAGGCAGAAATAAAGATGTTCTTCAAAAGCAACAAGAATGAAGACATAACACCAGAATCTCTGGGACACATTTAAAGCAGTCTCTAGAGGAAAATATAGAGCAAGAGATGCCCACATGAGAAGCACAGAGAGATCTAAAATCGACACCTTATCATCAAAATTGAAAGAGCTAGAGGAGGAAGATCAAAAAAACTGAAAACCTAGCATGTAAGAAATAACTAAGATCAGAGCAGAACTGAAGGAGATAGAGACACAAAAAACCCTTCAAAAAATCAATAAATCCAGGAGCTGGTTTTTTGAAAAGATCAACAAAATAGACCACTAGCCAGATTAATAAAAAACAAAAGAATAATCAAATAGATGCAATAAAAAACGAAAAAAGGGATATCACCAAAGATTCCACAGAAATACAAACCATCATCAGAGATTATTACAACTCTTTGCACATAAACTAGTAAACCTGGAAGAAATGGATAAATTCCTGGACACTTGCATCCTCCCAAGCCTAAACCAGGAAGAAGTTGAAACCCTGAATAGACCAATAACCAGGTCTGAAGTTGAGGCAGCTATTAACAGCCTACCAGCCAAGAAAAGCCCGGGTCCAGATGGGTTCACAGCTGAATTCTACCAGACATACAAAGAGGAGCTGGTACCATTCCTTCTGAAGCTATTCCAAACAATACAAAAAGAGGGAGTCCTTCCCAAATCCTTTTGTGAAATCAACATCATCCTGATTCCAAAACCTGGCAGAGACTCAGCAAGAAAAGAAAACTTCAGTCCAATATCCATGATGAACATAGACCCAAAAATCTTCAATAAAATACTGGCAAACCGATTGCAACAGCACATCAAAAAGCTTATCCACCATGATCAAGTAGGATTCATCCCAGGGATGCAAGTCTGGTTCAATATGCACAAGTCTATAAACATAATTCACCACATAAACAGAACCAAAGACAAAAACCACATGATTATCTCAGTTGATGCAGAGAAGGCCTTTGACAAAATTCAACAGCCCTTCATGCTAAAAACCCTCAATAAACTAGGTATTGACGGAACACATCTCAAAATAGTAAAAGCTGTTTACAACAAACCAACAGCCAATATCATACTGAATGGGCAAAAACTGGAAGAATGCCCTTTGAAATCTGGCACTAGACAAGGATGCCCTCTCTCAACACTCCTATTCAATATAGTACTGGAAGTTCTAGCCAGAGCAATCAGGCAAGAAAAAGAAATAAAGGATATTCAAATAGGAAAGGAGGAAGTTCACATTGTCTCTATTTGCAGACGATGTGACTGTATATCTAGAAGACCCCAATGTCTCAGCCCAAAATCTCCTGAAACTGATAAGCAACTTCAGCAAAGTCTCAGGATACAAAATCAATGTGCAAAAATCACAAGCATTCCTATATACCAATAACAGACTTAAAGAGAGCCACATCAAGAATGAACTGCCATTCACAATTGCTACAAAGATAATAAAATACCTAGGAATACAACTAACAAGGAATGTAAAGTACCTCTTCAAAGAGAACTGCAAACCACTGCTCAGCGAAATAAGAGAGGACATCAACAGATGGAGAAACATTCCATGTTGATGGTTAGGAAGAATCAATGTTGTGAAAATGGCCATACTGCCCAAAGTAATTTATGGATTCAATGCTATCCCCATCAATCTACCAATGACCTTCTTCACAGAACTGGAAAAAAACACCTTAAACTTCATATGGAACCAAAAGAGAGCCTGCATAGCCAAGTCAATTCTAAGCAAAAAGAACAAAGAGGGAGGCATCACACTATCAGACTTCAAACTATACTACAAGGCTGCAGTAATCAAATCAGCATGGTACTGGTACCAAAACAGAGATACAGACCAGTGGAACAGAACAGAGGCCTTGGAGGCAATGCCACACATCTACAACCATCTGATCTTTGACAAACCTGGTAAAAACAAGCAATGGGGAAAGGATTCCCTCTTTAATAAATGGTGTTGGGAAAACTGGCTGGCCATGTGCAGAAAGCAGAAACTGGACCCCTTCCTGACACCTTAACACTAAAATTAACTCCAGATGGATTAAAGACTTAAACATAAGACCCAACACCATAAAAACCCTAGAAGAACATCTAGGCAAAACCATTCAGGACATAGGCATAGGCAAGGACTTCATGACCAAAACACCAAAAGCGTTGGCAACAAAAGCCAAAATAGACAAATGGGACCTAATCAAACTCCACAGCTTCTGCACAGCAAAAGAAACAGTCATTAGCATGAATCGGCAACCAAAAGAATGGGAAAAAATTTTGCAGTCTACCCACCTGACAAAGGGCTGATATCCAGAATTTACAAAGAACTAAAACAGATTTACAAGAAAAAGAAAACAGGCCTATTCAAAAGTGGGTGAAGGATATGAACAGACACTTTATGAAAGAAGACATGAGGCCAACAAACATATGAAAAAATGCTTATCATCGCTGGTCATTAGAGAAATGCAAATCAAAACTACATTGAGATACCATCTCACCCCTGTTAGAATGGCGATCATTAAAAAATCTGGAGACAGCAGATGCTGGAGAGGATGTGGAGAAATAGAAGCACTTTTACACTGTTGGTGGGAGTGTAAATTAGTTCAACCATTGTGGAAGACAGTGTGGCGATTCCTCAGGGACCTAGAAATAGAAATTCCATTTGATCCAGCAATCCCATTAGTGGGTATATATCCAAAGGATTATAAATCATTCTACTGTAAGGACACATACACATGAATGTTCATTGCAGCACTGTTTACAATAGCAAAGACCTGGAACCAACCCAAATGCCCATCGATGATAGACTGGACAGGGAGAATGTGGCACATATACACCATGGAATATTATGCAGCCATCAAAAACGATGAGTTCGTGTCCATTGTAGGGACATGGATGAACTTGGAAACCATCATTCTCAGCAATCTGATACAAGAACAGAAAATCAAACACTGCATGTTCTCACTCATAGGCAGGTGTTGAACAAGGAGAACACATGGACACAGGGAGGGGAGCATCACACACTGTGGTCTGTCGGGGGAAAATGGGGGGAACAGTGGGGTGTGGGGAGTTAGGGAGAGATAGCATGGGGAGAAATGCCAGATATAGGTGATGGGGAGTAAGGCAGCAAATCACACTGCCATGTATATACCTATGCAACAATCTTGCATGTTCTTCACATGTACCCCAAAACCTAAAATGCAATTAAAAAAAAAACTTACTCATGTAACCAAATACCACCTGTTCCCCAAAACCTGTTGAAATAAAAATTTAAAAAAATATAAAGTAGAAATCACAGTTCTGGTGTTTTCCTGGAGGGTAACAACTGGAGCTTCCCCCAAAGGCCTGGCAATCAACATGGAGATTATCAGAGGGCAGACAGCCTGTTTATAATGTTTTCCCTGGAAACATTTGGGGCAGCCCCTTTTCCAGTGTCCTAGTTGTTTGCCACCAATTCCAGCAGTTTTTTGGAAACTGTTTTTTCAGTCATTTATTAAAGAAGTGCCCCAGAGCAGGCCCAAAGGCCAGCCTATGTTGTTGGTTGCCATGCAACTGAAACACTTTGGTAATGGCTTTCAAAAAGTTATTTGCATTTTTTCCTTGCTTTCCATAATGGACCAGGTGGGGCTTGTCAGGTACTACCATTCTGCATCTTTCACGCATTCTGGGCTTCCCTCACCAATATGTGTATTAGTTGGTTGAGTTCAGATATCCTGGGGTTACAAGATTCAATCAAGACCCTAATTTTTCCAAAAGTTTTCTATTTATTTATTTATTTATTTATTTATTTAGTGATGGGGTCTCCCTCTGTCGCCCAGGCTGGAGTACAATGACACATCACTACTGCCTCAAACTCCTGGGCTGAAGTGATCCTCACACCTCAGCCTCCCAAGTAGCTAGGGCTATAGGCATGTGCCACTACACCTGGCTTCTCTTCAGAAAATATTTGGAGGTCTTCTATAGGTTTAGGAAATTTTTAAACTATGGTCCTTAACTCTGTTTTTGTCCAAAGTGTAAGTCATTCAGGGATTATTTCCTGAATTTGGGGGTGGTTTTTTCTTATAAGGAAACCATTTAACTGTGTTTTCAGAAAAGGAAGGTATTTAAGACAGAGTTAGTAGACTGACTATTACAAGCAAAGTAAGACAGATGGGAGCAGAAGGAGTCATGTCAGTGTTACTGTCCTTGGTATCGATGATATCTCAATTTTTAACTATATTAGTTCTTTGCAATGAATTTTTTTTAAAAAACAATTTTAGAATCCTCTTGCCTCCTTGAGGCTTCTGGATGCCAATTAGAATAAAAATCCCATTCTCTCTGCCTAATTCTAGAAACTTGGGATTCATGTACACTTCTTAGATGAATGAACAAGACCATTCATATAAGAAGTGTACTTGAATCCCAAGTTCATCTGAAACATTCTATCTAGTAACCATTGTAATTCTATATTATCTCTAGTAAGATTTGATATTTGCAGCTGCCTGAGGCCATAATTCTGCACATGAAAAGGCAGGCATACTGGAAGGCACAGTTGTCAGATGTTTAGAAATTAGGGATCCCATTTTTATGTTGGATTTTTGGTCTCTCAGAGCTAGGATGGCTTTGGCTTTAAGATATCTGTGCTCAAAAAGAGAACAAATAAAGAGGCCCCTGCAGCAATAATCACTTACCGTGATTACTATCAGTTATCTTAAAAGTTAGCACTGTGGTATGGGAGTAGGTGTGGCACCTCCAGGTCCAATCTGGGCCCACTAGCATGCCAGCACATCCATGTGTTCACCAACCTCAAAGCTTACCAGATCTTGTTGCTCAGAAGTTTTTATGGAATCTTTTCTGCAGCTATTCCTGACTCCCTTTTCCTGGAGTTCAGTAAGTGATATGGTTTGGCTGTGTCCTTATCCAGACCTCATCTTATAGTTCCCATAATCCCCACATACTCTGTGGAATGTCTTGGGACAGGGACAAAGGATGGTGCAGTTAGGTTTTAAATCAGATTCACTCTACTTACAGATCAGGCTGTGTTGAGTTCTAACTAGAAAGTAGGAGACCTTGCAAGTTCTCCAGTTTGGCCATTTTCAAGGGACCCTGGGTAAAGCTGATATATGGCCCCTATTTGTCATGTGTCTCTTCCTAATTAACCATATGGTAGAGGAGAGGTGGGGGATGGTGATTGACATCCCTAACCACCAGCAAATTGGGTGAGGACACTGACGCAAGATTAGGCTTGGCTTAACACAGAATGATATGTGACCACATATTCCTTTCTATCTTTTGATGTCAGATATAAAATTGACTAGTTTCTTTTCCTATGATAAGTAGTAAAAAAAAAAAAAAAAAAAAAGATGCTTCTGTTTTTTGTTAGAAGAGACCTTCTAGAATAGTCAAACTTGATTACACATTGTTTTGCTATTATCACTCAATTATTTTAGCATAACTGTAAAAGAAATTGTTGACATTTTACTGATGGTGATCCCACTATCTGAAATTACCTGACACTTTTTGCTTCCATTGTCTTTTGGAGGGCTAATTCCAACTCCAGCTAGAACATGAGTTCTCTGAGGTCAGGGAGTTAATCTTGCTTGTGTCATATTCTTTCATCCCTTGCTCATTTATTCATTCCATAAAACTTGTTAGCATCTCCTGTTGGGTAGGCACTGTGCCAGGCCCCATACATTAGATGGTTATATAGCCATCAACATCAAAGTAGAGACTCTAGCCTCACAGAGCTCACAATCTCTCGCAAAGCTCATCATGAGAGGATTTCAGCTAAGTAAGTTAAGCATTGAGCACAGGGTCTGAGACAGCATCAGCCACTCAACACACATCTGTTCAGTAAATGGATAACTTAGCAGTTCTGGAAGTAGCACAGAGTTGGTATTCTGAGATTTTTGCACGGGATTTTCTAGACTCCCAGACTAAAATTTAATAGTTAGTAAATAACATTTATTGAACATTTACTGAGTAGGTCACCATGCTGAGTGCTTTATAAACATCATTTCATTCATTACAACAGCACTGTGAGATAAAAAACAACTTTTTATTTTTTCCAGTTTGTTTTGTTTGTTTGTTCATTATTTTGAAACAGGGTCTCACTCTGTTGCCCAGGCTGGAGTGCACAGGTATGATCATGGCTCACTGCCGCCTCGACCTCCCAGACTAAAGCAATTTCCTCACCTTAGCCTCCTAAGTAACTGGGAGTACTGGCACACATCAAAATGCCTGACTTTTTTTTTTTTAATTTATTTTTAGTAGAGACAGGGTCTCTGTTGCCCAGGATAGAGTGCACTGGTATGATCATGGCTCATTGCAGCCTTGACCTCCCAGACTCAGGCAGTTCTCTCACTTTAGCCCCCCAATTAACTGAGACTACAGGGGCACATCAACATGCCTGGGTAATATTTTTTTTTTAATTTTCATTTTTAGTAGAGACAGGGTCTCACTCTGTTGTCCAGGCTGGTCTTGAACTCCTGGGCTCAAGCTATCCTCCTCCCTCAGCCTCCCAAAGTGCTGAGATCACAGGTGTGAAGCTACTACACCTGGCCTAAAAGCAACTGCTAATGATCATTTTATGGGTGTAGAAACTGAGGCTCAGAGTGTAAGTATCTTTCCCAATCAACTAGCAATTATCACAAAAAGGATTTGAACCAAGTTGTTTAATTTCAAAACCTGTGAATGTAATCATTTTGCTACATAGCCTCTTAGGGGTCATCTATTTGAATTCCTTTAAGTGAATCCTGGGCCAGTGGAACTTTAAACAGACTGTCAGTTAGGATGCCGAGTATCTACACTGAAAGTAGATAGAAATAGCTTCATCAGGAGCACAGTAAAGGTGACACCTTCTCCTTTGTGCCATTTTGTCAGAGAGCCATTGGTTGTCCTAGAGTAATACTATCTATTAGGATTTCCTGGGTGCTACATCCAGAAAAGCCAAAGAGGAGATGGCTCTGGATTGTTGTAATGACATTTTCATGATTTTTTTTTCATGTAACATGTCATTTTACACTTTATCAAGGATTCTAATGATTCTGGACAGCACATTTGGAAATGGAACTCAGAGAACAATGAGGCAAATTTAGTATGTTGTTTCCCTTTATGATTCCAATTACATTTTTTGTGGGTCATTATGAACAAGGCCTAAAATTATTTTTATATAATGATTTTTCATTCACACTATTTTTGTAATCTCATAGTTTAATGACAATTACTATCTATTTATATGACTTGTATTTTTAAGACTGGTGTTCAAGAGAAAGTTTATCTTTTCTTAACAATAGTAGTCATAGTACCTAAGATTGAGGGATCACTTTGTGTCAGGCTTTTCATTAAAGCTTTTACATGTATAATGTCATTTAATCATCACATCAATTCTATGAGATAGTCACTGTTGTGGTCTCCACTTTACAGACAAGGAACCAAACGTTGGAGAAGTATAGTTTGGGTGTTTGTCCCTCCAGATCTCATGTTGCAATTTGATCCCCCCATGTTGGATGTGAGGCCTAGTGGAAGGTGTTTGGGTCATGTGGGCAGATCCTTCATGAAAGACTTGATGCCATCCTCAGAGTAATGAATGAGTTCTCACTCTGTCAGTTCCCCTGGAACTGATTGTTAAAAAGAGCCTGGCACCTCCCCACCCTTGCTCCTTCTGTCCATGTGATGTCTGCACACAGTGACTCCTCTTTCCCTTCTGCCATGGGGAAGCAGCTGGAGACCCTCATCAGAAGTAGATGCTGGTGCAATGCTTCTTGTACAGCCTGCAGAACTGTAAGCCAAATAAACCTCTTTTCTTTATAAATTACCCACCCTCAGGTATCTTTTATAGCACCACAGACAGAAAATTGGGACTGAGGAGTAGAGCATTGGTATAAAGATACCTAAAAATGTGGACGCAGCCTTAGAGCCGGATAATGGACAGAGGTTGAAGGTTTGAAGGGCTCAAAAGACAAAAAGACAAGGGAAAGTTTGGAACTTCTTAAAGACTAGTTAATTGCTTGTGACCTGATTGCTAACAGAAATATGGATAGTGAAGGCCTGGCTAACAAGGTCTCAAATGGAAGTGAGGAGGAACTTACTGGGAACTGGAACAAATGTCACTTTTGTTATGCCTTAACAAATATCTTGGCTGCATTGTGTCCATGTCCTAGGGATTTGTGGAAGGCTGAATTTAATAGTGATGATCATGAAGGATATCTGATGGAAGAACTTTTTTTTTTTTTTTTTTGAGACGGAGTTTCGCTCTTGTTACCCAGGCTGGGGTGCAATGGTGTGATCTCGGCTCACCGCAACCTCCGCCTCCTGGGTTCAGGCAATTCTCCTGCCTCAGCCTCCTGAGTAGCTGGGATTACAGGCATGCGCCACCATGCCCAGCTAATTTTTTGTAGTTTTAGTAGAGACAGGGTTTCACCGTGTTGACCAGGATGGTCTCGATCTCTTGACCTCGTGATCCACCCGCCTCGGCCTCCCGAAGTGCTGGGATTACAGGCGTGAGCCACCGCGCCCGGCATGGTGGAATAACTTTTTATGCACCAAAGCATTCAAGAAGTAGTGTGGCTGCTTCCAACAGCCTATAATCAGATATGGGAGCAAAGAAATAAGCTTAAGTTGGAATTTATATTTGAAAAGAAAAGAGCATAAAATTTTGGAAAATTATCAGCCTGCCCATGTAGTAGAGGAGGAAAGAATACTTTTAGGTGAAATCCAAGGATGTGGCTGATCTATTGCTTGCTAGAGGGAGTAACATGGATAAAAAGGAGCCAGGTGCTAATAGTCAAGACAATGGAAAAAATATCCTGAAGATGTTTCAGAAATCTTTGGGACCACATTTCCCATCACAGACCCAGAGACATAGGAGGTCAAAGTGGTTTCGGGGAAATGGCGTGGGGCACCACTGCCCTATGCCACCTCAGGACACTACCCCCCAATCCTTGCTCCTTTTAACTCTAGCCAGGTATTGCTCCAGTTGTCTCTCTGGAGGGTATAAGCCTTAATAAGCCTTGGTAGTTTCCACATGGTGTTAAGTCTTCAGGCATGCAGAATGCAAGGGTGATTGAGGCTTGGCAGCTTCCACCTAGATTTCAGAGGATACAGCAGAAACCTAAGTGCCTAGGCAGAAGCTTCCTACAGGGTGGAGACCCCACAGAGAACCACTACTAAGGCAGCATGGAGGGGAAATGTAGGACAAAAGCCCCCTACACAGAGTCCCCACTAGGGCATTGCTTAATAAAGCTGTGGGAATGAGGCTGCTATCCTTGAGACCCCAGAATTGTAGAGCCATTAGCAGCATGCTCCCTCAGCCTGGAAAAGCTGTAGGCATTGAACTCCAATTCATGAGATCAGCTATGTGTGCTGCCCAGCAAAGTCGTGGGGACAGCACTGCCTAAGGCCTTGGGAGCCCACCACTTGCACCAGTGTGCTCTGGATGTGGGACATAGAGTCAAGGATTCTTTTTGAGCTTTAAGGTTTAACGTCTGCCCTACTGGGGTTTGGACTTGCATGGGGCATGTTACACCTTTCTTTTGTTCAATTCCTCCCTTTTGGAATTGGACTGTTAATCCAGTGCCTGTACAAACATTGTATCTTGGAAATAAATAATTTGTCTTTAATGTTACAGGCTCCCAGCTGTGAGTCATTTCCCCTGATTCTCAGATGAGATTTTGGACTTTTGAGTTGATGCAGGAATAAGCTAAAATTTTAGGTGACTGTTGGGCTAGAATGATTGTATTTTGCAACGTGAGAAGGACATGAGATTTGGGGAACCAGGGAAAGTGTTATAGTATATAACTTTGGATATCGTGTTGAAATTTTATTCCCAGTGTTAGAGGTGGGCCTAGTGGGAAGTGTTTGGCTCATGGCAGTGGATCCCTCGTGCTTGTTGCATCCTCCTGGTTATGAGTGAGTTCTCACTGTATTAGTTCCTGCAAGAGCTGCTTGTTAAAAAGAACCTGGCATCTTCCTTCCCCCCCCTCACTTCCTCCCTATCACTATGTGATCTCTGCTCGTACCTGCTCCCACTGGCTTCCACCATTAGTAGAAGTGGTCCGAGGCCCTCTCCAGATGCATATGCTGGCACCATTCTTCTTGTACAACCTGTACAACCTTGAGCCAAATAAATGTCTTTTCTTGATAAATTACCCAGCCTCAGATAATCCTTTATAACAACGTAAATGTGCTAAGACATTGAGTAATAGCCCAAGGTCACACAATTAGCAAGTAAGTGGTAGATTCCATATTCAAAATGAGGCCTCATTGGTTCCAATATCCATGAGCTCAGCTGCTCTCCTATAGCATCTTCCTGCCAGGCTGCTCTGACTGCAGACTAAACTGGCATCAGATAAGAGGTTATGCCTTGGTTAAGGCCTCGTGGTCCAAACTTACAGATTTCCCAGTGGCAAAATTATTTGAGGAAAAGGTTGCACATTTTCCAACTTCATAATATTCTTTTGAAATATGTGGTAAAATGAGGTTGCTCTCCTAAAAGCAAACTGTTAAAGAGTACAGTCAGTAAGCTATAATTTGTTATCTATTTTACTAATGCTTTGTTTATTTCTGAGATGATCCTGTCTTCTTCACCAGCCTTAATTGGATTGTTTTTCTCCAAGCCATCCTGAATTTGTTTTTGATTCAAGTTAGAAAAGCTCCCTGGCTATAGCTATGGTTCTGTGTTCCCAACTGCTTTACTCTGTGCCAGTGGCTTTGAGTTTGTCAGCAAAGCTTCTCTGGCAGACCAAGGACGTCTTATTCAGAAGCTTAAATAGATATTGCAGAGGAGAAAAGGAAAAGAATCAACAGTGATTATTACTTGTATTTCTGGTTCTCTGTCAATTGTAATATAATGGTTAAATTTGCTTATTTACCACTTTGGTACAGACCCATCTTCCAAACACAATCCAGAGACAGACTACTATACAGTTATAAATGGTCTCCTTAATTAGCTTTCAAGGTCCATTACAGTTATGGCTGTATCAGAGCTTAGCATTTTAAGTAACATGTAAGTAAATCGTAAAGAAGTTTTATCACACTCACTGTCTGCTTCCTGTCATGCCAACATCACCAAGATCATCAGGAATCACTACTTTTGTTCTTAGAGAAGCAATTTCTAGACCCCCACCCCCTGTTTGTTTGTTAAGGGGAGAGATGTTGTTCTTCATTGTTTAAATGAGAAAAAATAGCCATTTGAATTATGGGACATTATAAAATGTTGTCACAGAGGTGGTCAGGAAAGAAAAGTAACAATGTTCAAGTATATAGTGTTGAGCCTTTGACTTCCATCATGTAAGATTAACTACTACAGGAATTTCCCTTTTGCTATAAATAGTTAGAAAACTGGACCAACTATGTGAAACAAGTTTTCAGGCAGTGCACACAGGAATCGTAGGACTGATCTCTGAGGGAAGGGAAACAAATGAAGTGAGATTACAATTTTCCCAGCCTACTGTCTGGAGGCAGTTTTCAGGCCGCAGAGGTAGAAGAGCGGGTGCAGAATGGAACCAACTGGTCTTACCAAATTGAGGGGCCAAAAATCAGAGTTGGGGGAAACTAAGATAGTAGAATTTGCAGGGCAGAGTACTGGAGATGAGGGGCTACTCAAATGCAGCATTCCAGAGATATGCAGGATTGTACTTGAGTTTTTGGCTAGGTATTTATTTGTCTGTGTGTGCATAAGAGGAACTATCCAATGCCAGAGAAAGAAGCACCAGAAAATAGGCCATACAATTCCCAGAACTCATGCAGAAATGAGATTAGTTTATATTCTCAAATGCCATAAAGGAGAGACCTCACAATACACAGGGCTTTGAGTAGAGCCTCAGAAGAGCCATGCCTTAGCAGTGAGGGGAAATCACTACTTAATACCAGAACCTTTACACCTCGTAATCAAATACAGGCATACCTCAAAGATAGTACAGGTTCCGTTCAGATTACTACAATAAAAGCAAATATCAAGGTAAGGGAGTCACATTTTTTTTTTGTTTTCATGTTAGTATAAAAGTTATGTTTACACTGTAAGGTAGTCTATTAATTGTAGAATGGCACTGTGTCTAAAAAATATATATGTATCTCAATTAAAAAATACTTTATTGCTAAAAAACGCTGACAATCATCTGAGCCTTCAGCAAGTCATAATCTTTATCTAGGGGAGTGTCTTGCCTCAGTGTCAATGGCTGCTAACCAATCAGTGTGGTGGTTGCTGAAGGTTGAGGTGACTAGCAATTTTTAAAAATAAGACAACAACAGTGAAGTTTGCTGTGTTGACTCTTCCTTTCATGAAACATGTATCTGTAACATGCAATGCTGTTTGATAACATTTTACTCACAATAGGTCTTCTTTCAAAATTGTAGTCCTCTCAAACTATCGTTGCTCTGTCGATTAAGTTTTTGGACCATTCTAAATATTTTATTGTCATTTCAACAGTGTTTCACAGCATCTTCACCAGGAGCAGTTTCCATCTTGAGAAACCACTTTCTTTGCCAATCCATAAGAAGCAACTCCTCATCCATTCAAGTTTTATCACGAGATTGCAGCAATTCAGTTATGTCTTCATGCTGCACTTTGAATTCTAGTTCTCTTGCTATTTCTATCACATCTGCAGTTACTTTCTTTACTGAAGTCTTAAACTACTCAATGTTGGAATCAACTTCTTCCAAACTTCTGTTAATGTTGATACTTTGACCTCCTCCCATGAATCACAAATGTTCTTAATGGCATCTAGAATGATGAATTCTTTCCAAAAGGTTTTCAACTTATTTTGCCCAGATTCTCCAGAAGAATCACTGTTTTTGGCAGCTATAGCCCTATGAAATGTATTTCTTCAATAATAAGACTTGAAGGTTGAAATTACACCTTGATTTATGGCCGGCAGAATGGATCTTGTGTCAGCAAGCATAAAAACAACTTTAATCCCCTTGAACATTTCTATCAGAACTTTTGGATAACCAGGTACATTGTCAGTGAGCAGTAATATTTTGAAAGCAATCTTTTTTTCTGAGCAGTAGGTCTCAACAGTGGGCTTTAAATATTCCACAAATTTTGCTGCAAACAGATATGCTGTTATGCAGGTTTTGTTGTTCCACTTGTAGAGCACAGTCAGAGTAGATTTAGCATTACTCTTAAGAGCCCAAGGATTTTCAGAATGATAAATGAGCATGGTAAATGGTTTTAACTTAAGATAACCAGCTCCATTAACCTCTAACAAGAGGGTCAGCCTGTGTTCTGAAGCTTTGAAGCCAGGATTGACGTCTCCTCAATAGTGAGGAAAGTCCTAGATGACATTTTCTTCCAATATAAGGCTATTGGATTTACTTCGAAAACTTTCATTTAGTGTAACCATCTTGATCAGCCATATTCATAACATACAGTGCTGTGTGTTCACTATAATAGATCTTCTGGATAACTTGCTGCAGCTTCTATATCAGCACTTGCTGCTTCACCTTGTACTTTTATGTTGTGGAGATGGCTTCTTTCCTTAAGCCTCATAAGCCAGCCTCTGCTAGCTCTAAACTTCTGCAGCTTCCTCACCTCTTCTCAGATTTCACAGAATTAAAGAGAGCTCGGGCCTTTCTCTGGATTAGGCTTTGGCTTAAGAGAATATTGGAGCTGGTTTGATCTTCTATCCAGAACACTAAAACTTTCTCCATATCAGCAATAAGGCCATTTTACTTTCTTATCATTCATGTGTTCACTGGAGTGGCACTTTTAATTTCCTTCAACAACTTCCTTTGCAACCACAAGTTGGCTAACTGGCATGAGAGACCTAGGTTTTGGCCTGTCTCACCTTTTAACATACCTTCCTCACTAAGCTTCATAATTTCTAGCTTCTGATTTAAAGTGAGAAACATACAATTCCTCCTTTCACTTGAATACTTGGAGGCAACTGTAGGATATTGATTGTCCTAATTTCAATATTACTGTGTCTCAGGGAATAGGTAAACCCCAGGAGAGGGAGTGACAGGGAAACAAACCAGTCAACAGAGTAGTCAGAACACACACAACATTTATTGATTAAGTTTGCTGTCTTATGTGGACATAGTAAGTTTGAAGTACTGTAGGAATTAACCAAAATGTGACACAGAGATACAAGCAAGCACATGCAGCTGGAAGAATGGCATTGATAGACTTGCTTGATGCAGGTTTGCCATGAACCTTCAATTTGTAAAAAAAAAGTGTCTGCAAATCACAATAAAGCAAAGTACAATAAAACAAAGTATGCCTGTAACTGAAAACCAGTAGTGAAAAGAAAATCTGAAAAGCAGTCAGAGGAAAAATACTTTTTGTGTATAAAGGAACAAGGATGACAGCGGAATTCCCATTAGAAACAATACAGGCCTAAAGGCATAAGAATGATATAATGGACTTTGGGGACTCTGAGGAAGCGGGGGAGGTGGATGAAGGATGAAAGACTACACACTGGGTACAGTGTACACTGCTCAGGTGACAGGTGCACCAAAAATCTCAGGAGAATTTATCCATGTGACCAAAAATCACCTGTTCCCCCAAAACTATTGAAACAAACAATGCAGGCTGAAGATAATGTAATGACAACCTTTAAAAGTGCAAAAACAAAAAACAAAAAAAATCTGTATCCATAGAATGTATCTTTTTTTTTTTTTTTTTTTTTGGCATGATCTCAGCTCACCGCAACCTCCACCTCCCAGGTTCAAGCAATTCTCCTGTGTCAACCTCCTGAGTAGCTGGGATTACAGGCGGCTGCCACCATGCCCAACTAATTTTTGTATTTTTTAGTAGAGATGGGGTTTCACCAGTTTGGCCAGGCTAGTCCTGAACTCCTGACCTCAAGTAATCCACCTGCTTCAGCCTCCCAAAATGCTGGAATTACAGGTGTGAGCCACTGTGCCTGGCCAGAATATATCTTTCAGGTCCATAGTTTCTTCTCTAAAACCCAGAAGGCCAGATGTGTTTCTAAATTTATAATTTTTTATATTTTGAAACTAAACGAAGTATGTCAACCACATTTCATAACACACCCAGATGAGTCTGAGTTAGCATCCTTTAATCAACCACATTAATATATGTGCAGCAAAACCTAGGAATGTTCATTCTAGATGAAATAAAGTCTATAAAACTTTCACATCAAGTCAGGTTTTGCTACCAAATTAGTTCTGGCACTAATTAAAAAAAAAAAACCCTTGGTTTTCTGAACTTTAGAGTTTCAGAATTGTAAATAAGAGGCCTTGTGCTAGTCACTTTTCTACATTTTATACCTGCATTACCTCTGATCCTTACCAATCCTTACCTCATTTATTATCACAGTTTTACCAAAGCTGAGGCTGCAAGTAAGTGACCGAGCCACTCCCAAGCAGGAGGAACCCCTGCCTGCTCCTCGAGGTGAGGAAACTAGGAGGAGAGAGAGAACTGTGGTCCTCGAGGCTCCTCCTATGACATACAAAATCCACTGCAATCACCTAACCCAAGAATTTCATTTGGTAAAGCCTAGGGAGAGTTTGGACCTCATGGAATTCGAGGACTGATATGGAAAGTCTTCAGTAGAGTAGAAATAACCAACATCCTATTTTGGACTCTGGGGCTGCAGTGTGACACATGTACTCTTACGGCTTTAGTGTTCATGCAACCATCCCTAGTTTACTGTCTACACACCAATGAATAAGCAAAGTGAGAGAGAGTGCTTGCATGAGAGAAAGCCAGTAGTGAAAAGAGATCTTATAATTAGGACCAGAATATGTGACTACAGAAGGCAGCATGGATCATGTAACCAGAGGCCAGTGGGAGTATGACCACTTCAGGTATGCCAGTGTCAGTGACCAAGAATCTGAGACTATGTTGGGATGATTGTACATCCTGGAAGATGCCAGCCCACAATGCTGGGTAATGCTCATTTGTGAATGTCACCTAGGAGGAAAGCAGTGGAGAGGAGGGGATGGACCTGAATTTAACTGAGTTGGAATTTTAAATGATTGAGAAATTTGTGGACTTGACTGTGTTTACCCAGATTATCTAGTTACAAGAAAATGAAGTTACGTTTTTACACAACAGAATTTATAAGTTTTTAAATTATCTACTAAACATTACTTAATGTCATGGGGCCTGATTCATCATCTGTTAAATAGGGCAAATAATACCAACTTTACACAATTGTGTAAGGCTGCAAGGAGAAGATTGAGAGAGAAATAAAACTTCATACACTTAGAAGAAAAACTTAACTGAGAATGTTAGGTAAGCTTGGGTTTTTAAACCAATGAGCTCTCTATTGTTTTGGCAGAATTACTCCAGCTCCAGTGTGTGTGATGAATTTGAGAAGGGACAGCTGTTAGAAGGAGACCAGCTAAGAGGCTTTGCAATCATTCAAGCAACAGGGAATGAGGCCATATGTTAAAAAATTGCAGTACACATGGGTTAAAGAGCCTTTCCAGTGGTAGAAACATGGAAAAGGGTGAGGAATTCAGGAGGAGTCAAAGATGATCTAAGATTCCAAGGTTGGTGACTAAAGGGGACAATGATGACATTAACTGAGTTGGAAAGTAAGGATGACAGCAAGTTTGGGAAATAAGTTCAGTTTAGAGTACAGTGAATAAAGGGTCAACAAATGCCTTGGAAAAGAAGGGAACAGTGAACAGTAATGTAATGGCGAAGAGTGGGTGTGTGGTGTGGCTCTAGAGGCTGATTCTTTCACAAGTTACATAAGTGTCCAGTGCCTTAGTTTCTTTTCTTTAGAATAGTCATTCAAATATTATGTAATTCATGGAATTGTTATGAAGCTTAAATATTAGGTAGGTCATCCAGGAAGAGAGCATGGAACCGCACCATTATTGACTCTAGCTATTGCAGCCAGCTAGTGGGAGGCTGATGCGGCGGGTGTGATGAAAGAGCCCTGCTCCCTGCTGTGGGAGACAGAAGACACAGCTCTGAAATATAACTAGCTGGTGGCTTTGAACAAGAGATTCAAATCGGCCTCAGTTTGTTCATCTGTGAAAACAAGGGACTGGATAATTATCAGGCCACTTACATCCCTTAATATTATATGGTTCCTTTGAACAAAATTTGCTACAGATAAACCATAATGGAAATAATGTATTCACTTATAATGGAGCAAGAGATTAAGTTCTATTTTAGTATCTATGTGCCTGGCCTAAGACTTATTTTTGCATTTAAAGCACATTAGGAAATTTAGAAATGGTGAAGGTAAAAAGCTTTTTGAAATTTGCCTTTGGAAGTATTTTTAGTTTAGAAATTTAGCTGTGCCTCATTGTCTCTACCTGTCACTATAAATTTTCTGTAGGGTTTCAGATAAATGTATGGGGTCTACTCTGCCTTTTCCTGTTACACTTACTTGGTGATGTCACAAAACAGATGTCTGGATGCTTACTTTATTTGCAAGGATAGAATAGGGTATTTCGTTTGCTAGGATTTCCACTTGTTAAAAAGAATCCCAGGGGGCCAGCCATAGTGGCCCATGCCTATAATCCCAGCACACTGGGAGGCCAAGGTGGGTAGATCACTTGAACTCAGGAGTTCAAGGCCAGCCTGAGCAACATGGTAAAACCCTGTCTCTACAAAAAATACAAAAACTAGCTGAATGTCGTGGCACATGCCTGTGGTCCCAGCTACTAGGGAGGCTGAGGTGGGAAGATTCCTTGAAACCTGGAGGTTCAAGGCTGCAGTGAGCTGTGATTGTGCCGATGCCCCCCAGCCCGGGTGGCAAAGCAAGACCCTGTCTCAAAAAAAAAACACAATAAAACACAATAAAAAATCCAGGGTTCCATGGAGAGGGTACTCATTTACTATTACTTTTTCTGCCTTCTATAGCAGAGTAAAATCCTCTTTCCATTACGTTACTAGAATTTTTTATTAATGAAGACATGCTAAGCACATAACCAAAGCTAAGATTTGCATTTTGGCATATTCAGGGAGAAACTATAAGGAGAAGGAGATACAAAGTGGCCTCCTAATAATAGCTTACACCTGCTCTATCACTTTACCTTTAACAGGGAGATTACATTCACCATCATTAACTTCTTTTAGCTCTTTTTGGTTTTCAAAATTTGATACCATTTGTATTGAACAGAATAGCCTTTATGTCCCTCATAAATGGCAATGTGCAAAATATGGTTGAAATAAGAAATGAAGTCCAATAAGTCACTTATAAAAATTAGTCTGATTACTTTATAACCTCATATTCATGCTGAAAACTTATATGACACATTTTATGCTCACTTTATATATACATTTGCAAAGTGTTCAGCTGTCAGAAATTGGAGGTCAAATACAAAAATTGTGTTACAGTTTGTACTACATATTTTCCAATTCTTCAGGTGGGCAGCCTTCACATATTAATGAAGAGAGGTTATCAATTTAGTTGGAAAGCCAAATCTTCAGTCATCAAATGGATTTCTCAAAAGTTTTACTGAATGTGTGTGTGTGTGTGTGTGTGTGTGTGTGTGTGTGTGTGTGTGTGTCTCTACTTGTTTGGGGGCAGAGGGATGAGGGTGAGAAGGAAAGAGAAAGATATTTTGCTTCCCGAAAGAATCTGTGAAGGAAAATCTGGCACGCTGCTTTGATTTTTACATTTTCCTTATCAACAGTAATTGAAAAACACCTGGACCATTAACTTTGAATTGTATGAAAACCTCTAAAAATGTACCTGACTGCCTAATATCGCAGAGGACCATGGTCCTCACTCTTGTTATTCAGTGCCGAGCCACATTTATTCTGTGGTCTTGGGGTTTGGTTAGGTGGCAGATGGTTCCTCATTTGATGCCACGAAATTATGAAATCCTAGCCAATATGAAAATTTTAAATAAAATCTGGTAATTTGTGCTTGAAATCTAGAAGACAATTTAAATATATATGTATATATAATTAATAATGTATTAATGATTCTAAAACTTTAAAAGTAGAAACAACTTTCTATTCATAGTCTTAACATTGCCTTTTCATATCAAAACCATTTTTAGTTCATCAGGAATCTTGTTAAACTGTAAACAAGGAGACTTGGGTTATAATCCTGCTTCTGCCCCTATGGCAGGGGAAAGTCATGCCAACCTAGTGGGAGTTGGTCAGCTGAGCTGTGCAACCACAAACATCGTTTCTAAGTTTTACAATTCATCATTCTGTGAACCAAATATCCTGTGCTAGTTTTTTTTCATTTAATTCTCCAGTCCAGAAATTTATCACACATATATCTGCATGTAGCTTTGTCATATATTAGGTGATCAGTTAGTATTTGATAAAGTAACAATGTGTTTTGCTATTTCGGAAGGATTGTAAAATTACCGTCATTTTGCAGCTTTTTATATTGGAGCTATTACTCATTTGTGTTGAATCATATTACTGTTGTTTTAACATTTTCTTCTCTCCTGTGGCTTCGTGCATCATTTGGAGTTGGTTTTTATGCGTTCTCACTAAGGCATTTCAGCAGGGAAGCTGCAGGAAAAAAAAAAATTATTTTACCTAATCTTGGGAACTCTAAAAAAAAGACACAAATATTTTCATAATCATAAGGTAATCTAGGGAGTAAATTTCACTTTTCTCCAGCTTCTTGATTTTGCTAGTGAGAAAAACCATTCTGGATACACAGGTAGCTTATTCCAAACCAGTTGCCCTGTGAAAAGAAAAGCTTCTCCAACTGTGCTCACTAGAAAACTGCCTGGATAGAGGCAAGCATTTGGTACCCTGAATTTGGAGAGACCTATGCTTTCTTCTAAAACTCTAAGATGGATATAGAATTTTAAAATTATAAGAAAATAACTTTGCTGTTTGATGAAAGAATTTTAAAGTTAAGACATTTCCTTAACTTTTTTTCCGTCACATATTTTCAGTTAATATCTAAATGACAAACTAGCCATCAGGCAAGTAGTGTAAATAGTGCACTATTTTTAAATGCCTAATTCTGTATGGTATCTATTCAGCTTTACATATTTTCAGAAGTTAACACCCTAATAGGAGTAGCTAAATAAGCCATTTACAATAAAGGCTCTTAATTAGTTGTGCTAGTAAAAAGCAAACTTTAAAGCATTTAATCCATTGTAGGTTATTATTTGCTCTGAGAGGCAAACTTAAGATTTATAAGGTTCCAACTTGAACCCCAGAATAAATGAAGGTAAGGGAAGCCAAAACTTCCCTGGTGTTGAGGAAAAACCTTTGCTCTCTCACTTCCTATGAATGGCAGTATTGTCCACCACCATTAGTACAGGGGCACCAGGGCCTTGCCATTCCATGCTCGGGCTTGTTTTTATTTTTAAGGAATGTTGGAAAATTATGGAAATGCATGTTTTTTCTTCCCTTTTTTCCTTAATACCTCATGGATCCTGACCTTTTTCTTTAAACTGGTTTAATACATGTTTCCCTTAAGATTGGTCATTGACCCAAAAATAAGTTTGAGTTTCTTTTTCCATGATCTCCTCTAAAGAATTCTGTTAATAGCATACTAAACTGGATTACAAACTTACTGAATAAGTGCTTTGAATTCTGGGCAACCTTGGAATAAAGGGCACAGAAAGAGTTATACTGCATAGAATGAAACTGGGCAAGTTGGTATAAAGGAAAGGAATGCAACTGTATGGTTGATGTGATCAACATCGGCTAGTAGGTTTATTAGCAATTTAATGGAATATGGCTATTCAAGCACAATAATGCCTTCAGTTGAAATGTCTGTTCTGCTCTTTTTCCCATACACTTTGGAATGAGTAGAATGTGACAGTTGAGCTTTCAACAAGCTTCATGAATTTTAAATCCTTTTTAGTTATAAAATGGGGTACATGGCATGTAGTCAGTGTGGACAAGGAGTTGGCAGCCTCATCTAGTCTTATGGAATATCAGGTGTCTTCAAGATAATGAGGGCTCGAGTTGACCAGGTGCATTCTGGGTGTGCTCTGTATATCCGCAGAGAACAGAGTGACCTCTCTCTGTCCAACATCCAATGATTATTTTGCAGTTGTAAGGTTATTTTCTCAACATTCACTGTAAGACCTAAAAACTTGATATCATCACAGAGGAAAACCTATATTGATGTCTCAAAACAACTTCTTTTTTGGCAGCTAAATATTTTTATGTTCTTTCCCTGACTGATTCATGCATATTTAGAAAAGAAACACTCTGTGAATTGTGACGTAGCTTTTTATCCTCAAATTTTAACACCTATCCTAATTGATCCTGTAGTATTTCTTTAAATATTTAAATGTTTATAAAGTTCTCAAATTCTATTACCACCATAAAAGTCTGTATCTCTGCTTTGGGTTAGGTCTTGAAGTACTCTAAAATTCAATACAAGGAGCTTTACTTATTTTATTTTCAGTTTCTTAACAACAAAAGACTGTTTGCAGAAGATAATTTTTTCAGAAAATCTAATTTAAAGCAATCTCAATTTAAATAGTATGAATTTATTTTTAAATTGCTTTATAATAGTGCCCTGTGTTTTATTTAACTATGGAATATTTACAATGTAATTTTATAATAGTATGGGCAAAAAAAATTCTCATAAAAATACCTAATAGGAATGTGCCAAAGTTTATGTGATAGATTATTAATAAAGTGTTATTCTATGTATGGGTGTTGGGATTACAAAGATTTTTAATGGTTTTACTTGACTTATCAACACTAATTTCTCTACATTAAATTTGTGGGATGGGATGTGTTACCTTTTCACTTCAAGTCCAGAGAGAGTGGGCTTTAAATAAACCTCTCATAGAGATTAAATGTATTTTTTAGTTTGGAAACACTGAGGATAAGTGTCTGGGAGATACAGAGGATGAGCGGCTGGTGACTAACAGATTAGGTAGGAAGTCAAGAAAATGCTACTGTGTTGGTCATAGCTGCACTGCCAGAGTTTGTGATCAAAGGATAGACTAGAGATGCGTCATGTAGGAAAAAAAGTTGGTCTGGGGATGTTTTGAGTTCAGTCTAAAATAATACCCCAGGGAAGTATGGGGACTCCAACAGTGAGAGCTTGGGTGGAGTAGACCACAGGTGAACCTGGGGTCGATAACCCAAGCAAAAAAAAACTCCCATAATACAGCTTCAAGCAGTCTAGTCTCCCATATCCAGAGTCACGTTAGTATCTGGATGTTTAGAATAATGGAAAGTATGCGTTGACAAACTGTGTCCCCTGTGCATAGATCTGCTTTGAGAACCAGAAGGAGTAATGGTTACTGGAATCGTAGGTAGTGGATGAAGTTTTAAATATTCAGGCTTTGGAGCCCCAAGTGGCTCTTAACTTCTTCCACCAGTGTCATATCCACCATTTTCCACCAACCAAACCATAGCTCTTTTCATTTTTGCCCATTTTCTTTTAGTCTTAACTAAAGAGGTATACTTAACAGGCATACTTTTAAAAAAAAAATTGTTGGAATCTTCATTTTTTGTGTCTTTTAACTGCTAAACTTACCCACATTCTTTTTGTTTTTAGAGCTCCTAGTTTCTCCCTGAGTATTTATAAGGATACTGTATTAGTCCATTTTCACACTGCTATAAAGATACTACCCAAGACTAGATGATTTTTACAGGAAAGGGGTTTATTTGACTCTCAGGTCCTCATGGCTGGGGAGGCCTCAGGAAATTTGAAATCATGGCAGAAGGCAAAGGAGAAGCAAGTACCTCCTTCACAGGGTAATAAAAAAGAGAACGTGTAAAGGAGGAACTGTCACTTATAAAACCATCAGATCTCTTGAGAACTCACTCATTGTCATGAGAACTGTATGGGGAAAACTGCCCCACCTCCATCACTCAATGCGTGGGGATTGCAGGTCCCTGCCTTGATACATGGGACATGGGGATTATAATATGAGATGAGATTTGGGTGGAAACACAGAGCAAAACCATATCAGATACTCTTTAGTTCACTGCACAGATACTGAATGACATTGAGCACTAAAGTATGCTATATTGTGCCTTGAAGACCTGAAAGAGTTAATCTACCTTTTAAAGTTCTTGTGGTACTATCCAGGAGAAATGAAGCAACAAGAAAATCTGGCTAACTATATAATGTCACTAAAAAATACTTCAGTTATATATTTGCATAATACTGAAATGCATTTAGTTTTGACAGCATAAACAGAACTGTGTTCACTGGGGACTTATGTCAAGATTTGAATATCAACTTATGTAATATTTAGTTAAGATACATCAGAAAATTGTACAAACCATACCCACTATTAAACTAAGTGGGGTTTCACCAACAGATTGTGTGCTCTGTTGACTATAAGCTTTGTACATTTCATAACAAGCACATTCCTGTTCTGAAATGGAATGCATCCGACCTATAATAGATCTGCTTGAGAGACAATGGATCCTAGCCAGCTTTGCCTTGGTTCAAGGAAAAAGACAATAAATAGGGGGCAGTGACATTTATGAGACTCTAATTTCATTATGCACTGTTAAGGTTATTGTGCTTTGAGTGTTACTCAAAACCAGATATAAAGTCCATTCTGTGTTATATTCCTAGTGGTTATTCCTCCAATGAGTGTCTTACTTAAAAATTAGTTAATATTTAGTGGTAAATTAGAAGTAAAAATAAAGTTTTTTTTTAAATGGAGAAAAAACTATTATGGCAAGAAGCCATGTTTTTCAGAAGTAATTTGGGAAAGGCAAAACTCATTAGCTAGATGATAATTAATTTTCCTTGGTAGAATACTGAGTGGAATGTTTCTGTTAGGAAAATACTATTGAATTGTTCTAGTCTCAGTCCAGCTGAGGATGCCAGATACGATAACAGTGAAGAAAAATTCTTCACTATTTTTTAACACAATGTTAGAACATGGACAATTATCAAAACCAAGGACAATTTCTTGAAGCTAGCCATTTTGTACAACTGTGATTGGAAATAAGCCTTTGCTTAATACTCCAAATACTCAGCTGGTGTTTTTTCACTAGTATATTTTAAACAAGTTCCAAGAGAAGCAAATGTATGAACATCTGACAAAGGGTGAATATTTACAAAATTATTTGCCATGCTTCAGCCTAGAATCAGAAGGCAACTTCTCAGAATTAATTACTATGCACTCTGCTTATCCTGACTAGAGCCTTTCACAACCATCTCTAATGAAAACTTTAATAACACACAAAAAAGCCAAGGACTAGGAAGGAAAAAAATAAGCCCCAAAATTCCCTGTCACCCCTGCAAAAAATTATCCCAGTGTTCCAAAAACCATCTGGTATATCATGTTCAAACCCTGGGCAAGGTGGAACAGTCAAAAAAGCACCAACTTGCACCAGTTATGGAGAAAGCACCACAATTGGTGAAAAATTAGCAAGTACGATATTTTTTAAAAGAAATGCAGCCTTACTTATGCAGCAGTCATTCAGGATATACTAATGAAGGGTTTCTCAGTTAAGATCTTTAGAGGATCTACTTGAATAAGTGAGTAAGAATGTGTTTTAATAGCACAACAAATGTTCACTTAGTCCTATGGTGCTATATAGTGTGAATGTATTTTAGACGACTCACCTGAAATATGTTTGAAAGTTGTTCTTCCTGTCACCTTGCCTACACTATTGATTTGCTTAATGCACTTCACCTTGTCTCCTATTCAAGTGATCATAATTTCAAAATTGATGATTTCTGAAAGAATAAAATCTTATGCTACTGCTTGGTTGTTTTTTGTTGTTTAAGACAGAGTCTTACTATGTTGCCCAGGCTGGAGTGCAGTGGCTATTCACAGGTGTGATCATAGTGTACTGGAGCCTCAAACTCCTGGCCTCAAAGGATCCCCCTACCTGAGCCTCCCAAGTAGTGAGGCTTCAGGCATGCCCAGCTTTACTGCTATGTTTATAGCATCTACAATTCTGAATGTAACAAAAAAATGTACAGGCAGTTGGCAAGAAGTAGCACTTGATGACTTCACTACCTGTTAACTCTAGAAAGTTCATTACAATCCATTTATTTGTTTCCAGACCTTTTATCTAGATGGTATTGGTGCAATCATGAGGAATGTGCATTTTGTAGCCCTTCCTGCCAAAGGGAGATTTTTCCATCCATTGCTGCTACCAAATTTTGCAACAGTAACAAATGAGTAATGTCTCCTGGAGTCTTTTTGTTAGAATGCTATCATTAATATTAATAGACAAGGAAAGTTTCCTAATATCACTTTCTGCAGATCATGGTTTGAGTTAGCTCTTCTAATGTCCCTTAGATTTAAAAGTACCTTTTTGTATCATTGACTCCCAATTTTTATTTCTAGTTCTGACTACTCCCTTGATCTCCCCACTTGAATATCTAGAAGGCATTTCAAACTCAACATGGCCACACAGTTCTTGAATTTTTCTCTCCAGCCTTGCTTCTCTCCCCGGAATCTTTCATATTAGGAATCAGTACACTTATCCACTCAATTGCTCAAGACAAAAATCTAAGTCACCCTGGGTCCTTCCTTTTCTTCAACCCCACATCTGATCCACCAACTTCTGTCAACCCTCCAAAACATTCCAAATTCAGCATTTTTCTTTGTCTCCACTATCACCACACTTGTGCTCACCACCATTGTCTTTCACTTGGACTACTGCAATTGCTTCTTAACTAAGTTCCCTGTTTCCATTTTTGCCTTCCAATCCATTTTCCACAAAGCAGCAATCCAGAATTGTTTTCGTAAATTAAATCACACACCTCCTGCAAACTGTCCAGTGACTAAGATTTAAAATTCCAATTCTTTATGCAAGTTTATCAATTTCAATATGAGCTAACCCCATCCAACAACCCCAGCTTTATCTGGTAACACGCTGTATTAGTATGCTAGTACCATTGACTGGACAGCTTAAATAACAGATGTATTTTCTCACAATGCTGGAGGCTGGCAGTCTGAGATCAAGGTATTGGATTTCTGAGGCCTCTTTCTGGCTTGCAGATGTCCACCTGTGTCTTCACATGGCCTTTCATCTATGTTTCTGTATCCTAGTCTGCTCTTCTTATAAAGAAACCAGTCGTAATGGATTAGGACCCACCCTAATGACCTCATTTTAACTTGATTATCTCTCTAAAAACCCTATCTCTCTAAAAACCTCAGTCACATTCTGAGGTCCTGGGAGTTTTCAACACATGAATCTTGAGGAGACACAATTTAGCGCATAATACTTGCCCTAATTATTTTTAGCACTGTGCTAGCTGTCTTCCTGTTCCATGAACAAGTTAAGCTTGTTCCTACCTTAGGGCCTTTGCACTGGCACTTGTTGGAACATTCTCCCTATGGGTAACAGAGTTATTTCTTTTGGTCACTCAGATATCAACACAAACGTCACACTTTCAGAAAGGCTGTTCCTGACCTTCCAAACTACAGTAACTAACCTGGCCATTTTATATCATGTCTGCTGAATTAAATAACTGCATAACACTTACCACTAATATTTTTAATGTTTATTTATTGCCTATCTCTCCACATCCCCGCCAGAATATATACACGGCTCTTCTCTCTTTGCTGATGTATTCTCAGAATGTAGAATAGTTGCAAGTGTATTGAAAATGCTGAAGAAATGTTTGTTGAATGGCTAAGCAAATGAATGGAATTATTGGAGATGAGTGGCAGTTAGTGATTATTGTGACAAATAGGCCAATGATAGTTTTCTCACCTGCAGGTTGAATCTGCTCACCCTTGAAATGTTGTAAGAGTTGACTAAAAGAGATCACGCAAGTTGTATGGCTCTTGCCTTGGCTATGCCTTGTCTAGACAAGGTGGGTATTTTTGCCTTATATTTGTTTATAACACTTCCAGAAATTCTGACAAAAAATTCATTCAGTAAACATATACAGGGAGTCACTTAGGTGCCAGAACTTGTTAATAGAATGCCCCCAGCCTGGGCAGCATAAGGAGACCCCCATCTCTACCAAAAAAAAATTAGCCAGTGTGGTGGCACACATTGTAGTCCAGCTACTCAGGAGGCTGAGGTGGGAGGATTTTTTGAGCCAGGGAGGTCGAGGCTACAGTGAGCCCTGAAGGCACCACTGCACTCCAGCCTGGAGGACAGAGTGAGACCCTGTCTCAGAAAAAAANAAAAAAAAAAAAGAATCCCCTGGGAGCTACTATGGAGGCACACAGAAGAAATCTCTAACCCAGCCAGGACCTACATTTGGGCTGGGAGAAGGGATGTGCTGGAAGGCTTTTAGGGCAGCTTAATGCCTACAATGTATTAATTGTATACTGAACATACAAAATATTTCCCCTACGTTAATCTGTTTGTGTCTGGCAGCATGTGACTTCTCTGAATTCACAGAAAATTATGGACCCTTCAAGTACTATTTCTGGTGCTTATTTTGGATGGTATATACAGCAAATTTTTATGCTTCTCAACATTGAGGAAAATTACTTTAAAATTTTATAAACTTGTCAGTTCCCTGGTTTTTAACCTACTACATTTTGCAGGTCTCTTGGCAGCTGACACTTATTTTCATTTGGTATTTGGTGATAAATCATATTTTTATTTGCCCCCTGCAGACATAATGTCAGTGGCTTTTAAGTACTCAATATATGTATTGTGTCATTATCAACAAGGAATTGGACCACTTGAATTAGTACATTATATATCAAGAGAGCTGACAAGACCAGCAGAGCTCCAGCCTTGCTTTTCATTTAGAAAGCTAAATGTCACTTCCAGCCTTCTTCTGGGAAACTGTCTTGCAGTGACATCTTTATGGAGGGACCTTTGAACATCTGTAACTTTCTCAATGTATCCTCCCCAGATAATGAGAAGGATCGTTCCCTGTGTCGTCCAGAGTGCTTTTTATTACTCCTGGCTCTGTGGGTTTGCCTTCCACATTTCTCTCTAACCTTCCTAGATGCTAAATGCCCTTCAGATCTGAGCACTGGTTCAGAGATGAGAGTGTTAAAGCATTAATTCCAGCTCATATATACAGAGCTGCAACAGTTGTGCTTTATAAGCTAACATAATCCTGAGATACTTTTAGCTTGACAATCTGTCTTCTATAGGCAGGATGGTCTTAGTGTTGTAAGTGGTTATAAATGGCATGGTGCATTCCTAGAAAAAGAAGAAAAATCCTCCATTAATAGTTGTTTCTATATCAGAATTTAATGAGTTTACTAAAGTGGTCTGTTATTAGTGACTCTTTGGATACTACTTGTCAATTTTGTTGTATACATAAATGAGTTACTTTTACCTGCAGCTAACCAAAAACTCAAACTGGTTAAGAAAATGAAAGATCTCATATGTTACGAACTCCAGGGCTGTAGGATTAGATTTAGCAGCACAAAATGTCATCAAAGACTCAAACTGTTTCTTCCTCTGCTGGCTGTGCTTGGTGATGGATGTGTTCTCACCAGTTCCTGGACATCTATACAGAACAATGTCCAAGGGAAGAAGAGAAATTATGTTTCTTTCTGTGGCTCCAGGAACTTCTCAACAGACTTCCCCTCATTGGCCAACATGTCACTTGCACCAGACCCTGGCATAAGAGAGAACTGTCATGGCTGATTTAGACTGGGAGGTACCTTAAGGAATATGGTGATAATTACGTGACATAATCTATGCAAAACCACTTAGCACAATGCTTGGCACTTAGAGCTTAATAAATTTTACTTATCATTAATGATGGTAAGTGTTATGAGTGGTTAAAAGGTTAATTCCTCAGACCTTGTTGATACTGATTGTGTGTTAAGGAGATAAAGATAATAAGGATTACCCACATCTACAGTTCTGGGTTGTGGGAGCAGGACTCAAACCCTCAGAGCATAGAGCAGGACCCTACTCATAGTAAGGGACTGGGATGTTTTACTAGAACAGGACTCCAGGGAAAGAACCAAATCAGCACAAAGGTATATAATCAGAAGTAGGACAAAGCAAAAAGAATGACTTGACCCTGTGTCTCAGAGCATCAGGAGCTTGTTAGATCCCTCCTTTCTCAGGTTAAGATCAATTATGGGAAAAAATGAGTTATTTTTGGGTGCAGCTAATGGAAAACTCAACTCAAATTGGTTAGGGAAATGAAAAATCTCATATATCAAGAACTGCAGGGCTCTAGGGTTGGATTTAACAGCTCAGTCCAACTTAGGGAACGAACCCAAAGTTGATGAAATCTATACTGCATGTGAATATAAATAAGAAAATACACATAGGTTGGCAACTAAGCAGAGCTTGACATATCTCTTGCAGGAAAAGTGTTGTAGATTCTCACTACTGGCAAATAATTAGCAGCCTTGGAGAAACTGTTACTCCAAAAAATGAAATACTAGTGTTGAGTTGACACTCACATACTTCATTTCCTACTGCAGTGGAATCCTTCTGTTTGCCTCTAAGGACTCCCATCCTTCTGGAGTTCTTTTTAATTCACTTTTGGATAGCCTCTATCTTGTCTGCTTCCATATATCCAGTCTCTTGCTTCTGGATGGATTTGGTTAAACACTACAATACTTTACTCATGAGTAACCATCTGGGGTATTTTCAGTAAATTCTATGGGAGGGAAACAGGATTACAGTTAGAGTCACATTTATGAATGCCAAAATTTTTTCTGAGTCTGCAACTCTTAAGAAGTCTAGAGCTGGAAATGACCTCATTTTTAAGCTTTGCCCCATCAGTTTACAAATATGGAAATCAAAATGCTAAATATCCTGGTTAATTTTTAGCAGTTTTTACTAGAAATAAATCCATACGTTTGGAAATCCAAGAATCAATGGGAAAAAAAGGAAATGGATATGTAATTGTCTGTGGGAAATGTTTCAAGAGATCTTATTCACATAAAAGTTATTATAACAAAAGTTCAATAAGAGGGAAAATGAGCTAAGTGGTTATAAAACTTTAACACATGAGTTTTCTGAATAATCATAGGGTTAATATTTGACTTTGATAACTTTTAAAGATTTTCATGATTAAATAAGTTCCAGTTCTGTTGACCATTTTTCTAATACAGTAAGCCCTTCATTAATTTTTCAGAGACTAAGTAAGATTAGCTGTTTATAATCTAAGGATATCCAGAAATCCCTTTTGTTTCTAAGGAATTTCAGATGACCCACCAGCAGGAATATATAACTACTATAAACATTTTTATTTTTTTTTTTACCTTAAATGTCACTTCCTCAAAGAGTTCTTCTTTGACCCCCATCTATTTGAATTATGCACCCCTCTTATTTCTCAGGGCACACGGTAGTGTTCTTCCATGTCCTTTATCATAATGTATAGCTGTATATGACTGTGTGAATGTTTAATTGCTGTCACTCCAGGGCACCATGTAGATATGGCAGGGGCCTCTCACAACAGACATTCAGTATTTAGCAAATGAGATAAGATCTGGGTTTCTACTGCTGTGTAATAAATTACCTAAAAATGCAACTTAAAAGAACACCTGTTTGTTATCTCACCATTTCTCTAGGCCAGAGGTTTGGGCACAGTATAACGGTATTCTTTGCTCGGAGTTATGCAAAGCTATAGTCAAGGTGTCAGCTGGGCTGTGTTCTCATCTGGAGTTTTGGTCACCTTCCAAGCTCATTCAGATTATTGGCAGAATTCCATTCCTTGTGGTTGTAGGACTAAGGCTCCCATTTGTTTGTTTGTTTGGTTGGTTGGTTGGTTGGTTAGTTATTTTTACCAGCTATCAGCCAAGAATTGCTCTCAGTTCCCAGGGGCCACCCTGTAGGCCCTCTCCAGGCAATTCATAACATGGCTGTTTGCTTTCTCAAAACAGAGGATCAGAACATCTCTCTGACTTCCTTGTCTCTAACCTTTAAACCCACTTTTAAGAGTTCCCTTTAGATCAAGGCCACCCAGGGTAATCTCTCTTTGATTAACTCATGTCAACTGAGTAGATACTTTAATTACATCTGCAAAATTTCTTTACTTTTGCCATGTAAAGTAACCAATTACAGAAATGATATCATCATATTTACAGATCCTACCCACACTCCAAGGCGGAGAGATTTATACAGGACATGTACATCGGGGGGCAGCAATCGTGGTCACCATTTTAGAATTCTACCTACCATACTTCCTAGTGTGGTAGAAATCCTTCTCCTCTTTCTAAATTCATTGCATTTGTTTGGAGTGTGTATAATGTCTTGGTTTGGAGTGTGTCTGCATATCCATATGCTTTGGTTACCTCACTATTTAAAATACACTGTTGACTATCTGAAGATTTTTACACAAATAACTCCTTCTCATACTCTGATGAGAAAGTAGTACTCCTAAAATTTATTAGCCTTAGTTTGTGTATGCTTAGAAACGCAAAATTTAGACTTTTAAAAACTAAATGCAAGTTCAGACTGCTCCAATTGGTAGCCTTCAATTGCTCCAGAATGTCTGAGTCCACATTTTTGTTCAACAGATAAATAATAGTGAACATAATGTTTTGGAGAGGATTGTAGCTCCTCACAGTCATTCGATTTTATTGTAGATACCTAAATTATTTTTGCTAGTGACAATATTGTGTAGGAAAGAATAACACAAACTTCAGAGCAAAGCTAAGTTGAAATCTCAGCTCTTTGCTTACTCACTATGAGGCCTTAGTCAGATTACCTACTCTGCCTCAGTTTCCTCATCTGTAAAACAAATAATTCTTGTACTTACTTCATCAGGTTGTAAAAGTTAATAAAGGTTACATGAGTTCATAGTAGAGTGCCTGGCACATAGGAAGACTATACAAATGTTTGCTGTTATCATTGCTAACTAAATTCCTCCTGAGAACTTTGTCCTAAAATTAGAATATAGAAGAGGATTCCAACATATATATATATATATGTGTGTGTATATATATATATATATATATATATATATATATATATATATATATTTTTTTTGAGACGGAGTTTCGCTCTTGTTACCCAGGCTGGAGTGCAATGGCGCGATCTCGGCTCACTGCAACCTCCGCCTCCTGGGTTCAGGCAATTCTCCTGCCTCAGCCTCCTGAGTAGCTGGGATTACAGGCACGTGCCACCATGCCCAGCTAATTTTTTGTATTTTTAGTAGAGACGGGGTTTCACCATGTTGACCAGGATGGTCTCGATCTCTTGACCTTGTGATCCACCCGCCTCGGCCTCCCAAAGTGCTGGGATTACAGGCGTGAGCCACCGCGCCCAGCCCCCAACATATTTTTATTTAGAAATTTTTAAGACCAAATCATTGAGTATATTAAACCTCTGTTCGATCCTTTTTTGTTGGTAGTTTTGGCTAGTTATAGTAATCAACACATACAGCTGGGCATGATGGCTCATGCTTGTAATCCCAGCACTTTGGGAGGCTGAGGTGGGCAGAACATCTAAGGTCAGGAGTTCGAGACCAGCGTGGCCAACATGGTGAAACCCTGTCTCTACTAAAAATGCAAAATTAGCCAGGCATGGTGGCATGAATCTGTAATCACAGTTACCCAGGAGGCTGAAGCAGGACAGTCATTTGAACCTGGGAGGCAGAGGTTGCAGTGAGCCAAGATGGTGCCATTGCAGTGAGCCAAGATGGTTGCAGTGAGCCAAGATGGTGCCATTGCAGTGAGCCAAGATGGTTGCAGTGAGCCAAGATGGTGCCATTCTCGGCAAAAAGAAAGAGTGAAACTGTCTCAAAAAAGAAAAAGAAAATAATCAACACATATAGAAAAATTTAGGAATGGACCACTGAACAAACCTAAAGCATCTCCAAATCAAAGAATAGTAATGAATATGCAGGCTTTCCTTGGTGAAACAGTTTGGTGTGGTTCATATATTCTGTTCATATTACTTAGTGTTCTTAATCACCCTATAACTTAGTCCTAAGGCCCTAATATACAGAAATTTCATTTATCTCTGATATGAAGAGATCATGGAATACAAAGTCACCTTGTAAGTCCACCTATAATACCCAGTGGACTTAAATGTACAGAATTGGAAGGCAGAAGGCATGAACTCCAGTTCTGATGTGGGCTGCACTCTATGATGAGACCTCAGCAGAATCATAGTCACAGAGTGGAGTGAAAATGAGGATGGGCTCTGGATGCTTGACTCGACAAGTCAGTCAACCTCCCTTAGCCTCAGTTTACTCATATATAAAACGGGTATTCTAATATCTACCTTTTGTACTTTTTGGAGTTATTGTGAGTATCACAACAAATAGCCCATTTTATTGTCACTATATATTCAGAAGTTATATCTGTCCCACTAGATTAATTTCACAGGGGCAAGAGCTGTGGCTTAAAATTAAAAATTCCAGCCTGATTTAAAAAAAAACCAGTAGACATCTACCAAATGTTTGTTGAACATGTTATTCACTTGACAAAATATATGTGAAAGTATAACATTAAGCAATGTCGTAAAATCAGCCAAGTGTACTAGCAAGTGGCCACAGTGACCAAAGATATGCTGATTAACAAAGAAGATTAAAGTGGCATAAAGAATTAAAATGTGGCCTTTCTAATATGACCTGGGACAATATAGTGACTTTGATGCATCAACAAGTTCAAGCCATCTGTGCCTTGATGTGTGAGACACATGATAGCATCTTGAGCAGCTTCCTTGGCATTATCTACATGTCACACTCAACATTAAAAAGCAAAATAAAATGAGCAAAAAGTTGGGAAATAAAACCTTCTCACCAACAACAAAGCTAGGTTGTTGGTGTTCAGCTGTCTGGAGCTAGACGAGTGTAAGGATAGGACGATCCTATAATTTTAAAGCTCTTTTAATGTGATAAGTTACAGAAAAACTAGGAAAATTTAGCTGGGCATTGAAAACATAATGGTGATAGCTCAGCTTCTAGCACTTGGCAGAACTGTGGGTGACTGAGACATGTCAACCACAGACAGGCTAACTTTGAGGGCCACATTTATTTCATAGTATCTGGCAGCAGAAGCAGCTAAAGGAAAGCAGCTTGGCTAACAGATTGGTGCATAGTCTTTAAGGAGCCACAGCTCAGAACCGTTCACCAGGTCTCACAAGCACATTCACAAAATTTAGAATGAAGACGTGAAACATTCGAAAGGGGCATTGTTGAAAATATAAAGCAAAAGTTAGTTTTGGAAAGGGTCAACTGTAAAATATTGCCCCAAAAGAAAGAGTATTAAACTAAAAGTGCTATAATAAGTTATTATGAATATAGCTTTCTAGTAAAACTATATGAGGTTTTATTTTTGTTTTGCTTTATATTAGGGAAAGTTTGGGCTTTTTTTTTTTTTTTTTTTTTTTTTTTTTTTTTTTTTTTTTTTTTTTTTTTTTTTAGTATTTTTAGGTTTGAGGGAGATTTTGCAAGAACAAAAGGAAAACTGGACTTAAAAGATGTTTTATTTAATACTGAAAATTCTATTTTTAATCTTTTATTTTCAAAAGATAGCTTAGGTGTTATACATGTGTTATCTTATGTGTTACATAATACCTGTTAGCGAGAAAGCACTATTCCCATTTGCAGATGAAGAAACTGAGACTCAGATAAGTGAATTTATCCCAAATCACGTTACTAATAAGTGATAAAGACTTTAATTCCTGGTTCTTACCACTCACCATGAAAGTCTTAAAAGGAGTGAAAAGAGAAGACAGGATTATGATGAAAACATGATAGGATGGAAATGAGAGCCATAAAAGAAGGTAAGAAGAGCATAGAACAGGGAAAGGTAATGAAGGAGACCAGGCATTGAGAAAGAGAGAGAATTCTTCAGACTGATTGGGTCCTTTAGAATGGTAATATTCTCAGTGACTATGATCATTCCATATCACTTTAGCTGATGCTTATAGTCCTATGGAACGTCTTACCAGACAGGTCCACTTCCCACCTTACGTAGTACTTTCATAGGGCTACTTCAAAGTATAGGTTATAAAGGAGATTTACTCCACATGTCTTGACAGCTTTCAGGTACTGGAAGGAAATCAGATATGGATTATTTAAATTGAAATGTATCCTCAATGTGTGTGCTCTAACTGTATACTAGCTTTTCAAAAAAAAAAAAAAAAAAAAAAGAAAATCTATGATTTTAATTCACAGGAAAGCAGATAGGATCTCTCATGGAGTGATAAAACACAAGAAAGATGTCCACATATGAGAAACACAACAGTTTTTCTTGTGCACCAATTTTATAGTACAAGTATCTGTCACTGTGTATACACATGCTGTTATTCATTAAAAAAGTCATGTATAATATTTTTTCAGCAAATACTGTTGACTTACACATACTTAATTATCAGAAAGAGCCTAAGAAGTTGATACTGTAATGAAAACCCACTTTAAAGATGAGAAAACTGAGGCTCAGAGAATTAAACAACCTAAGGACATAGACTAATAAATAGCAGAACTGGAAGCAACAGAGGTGGTCTGAAGCAGCTGTGACCAGAGAAGAAATCTATGCTGTGAGAAATAATGGGAGGAGAAAAATGGGGCAAAAAATGCGAGTATAACATTGTTTTAAAATGAAATCAAAGTGTAGCATGGAAAAGGAGAGAAGAAAGGTCTTGTAAATCTTTCGAGTAAAGAATGAAAATTACTCTATATACTTTATACTCTAAGGCTTAAATTAAGTAAGGTTGTTTTTCTAATTTTCCCTATTTATTTCTAATTTTGTGGGCTAAAATGACCCATTCAGCTCAGCCATTGGAATTAATACTGTTTGTCCTGATGGTTTCTCTGAGTAATGCTAAGTTCCACACTGCAGGGTTAGTGTCTCAGTCAAAGGTGGGTGTGTTATTTGGCCATTTTTTTTTTCCTCTTGAAAGTTAATTAAGTCAACATTAACTGTGGCCATCTAACCACAGAATGGGCAGTTTCTTGAAGGCTTATGGTTTGGATCTTTTCCTGCAAAAATTCCCACTTCTATAGTTATATTTAGTGTTCTAACTGCCTAAATAGCTGGCTTACTATGGACCCATGTGTCAGGCCTGTTTGCCATGGAGTTTGTCTGCTTCACTGGAACCTCAGTGCCAAGAGTATGTGGTTGCCAATGGACAGCCTGCCGAGTTCAGCCTCTCGTTTCTTCTCCAGAAATCTTCCAGGGGTTATCGTTGCCGATTTGATGCCATATGGCCCTGCAGTTCTCAAAACTGTTAACTTGATGTTTATAATTTTTAAAAAACTTGTCCATGTGCTTAACTCTGAAAGTAATGCAGCATCATCAACATGTGTGGTAGGGACCTATCCTGATGACTGTTCATATAGACGTGACAGAATTTTTTTTTTAAGTACTGCCCCAGCACAAAAACTAGTTTTTTAATGTCAGTGCAGCTGTTTTAACTTAAAGAAAAAAAAAGCCACAAACATTTTATCCTCTAAAACTTTAATTTTCAAAAACATAGGACTTTTAAAGAGTTGTTTCTAAAACTGGTTAAAAACTCCCTACTCCTATTCTCCTTTAAGAATTGAATACAGCCGGGCGCGGTGGCTCAAGCCTGTAATCCCAGCACTTTGGGAGGCCGAGGGGGGTGGATCACCAGGTCAAGAGATCAACACCATCCTGGTCAACATGGTGAAACCCCGTCTCTACTAAAAATACAAAAAATTAGCTGGGCATGGTGGCGCGTGCCTGTAATCCCAGCTACTCAGGAGGCTGAGGCAGGAGAATTGCTTGAACCCAGGAGGCGGAGGTTGCGGTGAGCCGAGATCACGCCATTGCACTCCAGCCTGGGTAACAAGGGCGAAACTCCGTCTCAAAAAAAAAAAAAAAAAAAAAAAAGAATTGAATACAGTTCCTGAGATGTTGCAAAGTTACATACAAACTTTTCAAAATGTATGTTATTGCTCAATTCCTAGTAATCTTTGAAATGTTAGTAATAATAGAAGCAGTAGCATTAGAATAGAAATGCTCAGTTCGTCTTTAGTCAGAACTACACAAACACAGAATAATACATGGAAGGAATATCAATAACTAGTAACTTGAAATTTCAATCCATAGGACAATCATTGTTTTCTATTCAAATATTTTCTAAAATGTCAGAACATGCGGGCTGGGTGCAGTGGCTCATGCCTGTAATCCCAACACTTTGGGAGGTGGAGGCAGGTGGATCACAGGGTCAGGAGTTCAAGACCAGTCTGGCCAACATAGTGAAACCCTGTCTCTAATAAAAATACAAAAAATTAGCCAGGCGTGGTACCAGGTGCCTGTAATCCCAGCTACTCAAGAGGCTGAAGCAGGAGATTCGCTTGAACCTGGGAGGTGGAGGCTGCAGTGAGAAGAGATCGTGCCATTGCACGCCAGCCTGGGCGACATTAATGCAACAGTAGCATTAGAATAGAAACAATAAGTAACTGTAGCTCTGTTCTCATAATGTCTTCCCTAAACTCAGTGAATTTTTCATGGACGAAGAGGCAGAGATGTCAAAAGGAAACAGTTGTGTTTTCCTGAGTTCACAGTAGCCCAACAAGTCATGGTAAATGTGTTTGCTCCTTATTTTATGCTGTAGCAACAATTCCACTTCCTATTACATAGGAAAACCTATTCTGCTATTAAAAGAGGTCACTGAATGTATTTACTACAACATTAAGACCATTTTGTTCATGGAAATATTTTTTATTGTTCTGAGTCACTCTGGTTTGTGGAATTTTTACATGAGTTCCAGGACAAGGATGAGATATTTATTTTATTTTGTATCCTCTTTAAATGTTTTTTGACTGCATGAATGTCAGGCTTGTTGTCAGAGTATTTCCATATTTTTATTACTTTAGAAGTAACTCTGCTCTATTTATGTCTCTTAAACTCTTCATTGACAATTCACTCTGTGTACTTGGCATGCTGCATTTTGGCAGAATTACCTCCTTTGCCCAGTGTGATGTGATTTCTTGTTCCTTTAGCTCCTATTAAAGTCCTCTCAATGTATGTCTTTACTATCTTAAAGGTTTTGCAGGCCATTGAAAATATTTAAATTGTTTGTTGGGCTGCCGGAAGGACTTAAATTGTGACCTTCAATTTGTTATGCTTCACATTTATTTCTTAAAGTAAGCCTCAATAGAAGTGTTCCTTAATTCAATCCAGAATATTTCTGTGCTTTAGACACACCCTGAAATCATAGAAATTCCTGAAATTCATTTTCAAATATTCATTGGTTTGATTGTAATTGTTGAACTTGTTAATCACCTCTAAGGAACTAGGTTTTAAAAGATGAGTAATCATATTAACTGTTTGAATATAAACTTAAGTAACACAGTTTAGATTTACAGAGAAGCAGTGGATGTTCTTTTTTTTTTTGAGAGGGATTCTCACAGTGTCGCCCAGGCTGGAGTGCAATGGCACGATCTCTTCTCACTGCAGCCTCCACCTCCCAGGTTCAAGCGAATCTCCTGCTTCAGCCTCTTGAGTAGCTGGGATTACAGGCACCTGGTACCACGCCTGGCTAATTTTTTGTATTTTTATTAGAGACAGGGTTTCACTATGTTGGCCAGACTGGTCTTGAACTCCTGACCCTGTGATCCACCTGCCTCCACCTCCCAAAGTGTTGGGATTACAGGCATGAGCCACTGCACCCAGCCCACATGTTCTGACATTTTAGAAAATATTTGAATAGAAAACAATGATTGTCCTATGGATTGAAATTTCAAGTTACTAGTTATTGATATTCCTTCCATGTATTATTCTGTGTTTGTGTAGTTCTGACTAAAGACTGAGATAAGATATAAAATTGAATCTTGGATTTCTTGACAAGGGTACGAGGATTGGGTGCTTTGTTTCTCACCTTCCTAAATTCATGTGCCCTATCTAGTGAGCCTCCAGTAGTGTGCTAACTGGCAGAATGCAACAGTATCCTACCTAGTCAGCCTCCAATAGTGTGCTAACTGGCAGACTGCAACAGCATCCTACCTAGTCAGCCTCCAATAGTGCATTAACCAGTTGTACTCCAACAGAGTCTTAACTAGTCAGCCTTTCTACAGAAAAATGAGACTATATTGACTCAATCTTACATTAGAAGGGAACAAAATGAGCAATTTCTACACATAATTTCTCTTACAAATGATCATGACTAGTCGTACACTAAGTATATATTCACAAGGTTGGTATATGTGTGTGGATTGTGCACATGAGAGCATGATTTAGTGTTCCCATGTTTTGGATGGGTTTTTTTTTGTGAGGAAATTGAAGTATATTAATCTCAATCATTTTATTTTCAACAGGTTGACATGATGAAAGAAGCATTGGAAAAACTTCAGCTCAATATAGTAGAGATGAAAGATGAAAATGCAACCTTAGATGGTGGAGATGTTTTATTCACAGGTACAGTTGTATTTATTTTTTCTATCCAGAAATATTTGTAATACTTGGCTTGTATTTACTTGTTTTATTAGTGTGTTTGTGTGTGTGTTGTTGTTGTTTTTGAGACAGAGTCTCGTTCTGTCACCTAGGCTGGAGTGCAGTGGCGCGATCTTGGCTTACTGCAACCTCTGCCTGGGTTCAAGCGATTCTCCTGCCTCAGCCTCCCGAGTAGTTGGGATTACAGGTGCGTGCTAATTTTTGTATTTCAGTAGAGATGGGGTTTCACCATGTTGGCGGGGCTGGTCTCAAACTCCTGACCTCAAGTGATACCTCAGCCTCCCAAAGTACTGAGATTACAGGCGTCAACCACTGTCACCAGCCTATTATAGTATTTTTAATTACCAAAGTAATAAATGCCAAATGGAGGGAAATTGGAAAATACAGAAAAAGACAGTAAGAAAGAAATGACCTTCTATTCAAATATAATCACTTCAGTATTTGGATATATGTCCTTTTAGTACTTTGTATGGATATATTTGCATATTTTTACAAGAGCATTATTGGTATGCACATCATCACTAGGTATCTTGCTTCTTCTATATTCTTCTACAACATGAATTTATAAGTTGCATGGTTTTCCATTGTGTTACTGTATATGTGGTTTGTATTTAAAGGATTCTTAATTCAAGATTAGTGTCATTTACACATAATTTTCATCCCAGATGGCAAGATGGATTTAAATAATTTTATGCAAATTGACTTGGCTTAATGACAGATGAATAATAGCAGAACTCAACAAAATATGAACAGCTAATATTATTGATCTAACTAGAATCAGTTTTTACAATATAATGTGGCTACTAAAGAAACAGTAATTTTGGCATTTAACCTTTTTAGTGTTGTATAAAATCATGTGTAAAATATGGGTCCCCAGATTCATTCTGGTTATACTAATGAGCAAGGTAATTAACAGTAATTTTAATTGATAGTCAGAGTTTATTTTCCCTGACATGTCAGAGAATAAATAACCTGTTTCACCAACGTAGCCCTGACAGAAAAGGCTGGTCCTCAGGGACTTGGGAATGTAACCCCAGGTGCCCGCTGAAAGCATGAAGCTTTTTGGAAGTCTAATATTTTAGCTGATGTGAATTTTATATTGAATCTCATATATACGTATAGCCAAGATATAGCCATTTTTGTTTTAATATCAAAATAATGTTTTACATTACTTACCTTTGGACATAATTAATGTTGCTGAAGAAGGAATGGTGTTTTCCTGTGACATTTAAGTAGTTCTTTGCTAAGTGTCACATACTGTAACTATGGGTGGGGCCACCGTGTTGCCAGCTCTGAGGGCGCCATTCTTGTTAGGAATTGCCTGAGTAGACTACCCTGGAGTTGTGCACTGCACCTGTGCTGCCACTGTCACATGCAGTGGCCATCTCTGGGGTTTGGTTTGCATGCCCATTCAGCCCTAAGAATACAGAACAAGAAGTCAAGAAGGCCCACGCTGCATTCTTAGCTCTGGGTGTGCCCAAGCAGACTCAGGCATTCTTTGAATCTGCCTAGTAAGTTCCCCTTAGAAAATTCTTTGTGTCTCCCATTGATGGCACTTTCATTCTTTTTGACAGTACAGAACAACAGCCTGTTTCTCTAACAAAATAGGCTTTTGTGAAAAGTTAGATGTATAAATCACACTTCCTTACAATATAAATTTTTTATCAGAACATAGCCATGCAATGAATAACTTATTGTAAGCAGGTACTGGTAACATTTGAAATATGGCTTAACCAAGCTACGTTCACAGCCATTTAGTTATTTAAGCAGCTGAGCTGAAAAGACCCCCTAAAAATCTCCTTAGTGTGAAAGTGCAACTTACCCTAGGAATCTCTTCTTTTGGTGAAAGGTCTTTCCCTGGCATCTCAAGCCTCGTAGTTTTGACCTATCTTCTAATTAGGTACTAAGCATTTAGGCTTCCCTTTGATACTACCTGTAGACTTTCTTATTTGTTATAGTCAATACTTAATGTGTTAGTAGTTACTTTGTTCAAAGCTGAGATGATGTTGGGATATCTTTACCTCCTTGGCACCTCATTCACACCTAATATGTGGTCCTGCCTTCTATTTTCTACTTCTCACTTTTCTTCATCTATTTTATTTTATTGTGGTTAAACATACATACCATAAAATTTGCCATTTTAACCAATATTAAGTGTACAATTCAAATGACATTAATTACCTTCCTAATGCTGTATAACCATTACCTCTCAATTTTTGGATTACAAAGAGTTAGATAAGAAATAAGGTCTGTAACACTTTCTATGTGCTCTGTGCCCTCTTTCCTCTGTAATTCAAAGTCTCATTCATAATTTATCAGGAAATGGACAGAAGGAAAGCTTCTTTCCAAATCCTATTCCTGCTGAGAAATCTGTGAGTCAGACAAGCAGCTACTGACAAAATTTGTTTCAATCCCATTTGTCTTAGCAACTTACCTATACTTTTATTTATTTTTGTGAAATATAGAGTACATTTAAAAAGTCGTAAAATATTTATGTATAGTTTAAAGATCAATAATAAAATGAACACCTGGGTGTCCACCTCCTGACTTAAGAAATGGAACATTGCCAGGACCATAGAATTCCCTGTGGGTCCCCCTAGTCACAACCTGCCCCTCCCCCAGCCTCAAGTAACCAACCACTGTCTTGAATTTTGTGTTCGTTATTGCTTTGTTGTACTTTAAGTTTTGCCTCCATGTATGTATTCCTAAACTGTATGCTGTTTTAGTTTTGTCTTGTAGTTTTATAAAGCTACAAGAAACCTTTATTAGTCACATTATATGAACTCTTGCGTGATTTTTCTACTTTTGAACTCAGTTGATGTGTCGCTATAGTTCATTTTCAACGTTGTGCAGTTCTGTGATAAGAATACACCATCATGTATGTATGTATTAATTTTACTGTTGATGTGTTTTTGGATGTTTTCCAGTTTTTGTCAATTATCTTCAGCGCTTCTATATACATTCTTGTGTGTGTCTCCTGGGAGCATATGCAAGAGTTTCTCACAAGTAAACACCTGGAAATGAATTTCAGGTGATAGGGTAAACTCTTTTTTAAGAAACGATTATATGATTTTCTTCTTTAATCTGTTGTTGTAATTTGTTTCATAATTCATTTTCTGGTATTTGACCAGTCTTGCAACCCTGGCATGAAATTAAACTTGATCATGACTTATTCTCTTTTTAACACAGTGTTGAATTTAGTTTGATAACATTTCATATTTTTGTGGCCTATAATTTTTATTTCTTGTTATCCTTGTCTGGTTTTGGTAAAAGAGTTATGTTAGCCTCATAGAACATACTAGGGAATATTTCCTCTTTTTCTGTTCTCTGAAATCAATGCTATTTGAATTATGTATTCCTTAAACTTTGGAAACAGGCTCTTGTGCTTTCTCTGTGGAGAAATTTTAAACTTATTTAGTTGATTTAATGATTGTGACAATTTAGACTTTCCTGAATCAGTTTTGATGAGTTTCATTTTCTAAGATTTTATCTATTTTAAGTTTTTAAAATGTTTGGTATAAAGTTACTTATATTTCCTAATACCTATTGAAGCTTCACAGCAATTATAGCTATATTTTCTTTTCATTGGTAATGTTAATATATGCTTGCTTTCTTTCTTTGCCAGAGGTTTGCCAAGTTTATTAATCTTTTCAAAGGACCAACTATTGGCTTTGTTGAACTCTTTTTCTTGAATGTTTCTTTTCTTCACATTTCTTTTTCATTCTGTTCTTATTTCTACATCTCAAGTTGGAATTTTATCTCATTAATTTTGAGGCTTTCATCTTCTCTAATGTAAGCTTTTAAGGTTATGTAATGAATCCTTATTTTAATATGGATATTTTTGTTATTTCGTTTTTTTAAATGTTTTATTTCCACTGTGATTTAATGTTTTTTTAAAAAATCTTAGTGTTCCAGCAACTTACAATAACCACCAATAACTCATAACTAACTATAATAATTTATATGTACAAGAAAGACTAAAGCATTTAGCTTTTCTTTCCTTTTATGAATTTTATTTCAAGTAGACTATACTTGATTGAGGAGATTTCTTTTTAGGGTTCCAGCTAGTAAATGCAGGTGCCTAATAAAATAATGGATCCGTGCAATGATCAACCTATGATATTAAAACTTATATGAAAGCTTGACAGGAAACTTTATAATGAGGGAATCAGGCTGATGCCACTTGAACCCACTGATAATTCTAGTATCACTGAAATTGTGTCAGTCAGTAATGTGCCTCATGATATGATGCAGTACAAGTATAGCCCCATCTCTGAAGTCCTATTAAAAAATATATGAATGAGCATCTAATTAACCATCTACAGGAAACTGTCTGCTTACTGAAAATAAAAAGGATAGAGGAAAAATTTAAATGCTAAGTTATAAGAGGAAGCAGTCAGTCAAAGCAAGAATATAGGATAGTCAGTAGGAAAAATGGCCTGGTTTCTCCTATAAATGACTGAGACAGGAAGAGAAAAAACAAAAATGTGAATTGGCATAGAAGAAAATGACACAAAAGATACAAGATGTCCATTTCAGTATTTTAGTTGTTTCCATCAGAAAGGTTATTTGGAAGATCTCATCCAATATGCTGCCAGAGACAGAAATCAAACCTACTTTAAAGAGATAAGCTGCATTCTTCTCTTTGTACTTTCCCATCATGGCTTAGCCTTTTTTTTCTTTTTTTTAATCAGCCACATCACACTTTGAACACCTTAGTCTTTTAAAATGGAAATGGTATGCATGCCACCCTATAAATTTGTTATATATGTAAATGTGGAGACTCTCATCTTCCCTTTGTTTCTTGGAAAAGAATTCCACATAAAATGTGGGAAAACATATTCAGAGAGAAATCAGTATTTTTTGCCTCAGAGTCTTATGTTTTTGTTAAAATTTATAAATCTAATTTATAAATCTATTTTTATCTTGAAAGAATTAAAGAAAGCTGATTTTTTTTCATTGTAGCTATTTAATAAAGTACATAATAGTTTTATCAAGTAAAATACCTCTCCCTGAGTTAAATTTTGATCTTTATGTAGTAAGTTTTCTTAAGGGACAACACAATCTTATCATTACCCAAAAACTGTCAATGTGCCACAAAAGATTCCTGTGTCTGCCAACAACATAAGCCCTTGGATATTGTCATAACATCACCTGACCTATGTAATTTGCCCCTTTTCTAAGACAAATGTTATAAGATGAAAGTTATAATATTTTTAAATCTATCAAGCAATTCCTTCCACATGGCTACTCTTCCTATACTTTATTGTAATACTCTGAGGCAAAAGATACTGATTTCTCTTTGAATATCTTTTCCACGTATTATATGGAATTTCAAAAAATGAAGGGAAGATGAAAATTCCCACATTTATGTATTGCCTAACCCCCATACTATTATAATTGTTTGCCTATAACCAAGAGGCCATTTTTATCTAGAGTTCTACCTTCTGGGTAGAAAAACTACAGAATTCAGAAAAGTCAAAGAAGAAGTAAGTTTCATCCAGCAGAAATTTTGTACTTTGTACATAGGTATCTTTTGATGTTTTGATTTCAAATATATGGATGTATAGTTTAAAAGACGGGGCTCTTAGAGGTCAGACCTGAAGGCTGGTCAGCACTACACTCACTCTCCCCAGATTGTTTCTTCAGGCCTCACATGATCATTATAAGAAAAGAATCTGAATTCATCAACAATGTCTAGTATTATTCTTTTAGTGAAAAAAAAAAAAAAAAGGTAGTATCGTAAATTCTCACTTACCCATGTTGATAGGTTTGTGGGAACTGACTTTAAGCAGAGTGACATATAACAAAACCATTTTTACCACGGGCTAATATAAACAAGAGTTAAGTTCCTCTGGAATATTTATAGTCACAGAAATATCACCCAGTTTCTGAGTCAAGACCCAAAACACTTATAATATTAAACATTGAAATAAATGTCAGCCATACACACATTTTTTTTAATTAATAAAAAGATAATTGCCCAATTTTTGGTCAATCAGTAAGTGACAGCAATTGTAGTGGTGGTGGGTTAAATCAGGGAATAAATGTTTGCAAAGCTAAAACTGTAAGGAGCCCTTCCTCCCACCACACAGCTCAAAACAATCACAAATATGGTAGGCTCGCTGAGTGCTTTCCGACAACATCGTTTATTAGTGTACATTACATGATTATTGGATATTTCAATTCTCATGTCTCAGCCTCTGAGTAACTGAGATTACAGGCATGTGTTACCATGCCCAGCTAATTTTGTATTTTTAGTAGAGACAAGGTTTCTCCATGTTGGTCAGGCTGGTCTCCTCAGGTGATCTGCCTGCCTCAGCCTCCCAAAGTGTTTGGATTACAGGCGTGAGCCAGTGCACCCAGTGTATCCATTCATTTTCTAACCCACTTCTTCCAGTTCAGGGTCATCAAGGGTGGCTGGAGGCTATCCTGGAAGCTCAGGGTGCAAGGCAACCAACCCTGGACAGGACACTGTCCCATCATGGCACACACACATCCACACTTGCTCAGACTAGGACCCTATAAACATGAAAATTTACCTGCTGTGCACAGCTCTGGGTTGTGGAAGGAAACCCATGCAGATCTAAAGAGAACACAGAAACTCCTTGCAGACCATGGCCCCAGCCCAGAATCAGTTTTTCTTTTTCCTCATCAAAGTTGAACAAAATGATGTTATTTGAAGTCCTGCTGACCTGTAAATTGTCATTGCTGTTATTTAATTTCTGATCAGAGATTACCAGTGTATTTAACTGTATTATTGCCTAAATAACAATTTCATTCTTTATTGTGGTAAAATTATTGCCTAAATAACAATTTCATTCTTTATTGTGGTAAAATATACATAACATAAAATTTACCATTTTAACCATTTTTAAGTGTACAGTTTAGAGGCAAGAACTTTCACATTGTTAGGCAACCATCACCACCAGGCATCTCCAGAACTTTTTAATCTTCCCAAACTGAAACTTCCTATCCATTAAACAATAACTACCCATTTCCCATCCCCACGGCTCCTGGAAACCACCATCCTACTTTCTGCCCTTGTGAATTTGAAAAAGTTTTTTCTCAGTAGTTTAAAATCATTTTTTTGTAGTCTCTTTAGTGAAGCTGTCCTCTGTGGTAAGACAGAACTGTGTGATACTTCAAGGTCATTATTTATAGATAAAAGAAATGATGCGCAGTCACTGGTGCCACCCGCTCACTATGTTCCATGACATCTATTATAGGCAGAGAATTTTTTGTGGGCCTTTCCAAAAGGACAAATCAACGAGGTGCTGAAATCTTGGCTGATACTTTTAAGGTAGGTAAAAGGTAGTTCATGCCTGGCACAAAGTAATTACTTAATAAATAGTTATAGACCCACTGAATCAATGTCATGAGTAATGGTGTTTACACTTCACTGGCTTTGTACAATAATTCCTAATATTTGTACATTTACTAGAAGTTTTAGAAGCTATTAAATTTTAATTTCTCAGTAATTCAGCTTCTTTGGGCTACCACAAGAACAACAAAGTTAGCATGGGCATCTTCTGTCTTCTCCCAGTGTATAATTATACAACCATCTGGCTGATGTTCTGGAACAACAACTTTTAAAAAAAAATCTGGAAGGCTGGGTATGATGGCTTAAGCCTGAAATCCCAGCACTTTGGGAGGCCAAGGCAAGAGGATTGCTTGAGCCCTGAAGACTCGCTCAATTGACTCTGTTATGAAATACAGATTTTTTTTTAGATTGGAATCAGGGATCACCTGTGCTTGAGTGCCTTCTGTGTGCTGGAAGTTGTGCTAGGTGTTGCACATACATCCACTTAAGGTCCCTTTACTGATTATTAATAGATTGGCTCTCTACATTGCATAGAAAGGAATATAATCCTCATGATGCCCCGTTCCCCATGAGGATGTGAGTCTACAGCTGAGCCACTGTTTATACAGCATATTCAAACACACCCTCCCAGAGTAGCCCACTCCATAGATCAAACAGCCAGCAAAGATGTTGCAGCAGTCACACATCTGGTGACTCTGCTTTCTTCTTAAAAGCAGTCTTCATTTAACTAGCAATATCCAAACCTGTGGGTCCCGGTTTTCTTCCAAATATGCAAGGTCCCTGGCAGCCTTCAGGGAGGTTTTTAATCAGTTTTAGAATTACTCTACAATACTAAACTGCTTGTTTTTCTGTTGTCTACAAAGGACTATGCAGTCTCCACAGTGCCGGTAGCAGATGGCTTGCATTTGAAGAGTTTCTGCAGCATGGCTGGGCCTAACCTGATCGCAATTGGGTCTAGTGAATCTGCACAGAAGGCCCTTAAGGTAAATACAAAACTGTGCTCCTTCTAAATGCAGTGGGTGTGCCTACCACAGGGTTTTTCACATTCTCTCTGCTGGAGGAGTAACAAGCAGGGTTGGCAGGGAGAGAACAGGCAGGGATTTGAGCTTCTGTAATGTGCATTATTGTGACCTCACATTCATTAGAAACCAGGAACACCTAAGTTTAGAAAGAACTCTTGACTGGTGAACCGTTTTTAGTTACACACCAGATTTCCTAAAAAAAGACCATGATTCAAAATAATAAACACCAAACTCATCACCATTATCCCTCCAGGGAAAGGAGGGCATACCACCCTATAGAGCTCCTTGTAATGTTTTCTCACTTAAGTTGGAGAGTTGGTATGCAGGGTTTGTTATATTATTCCTATCCTTTTGTTGCATCTGGACTATTTCATAATAATCTTTTAGAAAACCATCATTCAGAAGTACCTAAAAAGCTTAACTTTTTTTTTTTTTTTTTTTTTTTTTT
>NW_016107576.1:1706934-1728610 GCF_001604975.1 Cebus imitator | reverse complement strand
TTTTGCTCATCATTATGTTCCTTTTTCGCTTGGCCCACAGTGGGCCCTTAATAAATGTCTGATGAAGGGATGAATGAATGAGAGAGGTGGTATTATCTCCATTTTGCAGATGAGAAAACTAGATTAAGTCATAGTGCTGATACAGTGGGTCAGGACTGCAGCCTCTTCCTCTCAGCTGATCCTGCACATCAGCATGCATGGCTTATTAAAGGGCCAAAGCCAGAAGTTCCTCTTAGGCATAGACAGCAAACCTGTAGGCCCTGAGGGCTCTTTCAGGTCTTTTCCACCTCAGTGCTAAGCATGTTGGGAAGAAAGCAATCATTGCCTTGTACTGAATCTCCTCTCTCTGTTATCTGCCACTCTTTCAGCTAGCTCACCTGGCCTTTCTTCCACCTCTTCCCAAGATGATTTGATTCTATTTCTAAGGCTTTTATTAATTGTTGCTGAACAATCTGTCTCAGAATTTGATTTGTATCATTGTGGCTTTTGTTAGGTTCCTTTAGAGAATGTCTTTTGCTCTGCTCCATCTGGAAGGCAGAAAGTGTCAACTTTCTGCATATAAAAAGAGCTGGTGTCTTGAAAGATAACATTTGATAAATGGTGTCACTTAGTGGGTCTAGGAAGATGATTTTTCTCATTAGGGACTGTGGTATCCATCCATGGTAGCTAGGCTGGTCTGCATATGTCTGAGATTGATTATAAGATGAGAGGATTTAAGCTGATCTACACCATGCATTTGTGTGAATTAGCAGAAAGAACTCCTGGGTAGACTAGGTCCCTAACTCAAATTGTTTGGTCTCTACCTCAATAGGTCTGTAACTCAAATACTCTAGACAGACTAACACATAGCAAAATAAAAAGTAATAAAATGACTAATTAGCACTATGTTATATGACATAGGCTCTAACTTCTCTTCAAAGTTCAGAGGAAAAGGAGGAGCTTCCTGAGGCCTAGATACTGAGAGAAAGCTTTGTAGAGAAAATGAGACTAGATGTGAGCCTTGAAGGATGGATGGCATTTGACAGGGTGAGATTCAATGAGAGAAAATTACAGGTGGAGACATGGCATGAGCAAAGTATATTAATGACAAGTGAGCAAACCAGCTCACCTCATAAAGGAGTTTCTAGTCAATTTCCAGAGGTACAGGTGAAAGGGGCAGGTGAGATCTGAAGAATTAGGAACTTAATGGTGAGGAAGACAAGATTATCATCATGAGGGCACAGTCTGGGTACCAGCAGGTCTTTGAGGAGAAAGCTTTGCATTGTTTCAGAGATGTTGGACCAACATTGGAAAAGGAAGACCCTGCAGTCAGAAAAAAGGACCACTAATGACCTAGGGGGGAAAAAAGCTAAGCCAAGTCCTATTGCATGCCTTGGCAACTCACCTCTATTTCTCTGTTTATCTTTCCCTTCCCATGGTCAGGTTCTCTCAGACCACATATCTTAAGGGCATCCTATGAAGACTTTATAGTCCTCCTCCCTGTAGAATTCATTCGAGTTAGTGTTAATAATGATGTTCCTTTTCTACTTGTCAGAACCTATAAATAATCCTCACTAGCTAGAAAGGCATTTGTTGGAGATTGCATTTTCCATCAGCAAATGTACTGCCTAAACCACAGGCCTGTGGATTTGGTGAATGTGCACCCGCCATGTTTCTAGCATCAAAAATGTCCTGTTACCTTGTAGTGAAAGTAAGAGGACAAACTGATCTGGAGAATAATGAGCTCTTCCTAAGGAAACAGTCACAGGTTGGAAATGGGTTGGTGAAACTCAGATCTGGATGAACTCAGCTGCTTTATTTATTTGAGAGCAATTTGGTTTCTATATTAGAACCATCAATAAAATTTATATTGGGGCAATTATTAATTGCTAACGACTAACATAGAAATATAAATACTCCGTGTTATTAATGACAGGCAGGAAGACACATGAATAGAGACAGATACATCACTTACAAGTGATGAAAGTACGATTGGTTTTGTTTTTCCCATTTTAAAGTTCAGAATACTGAGACCCGTTGAAATAATCATTTTGAGTGGGATCTCACGGTTCCAGAATCAAGTTTCCTGGACTTGCTCCAGTTGCTCACCCCACTCCATACTCAATCTTTTTTAATTAGAAAACTTTTTGTGATTATTTTACCATAGATTGATTCTAGCCAAGCTTGTCTCCTCCTTCCATGTCTCTCCACCTACCTCCTGACTTTCCATTTCTTACTGGTATCCTGGATCTGGCCAGTCTCAGGAAAGGTGTGAGTGGTACCAGATATTTATTTTTTCCCTTGTAAACCTTGATGTCTTAGTTCTTTCTGCTGTAGAGAAGTGCCTGGCCACTTGGGCGTCTCCTTCTTTAAAAGGCATATTACTTAAACAGAGGTGAGTTGTGCCTTTCTGTGCCACATAGTGAAAGCTTGATTACTTCTCACATCTGTCACTGCTCTGAGTACTTGGTTCCTTCAGAATCTACTTCTTACATATTTAGGTAAAGCTGAGAGCCCAAGGTTTCTGAGTAGTTTTATTGCATTTGAAATACTTTATAATGGATTACAATCTACTCATGGTTAATGAAGTGGATTCTTATGGAGATAATCATCTTGCCAGCAGAGATTATAGTAGATTTAATAGTGTGTGCATTGTATATTTAAATGAAATCATCCATCTAGGAAGATTTTAGTAATTCTCAACTAAAAAGCCTAGAACACATTCATTCATTAATTTAAGATGGAGTCTCGCTCTGTTGCCCAGGTTGGATTGCAGTGGCTTGATCTTGGCTCACTGCAATCTCAGCCTCCCAAGTAGCTGAGATTACAAGCACTTACCACCACACCCAGCTAATTTTTGTATTTTCAGTAGAGATGGGGTTTCACCATGTTAGCTAGGCTGGTCTTGAACTCCTGACCTCAAGTGATCTGCCTGCCTTGGCCTCCCAAAGTGCTGAGATTATATGCATGAGCCACCTGGCTTCCAGAACACATTTAATACAGGGTACCATCTGTATGGCAAAGGTACTAGAAGTTAGGTTGGTTTGAACAAATGCCTAGATATTTAACAGCAAGTCTTGATCCTAGAAATACTCTAGTTTTTAGAGTAACCTGCATTTCCTGTAGTTTTTCTCCCAACTTTACATCATCGCCTTCATACTCCTCTACCTGTAATAATAATGTGAAGGATCCAAGATGGCCAATTAGAAGCAGCTCAGCTTTGCAGCTCCCAGTGAAAGCACAGAGAGTGAGTGGACACTGCATTTCCAGACGGATTTTTATTGCCCACAGACCATGAGATTCCCAGGCAGAGGAGCCCCATGGGTAACCAGCGCCCTGGTGTGGCAGTTATCTGAACAAAATACATGGGTCCAGGGTGCCATTTTAGCTGGCGTTTGGAGCTCCAGGAAGGCAGAGTCACCGATTCATCTGATTAAAAATGGGACTGAAACAGGGAGCCAGGCAAGGAGATTCTGGGGCAAAAAAGCACCATGAATCTCAGTGCTGCTGTTTCAGCCAGCACAGTGGGTTACCGCATGGGAAATCACAGAGATCCCGGTGCCTTTTCAACAGGTGACTGGAATACCTGGGAGACAGTTGACCATTCAAATCAAAAAAAAAGGGGGGGGGGCTCTGAGGTAGGCAGCCAGGTGATCAGGCTCAGCTGGTCCCACCCCCACAAAAAAACAGCAATAGGAAACACTCTGGATTGAGAGTTTCACAGCAAGCACAGCTGAACCTGGGATATTCCAGCTCTGTCAGGGAGGGGTGTCTGCCATTACTGAGGCAGTCCACCACTACGGATGTACTTTGCCATTGCTGAGGCAGCCCGCCATTACAGAGAGAGTCCGCCATTGCCAAGGCAGTTCTAACTACACCCGTATAAACAGGACTGCAGGGAAGTTCACATGGCAGCTGGGTGGAACCCACAGCAGCTCAGCAAAGCCTCTGCAGGCAGACAGTGACTAGGCTGCCTCCTCGCTGGGCAGGGCAGACCAGAAAAAGGTAAACAGCACAACAAACACTCATAAATAAAGCCCTAACTCCCTGGGACAGGGCATCTGGGGAAAAAAAAAAGGCAGGGTTTATGAATGCTGCTGCAGCAGACTTAAACATATATGCCCAGCAGCTCTGAATGAACAACAGAGCTCACAGCTCAGCACTTGAGCTCCTATGAGGGACAGACTGTCTCCTCAAGCAGCTCCCTGACCCCCGTATATCCAAAGAGTCACCTCATAAAGGAGAGCTCAGATTGACATCTGGCAGGTATCCTTCTGGGACAAAGATAGCAGAAGAAGAAACTGGCAGCAACCCTTACTGTTCTGCAGCCACTGCAGGTGATCCCCAGGCAAGCAGGGCCTAGAGTGGACCTCAGCAGTCCTATAGCAGAGGGGCCAGACTGTTAGAAGGAAAACTAAGAAACAGAAAGAAATAATTTCATCATCAACAAACTGGACATCCACTCAGAGACCCCATCAGAAAGTCACCAAGTACAAAGACAACAGGTGGATAAATCCACAAAGATGGGAAGAAACCAGCACAAAAATGATGAAAACACTCGAAAGCAGAATGCCTCTCCTCCTACAAGGGATCACAACCCCTCACCAGCAAGGGAACAAGGCTGGAGAATGAGTGTAATGAATTGACAGAATCAGGCTTCAGAAGGTGGGTAGTAAGAAACTTCTGTGAGCTAAAAGAACATGTTCTAACCCAATGCAAAGAAACTAAGAATCTTGAAAAAATATTTGACGAAATGCTAACAAGACTAAACAACTTAGGAATATAAGTGAATTGATGGAGCCGAAAAACACAACATGAGAACTTTGCAAAGCATACACAAGTTTCAACAGCCAAATTGACCAAGCAGAAGAAAGTATATCAGGGGTCAAAGATCAACTCAATGAAATAAAACGAGAAGGCAAGATTAGAGAAAAAAGGGTAAAAAGGAATGAACAAAGTCTCCAAAAACTATGGGACTATATGAAAAGACCTAATCTACGTTTGATAGGAGTACCTGAATGTGACGGAGAGAATGAATCCAAGTTGGAAAATACTCTTCAGGATATTATCTAGGAAAACTTCCCCAACCTAGCAAGGCAGGCCAATATTAAAGTCTAGGAAATACAGAGAACACCACAAAGATGATATTCCTCAAGAAGAGCAACCCCAAGGCACATAATCATCAGATTCACCAGGGTTGAAATGAAGGAGAAAATGCTAAGGGCAGCCAGAGAGAAAGGTCTGGTTAGCCACAAAGGGAAGCCCATCAGACTCACAGCAGATCTCTCAGCAGAAACCCTGCAAGCCAGAAGACAGTGGGGGCCAATATTCAACATCCTTAAAGAAAATAACTTTCAACCCAGAATTTCATATCCAGCCAAACTAAGCTTCATAAGTGAAGGAAAAATAAAATCCTTTGGGAACAAGCAAGTACTCGAAGATTTCATCACCACCAGACCTGCTTTACAAGAGCTCCTGAAAGAGGCACTACACATCGAAAGGAACAACCAGTACCAGTCAGTCCAAAAACGTACCAAATGGCAAACAGCATAAAAACAATGAGGAAACTGTATCCACTAACGGGCAAAACAGCCAGCTAGCATCAAAATGGCAGGATCAAATTCACACATAACAGTATTATCCCTAAATGTAAATGGACTAAATGCCCCAATCAAAAAACACAGACTGGCAAATTGGATAAAGAGCCAAAGCCCATCAGTCTGCTGTATCCAGGAAAGCCATCTCACATGCAAGAATACACAAAGGCTCAAAATAAAGGGATGGAGGAAGATTTACCAAGCAAATGGAGAGCCAAAAAAAAAAGCAGGAGTTGCAATTCTCGTCTCTGATAAAATAGACTTTAAACCAACAAAGATCAAAAGAGACAACAAAGGACATTACATAATAGTAAAACCATCAAAGCAAAAAGAAAAGCTAACAATCCTAAATATATACGCACCCAATACAGGAGCAACCAGATACATAAGACAAGTTCTTAATGACCTACAAACAGACTTAGACTCCCACACAATAATAGTGGGAGACTTTAATACCCCATTGTCAATATTAGGTCAACAAGACAGAAAATTAACAAGGATATCCAGGACTTGAACTGAGATTGGACCAAGCAAACCTAATAGACATTTATGGAACTCTCCACCCCAAATCTGCAGAATATACATTCTTCTCAGCACCACATCACACCTACTCTAAAATTGACCACATAATTGGAAATAAATCACTCCTCAGCAAATGCAAAAGAATGGAAATCAAAACAAACAGTCTCTCAGACCACAGTGCAATCGAGTTAGAACTCAGAATGCAGAAACTAACTCAGAACCGCACAGCTTCATGGAACCTGAACAATTGGCTCTTGAATGTTGACTGGATAAACAATGAAATGAAGGCAGAAATAAAGTTGTTCTTCGAAACCAACAAGAACAAAGACACAACATACCAGAATCTCTGGGACACATTTAAAGCAGTCTCTAGAAGAAAATCTATAGCAGTAGATGCCCACATGAGAAGCACAGAGAGATCTAAAATCGACACCCTAGCATCAAAATTGAAAGTACTAGAGGAGCAAGATCAAAAGAACTCAAAACCTAGGAGAAGACAAGAAATAACTAAGATCAGAGCAGAACTGAAGGAGATAGAGACACAAAAAACCCTTCAAAAAATCAATAAATCCAGGAGCTGGTTTTTCTAAAAGATCAACAAAATAGACCACTAGCCAGATTAATAAAAACGAAAAGTGAGAATAATCAAATAGATGCAATAAAAAATGATAAAGGGGATATCACCACAGATTCCACAGAAATACAAACCATCATCAGAGATTGTTACAAACAACTCTATGCACATAAACTAATAAATGTGGAAGAAAGGGATAAATTCCTGGACACTTGTATCCTCCCAAGCCTAAACCAGGAAGAGGTGAAAACCCTGAATAGGCCAATAACAAGGTCTGAAGTTGAGGCAGCAATTAAGAGCTTACCACCCAAACAAAGCCCAGGTCCAGATGGGTTCACAGCCGAATTCTACCAGACATACAAAGAGGAGCTGGTACCATTCCTTCTGAAACTATTCCAAATAATCCAAACAGAGGGAATCCTTCCCAGATCATTTTATGAGACCAACATCATCCTGATACCAAAACCCGGCAGAGACTCAACAAGAAATCTTCAGGCCAATATCCATGATGAACATAGACACAAAAATCTTCAATAAAATACTGGCAAACCAATTGCAATAGCACATCAAAAGGCTTATCCACCATGATCAAGTAGGATTCATCCCTGGGATGCAAGGCTGGTTCAATGTACACAAGTCTATAAACATAATTATCCACATAAACAGAACCAAAGACAAAAACCACATGATTATCTCAATTGATGCAGAGAAGGCCTTTGACAAAATTCAACAGCTTGTATGCTAAAAACCCTCAATAAACTAGGTATTGACAGAATGTATGTCAAAATAATAAAAGCTATTTACAACAAACCAACAGCCAATATCATACTGAATGGGCAAAAACTGGAAGCATTCCCCTTGAAATCTAGCACTAGACAAGGATGCCCTCTCTCACCAATAGAGTACTGGAAGTTCTAGCCAGAGCAGTCAGGCGAGAAAAAGAAATAAAGTGTATTCAAATAGGAAAGGAGGAAGTCATATTGTCTCTATTTGTAGATGACATGATTGTATATCTAGAAGCCGTCTCAGCCCACAATCTCCTGAAACTGATAAGCAACTTCAGCAAAGTCTCAGGATACAAAATCAATGTGCAAAAATCACAAGCATTCCTATACACCAATAACAGACTTAAAGAGAGCCACATCAAGAACAAACTGCCATTCACAATTACTACAAAGAGAATAAAATACCTAGGAATACAACTAACAAAGAATGTAAAGGACCTCTTCAAGCAGAACTACACACCACTGCTCAATGAAATAAGAGAGGACACAAACAGATGGAGAAACATTCCATGTTCATGGTTAGAAAGAATCAGTGTTGTGAAAATGGCCATACTTCCCAAAGTAATTTACAGATTCAATGCTATCCCCATCAAGCTATCAATGACCTTCTTCACAGAACTGGAAAAAACCACCTTAAACTTCATATGGAACCAAAAGAGAGCCCGCATAGCCAAGTCAATTCTAAGCAAAAAGAACAAAGTAGCATCACACTACTGGACTTCAAACTATACTATAAGACTACAGTAATCAAAACAGCATGGTACTGGTACCAAAACAGAGATATAGACCAATGGAACAGAACAGAGGCCTCGGAGGCAACACAACACATCCACAACCATGTAATCTTTGACAAACATGACAAAAACAAGCAATGAGGAAAGGATTCCCTGTTTAATAAATGGTGTTGGGAAAACTGGCTAGCCATGTGCAGAAAGCAGAAACTGGACCCCTTCCTGACACCTTACACTAAAATTAACTCCAGATGGATTAAAGACTTAAACATAAGACCTAACACCATAAAAACCCTAGAAGAAAATCTAGGCAAAACCATTTAAGACATAGGTGTAGGCAAGGACTTCATGACCAAAACACCAAAAGCATTGGCAACAAAAGCCAAAATAGACAAATGGGACCTAATCAAGCTCCACAGCTTCTGCACAGCAAAAGAAACAGTCATTAGAGTGAATCGGCAACCAACAGAATGGGAAAAAATTTTTGCAGTCTACCCATCTGACAAAGGGCTGATATCCAGAATTTACAAAGAACTAAAACAGATTTACAAGAAAAAAAACAAAAGCCCATTCAAAAGTGGGCAAAGGAAATGAACAGACACTTTACAAAAGAAGACATACATGAGGCCAGCAAACATATGAAAAAATGCTCATCATCACTGGTCATTAGAGAAATGCAAATCAAAACTACATTGAGATACCATCTCATGCCAGTTCGAATGGCAATCATTAAGAAATCTGGAGACAACAGATGCTGGAGAGGATGTGGAGAAATAGGAACACTTTTACACCGTTGGTGGGAGTGTAAATTAGTTCAACCATTGTGGAAGACAGTGTGGTAATTCCTTAAGGACATAGAAATAGAAATTCCATTTGACCCAGCAATCCCATTACTGGGTATATATCCAAAGGATTATAAATCATTCTACTGTAAAGACACATGCACACAAATGTTCATTGCAACACTGTTTACAGTAGCAAAGACCTGGAACCAACCCAAATGCCCATCGATGATAGACTGGACAGGGAGAATGTGGCACATATACACCATGGAATATTATGCAACCATCAAAAACGATGAGTTCATGTCCTTTGTAGGGACATGGATGAATCTGGAGAAACCATCATTCTCAGCAAACTGACACAAGAACAGAAAATCAAACACCGTATGTTCTCACTCATAGGTGGGTGTCAGGCAATGAGAACACATGGACACAGGTAGGGGAGCATCACACACTGGGGTCTGTCAGAGGGAAATAGGGGAGGGACAGCGGGGGGTGGGGAGTTGGGGAGAGAGAGCATGGGGAGAAATGCCAGATATAGGTGATGGGGAGGAAGGCAGCAAATCATACTACCATGTGTGTACCTATGCAACAATCTTGCATGTTCTTCCCATGTACCCCAAAACCTAAAATGCAATTTAAAAAAAAACTTTAATAATAGTAATAATAATAATAATGTAAGACAAATTAATTTGCACACAGACTTTAGGCCTGCTTATACTCTTCCAGAAGGAATGTTTGCCCTTTCTAAGAAGATGAGAACTCCAGTTGCTCCACAGCTGGAACTGCTGCTCAAACAATTTGAACAAAAGAGGCCAACCGCCAAAGCATACATATTCTCTGTTTTCATGCACATAGTTAAACAAGAGGCAAAGCTACTCTCTACTGTTAGCTGTTAGAATAATAGTTATTTTAAGAAGAAGGGAGACAGTCATGATCCAGAGGGCTACTTTGTGTGTTATACTTTATATATTACACTTTGTATGTTATACTTTAATTTTTCTAATGCTAAATTGTTGGAAGTGGGCTATGGTTGACTTACAGAAATAATTCTCCAATAGCTAAGTGTGCCTAACTCCTAACCCCCTCTTTTACCATCTACATGATGCCTGTCCCTTCCACAGACTACCCTGTTTTTAGTTTAATTAAGAAGGAAAAAGACATAATGGGCCTTTCAACCCAAGAAAGAGTAAATGAATACCACATCTCACCTTGTTCTTTTTCTAGATCCATCCCCCAAATTGCCTTCTTTCCAAAACCCTGGATTAATTACATGCTATCTTCACAGGAGGACAAATTGTAGTATCTGCCCTCAGGAGGGACTCAGTAGTTCTCAGTAATGATTTTTAACTTGATGTCCTTGGTAGCATTCACTCTTCCAGTCAATTGGAGAAAAAAATTAAGGAAAGATGATGGGAGGGAGGGGAGGAAGGAAAGAAGGAAGGGACAGAGGTCAGGGAGGTGGTAACCTTTAACTAAAACTTTCCTGAAACTATTCAGAGGAGGAAACTGCTGACCCCACCTGGGAGGGACTGCAGCACTGACCAACTGGGGAACGGTGCCATCTGCTGGCCGGGCAGCAGGATGAGCATCCTTACCTTCCTAACCCCATGGGAGGGCAGTTTTCTGTTGTTTTGTCTTGTTTTCATTTTTTCATACATTTGTATATGTTTATGGGATACAACTATAGTTTTCTTTGGTGGCCTTTTTAAAAATTAGTATTTCTGTTCTTTTGTATCATAATAAATTATTACTTAAAAATACTTTTAATAAAAATGCTACAAGGATGTCCTAAGAATTATGAGATCACCACTCCATTTTTTGTGCCTTTGTCATGTAAATGGAGCTTAATACAGTATGTGGTTTTTCAATAGACTTGTAATTTTAAATTAAAATGCTCACAATGCATCTCAATGGAAATGTCTTTTAGGTTTCTTATCTACTTCCTGAAATAACTAACTGAATTTGTAAGATTCCTTGAATGAAGACAAGAGCTGCTTTGTACCTCATTTAAATTGCATAGCACACTGCCTGTTTTTCTTTTGAATGACTAAGTATATAATAGACATCACTCAGACCGTATTTCCTCTTGTTTTGACTCAGCTGCAGCATTGCTTTTATGTCCAAAAATGTCCATGTTATTTTATAGATGGTCATATAAAAAATGAAGATGAAAAAACCCTGAATGTGTTTGGATTTTGCACGTCTTTTGTTGCCTGGAATTTCCTTTAATGACAACTAGCAAAACCCAAAAGACAGAATGAGAACTAACTCATATTAACAGGGTGATTGAAATGGAAAAATAAAGACTTTGCATTTTTAAGTTATTGTTGTCACGGGGAATTATAGTGTGTAGCCACAAGATTTTCCACTTTGGATCTCTGCTATGAAAGGCATACTGACAATCACATTGTAGGTTTAATTTTGTCTTATTATCTGGCTGTTGTACTCACCAGCCCCACAAAACAGTGATTTTTTTTTTTTAAATCTGCCATGCCTGTATTAAGAAATTAAAACACAAAACCAAATAGCCTCTGAATTTGTAACAACTGTTTATGCTCCTTTTCCTGGCAGCAGTTGCCTCATCTGACAATATTCCCAGAGATGTATGCCAACAAGGCTAGGGTGGCCAAAATAAAATGTTTTGGCATAATAAGCTAATAAATAATTTGAAGCTATGACACCAAAACAGCCACGCTGAATTTTAGCATTAGTCCCAAGGCAGGAAGAAGCCAAAATTGTCCAAGTAGGACAAAGGGAATCATATGCTTTTTTTTCCTTTTGGGCTTTCAAGAAAATGTCAAAGGGAAAAAGGAAGAAATTTTATTTAAAAGTGCTGCTCATTCTATCCATTATACACTAGACCATCAAAAAGTATTAACCTGACTCTATAGGATATTGTAGGGGTAATATAAGCATCTGTTGGATGGTTGGGCACATTGCCTTTTAAGGGGCCTTTCAACCCAAGACTCTAGCTTCTGAAAGAAAAGGTTTAAGTGACCTTAAATTAGTAGTTCCTAGTGAGAGGGTGGTTTAAAGTCATCTGAGTAGCTTTCTGAAAACACACTACCCTGGGTTTTTCTCAGAAAATTCTGATGTTCTGTGTCTGGTATGGAACCCAAGCATCTGAATGTTTTAAAAGCTCCACAGGTGATTCTAATGCACAGGCCAAGTTGAGAGCCACTGCTTTCAAGCATACCTGCAACTTTCAAAGGTGCCTGCCTTAGAATCCTGAATAATGTGCACCTGAAGAAGCCAAATTTTTTGTCAGATAGGTGCAAAATAACATATCCTGATTGCATTAGCAGTAAAAGTAAAGAAAGTATTCAAATTAAAGCCATAGAAACCTAGAAACTTCCTAGGTTTTCCTGCCCAGAATTCAGCTTATAAACTTGAAATATAATACCTAACTGGGCAATAATTTGGATGCCATGATTTAATCCATTTGATATGCTAAAATTCCTCATTAAAATATTCCAAGTTACCAAAATCACTCATGTTATCATTTTCTGAGAACAGGAAGCTTGCATTTGACTCATGTTTCCATACCTCTTCCCCCAACACACACACACACACACACACACACACACACACACACACACACACACACACACACACAGAAAAACCCAACAACAGGACCTGGTTTTGCCGTGTGAAGATATATGCTAAAAAAGTGGGGGGAAGTTAAAATATTCTGTTACTGATATTAGAAAATACCTTATTTATAAAAATAAACATATGTTGATTCTACTAAAGAAGCATAACTACCTACAGGGTCAAAATGCCCGTAAGGACAAAGCAGAGAGCTTAGAATCCAATTCATGGATTGTCATTCTGGCTTTGCCTCCAGCTCTCCCTGTGTGTGACCTCTATCTCCTATATTCTCTTCTTGAAAAAACAAAGTTGAATCAGCCTCACTAGGAAATGAGAGTGTTTTTCCTTCCCATTGGAAATTTCATAACAACCAGTCAAGGTGAAATACGGTGTCCTAAACCCAGGATGGAGCAAACAACTACTTGGCAAAAAGTAGCAACCATATAATTATAAAGCACTAACGATAACGATTATTTCAGAGTGGGTTCACTGTAGAATCTATTAACGTGATACTGCCCTTTCAGTGTCTGTAAGTGATGGAACATCTTTGTGCTTAGCAATGTTTTTATGCCTGTTTAAGGAAAACCACAGAAAGACTCCAACTTCATTCCATTTTCTTAGAAGAAGCTTCTGTTACATATCTATTCAGTTGGATAGCTAACAAACATGATTTTCTAATTCATACATAAAAATCTGACGGGAAAAACAGCTAAGATTTTTGAAACCTCTTATTACTGTCTCTTCTCCAAAAAAGACTTAAAACAGCAATTGAAAAGAAATCACAGAACTTGAAGCTTGGGCTTCCTGAACACCATACCGCAGTAAGATTTACCGAGCAGCAGCTATTAATATATGAAAGATACTATCCCAAGCACAGGGATACTGAGTCAGATGAGAAATGATCTCTGCCCTCAAGGTTGCTCCCATTTAGCTCGAGAAACATGAGAACATTAAAAGATAAAAACTGCCCTCATGCAATACAACATAAGTGCCTGATAAGTGGTTCAGGGTCCTAGGAAAGGTGGTAGAAGTTCTGGAGAGAGAGTGATCACCGAAGCGGGACTTAAAACCTGAGTGCACCTGAATGAACATAAGCCATAGCTGGCACAGAGGAGTGGTGGTTATTACAAACAGGACAGCCTGGGGGAGTGTGTACAGTATAATCAAGAGACAGTGGCTGGAATGGAGGCTGTGTGCAGGGAAAGAGAGAGAGATAAGGTCAAAGATACAAGTTGGGGCTGCTTCAAATTATCTTGGCCAACGAAATTGGGGTTTTCTTATCTGTGGGCTGTGGGGAACAACACAGATTTTATTTTTAGCAGAGGAGTAGAAGCCGAAGATGTTTTTTCAGAAAAAATCTATCTGGCATGGTTTCTGTCATAATTTAACAGGAATAAAGATTATGAGTAATAAAAGTAGCTGATGGCATTGCACAGCACAGTCTATGAATAAATGAGTGGAGGATCTAGGTTAGGAAAGTAACTGTGAAAATGGAAAGGGCAGTGCGGAAAGTGAGGCCCACTTAGAGAAGTAACAGAACATCATGACTTTAAAGAGAAAAAGGGACCAGATCAACACTTTAGCAGGTAATTACAGAACTCCTGTGCCCCTGGGGACAATGATGAATAAAATGACTTCAGGAATAACTACCAGAATAGCATGCCTTTGGTAGAATTTTTGACAAAGAGTTTAAACTCTCCCTGTTACCATGAACTCAGTCCTCCTCATCCACAAAGGAACAAACCGTCAAAACTTGGTGGGCAAATGTTACTGGATTTCACTGACCTAGATTCACATTTTGGGAACTGAGCAGTACTCAGATATGTCCAACTGACAGCAGCTCTGGTAGGCATCCGATGCCTAAGCTTGTAAGACACTAACGGGGTTGGCTTTCATTTCAGTTTCCATTGGCAGCAGTGGAATCAGTGTTCACTCAAGTTTGGAGTCTCTGTCCTTTACCCTTTTCCATTTTTCATCTGCTACTCTCTCCAGGCCCACGAAAAAAAAATCACCTTAAAAACATTTGCATGACCTCCATCTCTACCAGTGTCACACTGTTTCTTGACTGATTTGGCAAAGATTTTTTTAAAAAAGGAATGATTTCTGTCTCATGGGCTAAAATCATACATCACAGCATGACCTATGTGACACTCTCAGCCATGCCAACACCAGTACCTTTGGTGTTGAAGGGATTAGGAAACTTGTCAGTTGAGCTGGAAGGAGGATGGTTTTGAGTTTTGGGTTACTGTTTCTCTGTGGAAATCACATGTATTAAATGCCGTAGGTGTTGATAAGTATCCTATTGCTTGGCTGAAAGTTAATAAAGCATAGGATGAAACATAGACACTAATTTAGAAGTGACATTTTGACCATGAATTATTCTCCAGCCTCTGGGGAAAACCTCCCCATTCCATGACACAATACTGGGATTTGGATCATCCTTAGAAATACTGACATGCAAAAGAAACAAATTAAATTTGCTACCACCCTCCTGCAAAACCATCCCACTAGCATTTGCCCTGCTTTTAGAAATCACTGTTTTTCCTTGTTTTCATCTTTCAAAATGTTGTATTTGTCCAATAATCTTTAAGAATATTTCTACATCTCATTTTCTCAATTATGGTTCTTTTGCTGCTGTTGAGTCCCCATCTTACTTATCACACTATCTGTCGGCAAATGTGAAAGGTAGCTTTGGACATAAAGTACAACATCCATTCCCTTTATCTCTTTCTGAAGTGGGACCAAGTTTAAAGCTGTGATCACATACTCTGAGGTGACTCACCGTTATAGAGTTCCAAAAACAACAACAACAAAAAGCAATTAGAAGCTAAATGAAAAGTGCTGACTCTATATTACAGTTTTTGTATGTTTTATAATCACTCATTTCTTTTTTATCCACACCCTGGCAAATGATAAGAACTCAACAAAGTTCAGCTACTAGCAATTGTATTATCAATAGCAGTAACAATACCTGTTCGGTGTGAAGATCTTTTTTTTGTTTGTTTTGAGATGGAGTCTCGCTCTATCACCCAGGCTGGAATACAGTGGTGCAATCTTAGCTCACTGCAACCTCTGCCTCCCAGGTTCAGGCAATTCTCCTGCCTCAGCCTCCCAAGTAGCTGGGATTATGGGTATGCACTACACTCCCAGCTAATTTTTGTATTTTTTTTTTAAGTAGAGATGGGATGTTGACCAGGCTGGTCTTGAATTCCTGACCTCAAATGATCCACCCGTCTCAGCCTCCCAAAGTGCTGGGATGATAGGCATGAGCCACCACATCCGGCCAGATCATGTTAATTTGAATAGTGTAAATTAGTGGTTCTCAAACTTCAGTGTACCCAAGAAACACACACAGTACACATTTAAAATGTACATCCCATTACTGGGGTTCACTGCAAGAAATTCTGATTCATCAAGACTGGGGACCATGGCATGATTCTGATGCCACATTCATAGACCACTCTGTGAGAAAACTGGCTGTGTCTGGAATTCACCAGATAACAGTTCCTAAATGAGGGCAGGAAGAGAAAATCTACTCCTAAATTGCTATGTCCTTGAGCAGAAAATGTCACCTAAAATCATTCAGAATAATATTGTATTGAGTAAAATACCTGCACTTAAGAGAAATAGCTCTCATGTAAAGGAAAACCAAGCATAACTCCCCTAGATTACTCAAATCCAAGTGCTTACAAAATGCTAACTTTTCTCTAAATGCTATGTCTTTAAAAAGAAATGCCTACAGAATGAAAGATTTTCATTTATCACATTTTCCATATAGTACCTTTCTCTCTGGTAACATATGTTTGTTAAAATACAATGTATCTGGAGTGAGTTCTTATGCTCATTCTCATTAGGCACACTGTCCCCGAGACATACAGAAAAGTCTGCCTTCCTTCCCAGCTCTGAAGTCCTGTGGCTTGAAAACAAACATACTAAATTCTATAAGAAGGAAAAGTGACAGGAGGAAGGAAACCCAGATCTCTGTTTGGGGAAGAAGTTCGTCTGGTCCCATCCCTGAAGCTTGATAGAATTTGAGAAGGGTCTCTGGAGAGCAACCAAAGCTGATGAAAGTTGGAAGTTTGGTAACTGGTGTGGATTGCACAGAAGGATAATGTACAAATGTGGACTGGCTGCTCTTTTCTCTTCATTGAAGGCTGAGCTCTGAGTGAGTGTGTCTTTTAAAGCAAATTGCATCAGGAGACTTTAGGAGGGTTTTGAGTTATTGAAATGCTGAAAGATGGACAGACTCTAAAGGAAAGATGACTTTAACTTAAAAAAAAAAAAAATCAGTTTTATTGGCTGGGCCTGGTGGCTTATGCCTGTAATCCCAGCACTTTGGGAGACTGAGATGGGCAGATCACGAAGTCAGGAGTTCAAGACCAGCCTGGCCAATATGATGAAACCCTGTCTCTACTAAAAATACAAAAATTAGTCGGGCATTGTGGTGTGCACTTGTACTCCCAGCTACTCTAGAGGCTGAGGCAGGAGAATCGCTTGAACCCATGAGGCGGAGATTGCTGTGAGCCAAGATCATGCCACTGCACTCCAGCTTGGGCGACAGAGTGAGACTACGTCACACACACAAAAAGTTTTATTATGACATAATTTCCATATAATAAAATTCACAATTTCCAGTGCATGCAGTTGTGTTAAATCCAATAGAAGTTTAACTTTTCATATTTGAATCTTTTACAAGATGCATTTGTAATAGCGTGATAATTTAAAAACATGTTTTTAGAAGAACTGTTTGACATTGTATAATCACACCTCACCTCATAAAAGCAGCTTACAAAGATAAAGTACAACAAAATAACATAACTAGAAATAGAAGTGAAAGATGATGTAAAAGAATAAGGATTTTAATTGGAGCTGAGTTAGAGAATACACACCATCTATTGATCATATGGTTTTTGTCTTTCATTCTGTTGATGCAATGCATCATGTTTCTTAATTTATCTATGTCAAAACATCCTTACACCTCTGGGATAAATCCCATTTGATCATGGTGTAATATCTTTTTGATTTGCTGTTGGATTTGGTTTGCTAGTATTTTGTAGTTTTATGTCTGTTAATCGGGGATATTGGACTGTAGTTTTCCTTTTTTGTTGTGTCCTTGTCTAGTTTTGGTATCATGGTAATCCTGGCCTCATAAAATGAGTTAGGAAGAATTCCCTCCTCTTATTTGGATCCACTTTCTTTTCTTCTTGGTTAGTCTAGCAATTTTTTCAATTTTATTTTTTCAAAAAAATATTTTATTGATCCTTCATATTATTTATTTTTTAACTCTCTATTTCATTTAATTCTGTTTTGATCTTAATTCTTTCTTTCCTTCTACTAGTTTTGTATTTGGTTTGTTCTTTTCTAGTTCCTTGAGGCGCAACATAGGTTATTTGAAATCTTTTCACTTTTTTAATATAAGCATTTATTGCTATAAACTTCCCTTGTAACAATGCTTTTTCTGTATCCCATAGGTTTTGGTAAGTTGTGTTTCCATTTTCATTGTTTCTGGACATTTTTTTCTTTCTTAATTTCTTCATTGACCCTGTAGTCATTCAGGAGTTGTTGTTTAATTTTCATGTATTTATAGTTTCCAACATTTCTCTTATTATTGATTTCTTGTTTTATTCCATTATGGTCTATGAAGAGATTGCCATGATTTTGATTTTTTAATATTTGTTGATACTTGTTTGAGGCCTGATTTTCTGACATTTGTTGATACTTTTTTGGGGCCTAGTGTCTATTCTAAAGAATGTTCTTCATGTACTGATAAGAAGAATGTGTATTCTGCAGCTGTTGGATGAAATGTTCTGGAAATGTTTGGTCCATTGGTCTAAAGCGCAGTTTAAATGTAACGTTTCTTTCTTGACTTTGTCTTTTGCTGAGAGTGGAGTGTTAAAGTCCCCAGCTATTATTATATTGGAGTCTGTCTCCGCCTATAGATCTAATGACATTTGCTATTTTATTTTTATTTTTGCAGAGTCTCACTTTGTCACCTAAGCTGGAGTACAAGTGGCACAATCTTGGCTTACTGCAACCTCTGCCTCCAGGCTTATGCCATCCTCCTACTTCAGCCTTCTAAGTAGCTGAGACTACAGGCATGTGCCACCTAAGTTTTGTATTTTGGGTAGAGATGGGGTTTCACCATGCTGCCTAGGCTGGTCTTGAACTCCTGAGCTCAAGTGATCTAACCATCTCAGCCTACCAAAGTGCTGGGATTACAGGTGTGAGCCATCATGCCTGGCCAACATTTGCTTTTTATATCTGGGTGCTTCAGTGTTGGGTGGATATATATTTAGAACTGCTGGTGTACCTGAATGTGAAAAAGAGAATGAATCCAAGCTGGAAAATACTCTTCAGGATATTATCGAGGAAAACTTCCCCAACCTATCAAGGAAGGCCAATATTCAAGTCCAGGAAATACAGAGAACACCACAAAGATATTCCTCAACAAGAGCAACCCCAAGGCACATAATCGTCAGATTCACCAGGGTTGAAATGAAGGAGAAAATGCTAAGGGCAGCCAGAGAGAAAGGTCGGCTTACCCACAAAGGGAAGCCCAACAGACTCACAGCAGATCTCTCAGCAGAAACCCTACAAGCCAGAAGACAGTGGGGGCCAATATTCAACATCCTTAAAGAAAAGAACTTTCAACCCAGAATCTCCTATCCAAACTAAGCTTCATAAGTGAAGGAAAAATAAAATCCTTTGCAAGTACTCGAAGATTTCATCACCACCAGACCTGCTTTACAAGAGCTCCTGAAAGAGGCTCTACACATATAAAGGAACAACCAGTACCAGCCACTCCAAAAACATACCAAATGGTAAAGAGCATCAACACAATCAAGAATCTGCATCAACTAACGAACAAAACAGCCAGCTAGCATCAAAATGGCAGTATCAAATTCACACATAACAGTATTATCCCTAAATTTAAATGGACTAAATGCCCCAATCAAAAGACACAGACTGGCAAATTGGATAAAAAGCCAAAACCCATCAGTGTGCAGTATGCAGGAAACCCATCTCACATGCAAGGATACACAAAGGCTCAAAATAAAGGGATGGAGGAAGATTTACCAAGCAAATGGAGAGCAAAAAAAGCAGGAGTTGCAGTTCTCATCTCTGATAAAATAGACTTTAAAGCAACAAAGTTCAAAAGAGACAAAGAAGGACATTGCATAATGGTAAAAGGACCAATGCAACAAGAAGAGCAAACGATTCTAAATATATACGCACCCAATACAGGAGCACCCAGATAAATAAGGCAAGTTCTTAATGACTTACAAAGAGACTTAGACTCCCACACAATAATAGTGGGAGACTTTAACACCCCATTGTCAATATTAGACAGATCAACCAGACAGAAAATTAACAAGAATATCTAGGACCTGAACTTAGACCTGGAAGAAGCAAACCTAATAGACAATTACAGAACTCTCCACCCCAATTCCACAGAATATACATTCTTCTCAGCACTACATCACACCTACTCTAAAATTGACCACATAATTGGAAATAAATCACTCCTCAGCAAATGCAAAAGAATGGAAATCAAAACAGTCTCTCAGACCACAGTGCAATCGAGTTAGAACTCAGAATGCAGAAACTAACTCAGAACCGCACAGCTTCATGGAAACTGAACAATTGGCTCTTGAATGTTGACTGGATAAACAATGAAATGAAGGGAGAAATAAAGTTGTTCTTCGAAACCAACAAGAACAAAGACACAACATACCAGAATCTCTGGGACACATTTAAAGCAGTCTCTAGAGGAAAATATATAGCAATAATTGCCCACATGAGAAGCAAGGAGAGATCTAAAATTGAAACCCTAGCATCAAAATTGAAAGAGCTAGAGGAGCAAGATTTAAAAAACTCAAAACCTAGCAGAAGACAAGAAATATCTAATATCAGAGCAGAACTGAAGGAGATAGAGACACAAAAAACCCTTCAAAAAATCAATAAACCCAGGAGCTGGTTTTTCAAAAAGATCAACAAAATAGACCGCAAGCCAGATTAATAAAAAAGAGAATAACCAAATTGATGCAATAAAAAATGATAAAGGGGATATCGCCACAGATTCCACAGAAATTCAAACCATCATCAGAGATTATTACAAACAACTCTATGCACATAAACTAGTAAACCTGGAAGAAATGGATAAATTCCTGGACACTTGCATCCTCCCAAGCCTAAACCAGGAAGAAGTTGAAACCCTGAATAGACCAATAACAAGGCCTGAAGTTGAGGCAGCTATTAAGAGCCTACCATCCAAAAAAAACCCAGGTCCAGATGGGTTCACAGCTGAATTATACCAGACATACAAAGAGGAGCTGGCACCATTCCTTCTGAAACTATTCCAAATAATCCAAAAAGAGGTAATCCTTCCCAAATCATTTTATGAGACAAACATCATCCTGATACCAAAACCCGGCAGAGACTCAACAAGAAAAGAAAACTTCAGTCCAATATCCGTGACGCACATAGATGCAAAAATCTTCAATAAAGTACTGGCAAGCCGATTGCAACAGCACATCAAAAAGCTTATCCACCATGATCAAGTAGTCTTCATCCCAGGGATGCAAGGCTGGTTGAACATATGCAAGTCTATAAACGTAATTCACCACATAAACAAAACCAAAGACAAAAACCGCATGATTATCTCAACTGATGCAGAGAAGGCCTTTGACAAAATTCAACAGCCCTTTATGCTAAAAACCCTCAATAAACTAGGTATTGACAGAACGTATCTCAAAATAGTAAAAGCTATTTACAACAAACCCACAGCCAATATACTGAATGGGCAAAAACTGGAAGCATTCCCCTTGAAATCTGGCACTAGACAAGGATGCCCACTCTCACCACTCCTATTCAATAGAGTACTGGAAGTTCTAGCCAGAGCAATCAGGCAAGAAAAAGAAATAAAGGGTATTCAGATAGGAAAGGAGGAAGTCATATTGTCTCTATTTGCAGACGACATGATTGTATATCTAGAAGACCCCATCGTCTCAGCCCAAAATCTCCTGAAACTGATAAGCAACTTCAGCAAAGTCTCAGGATACAAAATCAATGTGCAAAAATCACAAGCATTCCTATACACCAATAACAGACT
>NW_016107576.1:1682084-1705694 GCF_001604975.1 Cebus imitator | reverse complement strand
ATAAATCGTTCTACTATAAGGACACATGCACACGAATGTTCATTGCAGCACTGTTTACAATAGCAAAGACCTGGAACTAACCCAAATTCCCATCGATGATAGACTGGACAGGGAAAATGTGGTACATATACACCATGGAATATTATGCAGCCATCAAAAATGATGAGTTCGTGTCCTTTGTAGGGACATGGATGAACCTGGAAACCATGATTCTCAGCAAACTGACACAAGAGAAGAAAATCAAACACCGCATGTTCTCACTCATAGGCAGGTGTTGAACAATGAGGGCGGGTGTTGAACAATGAGAACACATGGACACAGGGAGGGGAGCACTACACACTCAGGTCTGTTGGGGGGAAATGGGGGAGGGACGGGGGTTGAGGAGGTGGGGAGAGATAGCATGGGGAGAAATGCCAGATATAGGTGAAGGGGAGAAAGGCAGCAAATCACACTGCCATGTGTGTACCTATGCAACAATCTTGCATGTTCTTCACATGTACCCCAAAACCTAAAATGCAATAAATAAATAAATAAGAACTGCTATATCCTCTTGCTAAATTGATCCCTTTATTAGGACATAATAACCTTCTTTCTTTTTACTGTTTTTCATTAAAAATCTGTTTTATCTTAGAATATATCTACTCCTGCTTGCCTTTGGTTTCTGTTTGTGTAGAATATGTTTTCTTTTCCTTTACTTTCAGTTTATATTTGTCTTTTTATAGGTGAAGTAAGTTTCACTAGGCAGCATATGGGTAGGTCATGAGTTTTTTATTTTTTAATGTTTTTTAATAACCCTCATTTCTTTGGATAGGTCATGGGTTTTTTAATCTACTCAGCCACTCTATATCTTCAAAAAATTTAAGCCATGTACATTCAAGGTTATAATTATGGCGGAAGGGGAAGGAAGCACCTTCTTCACATAGTGAAGCAAGAGGGAGAGAGAGAGAAGGGGGAAGTGCCACACACTTTTAAACCATCAGATCTTGTGAGAAATCATGATCATGAGAACAGTAAGGGGGAAATCTGCCCCCATGACAAAATCACCTCCCTCTAGGTCCCTCCCCCAACATCAGGAATTACAGTTTAACACGAGATTTGGGTGGGGACACAGAGCCAAACCCTATCAGATGTTTTTCTCTTGCTGTTTTTAGAATTCCCTTTGTTTTAGACTTTTGACACTGTATTAGTTAGTTTTCATACTGCTTTAAAGAACTGTCTGAGACTGGGTAATTTATAAAGGAAAGAGGTTTAATTGACTCACAGTTCTGTATGGCTAGGAAGGCCTCAGAAAACTTAGAATCATGATGGAAAGCAAAGGTGAAGCAAGGCACCTTCTTCACAAGGCAGCAGGAAGGAGAATGAATGCAAGAGGAACTATCAAACACGTATCAAACCATCAGATCTTGTGAGAACTCACTCACTTTCATGAGAACAGCATGGGGTGGAACCACCCCAATGATCCAATTACCTGCACCCCCTTGACACATGGAGATTATGAGGATTATAATTTAAGATGAGTTTTGGGTGTGGACCCAAAGACTATATCAGTTTGACTATAATATGCTGGGGAAAAGATCTTTTGGGGTGTTATCTATTTGAGAATCTTTGGAAGTGTCCTTTAGAACTTGTCAACATGTTCCTTTGGAACACTTCCAGAGTTCCTTTGGAAGTGTCGTATTTCCTTGCTTTTTTGTGTTTGTGTGTCCTTTCATTGGTATCTGTGCATCTGGTGTAAGAATCGTTTCCTCCAATTTTTTAGATTGGCTTTCATAGGGAAAATATTCTTCCTGTAAATAGATCTATGGTGTTGGTTGGTTAGGGCACTTTTGCTTTTATTCTGGGGATATATAGTGGTGTAGTCTACATAGGATTTCTTTGGCTATAAACACCATCAGTGATGTCTGTGATTTCCTCAGTGGCATAGGCTGCAGTTGTTAGTGGAGGTTACGCTGAGATTTTCCTGGGGATAGGAAACCAGATGGGCCCGTCCTCAGGATCTGCTGTTGGCAGCAGCAGACCAAGCATGCCTGTTCTTGGGTCCCAGGGTGGCCTATGTGGGCACCAATGTTAGCAAGTCCAGACAGGCTGATTTTTGGGCCTCCAGGCAGCTTGCTTGGGTGCTGGTTATGGCAGTAGCGTGCCAGATGAGTGGATGAGTCCTCAGGTTCCCCGTGGGCACTCACTGATATTAGCAGCAGCTGCAATGGGCTGGGGAGGCCAATCCCCAATCCTCCAGGTAGTGCATGCAGAAGATTACCAGCAGTGGTGGTGGTGGCAGGCTGGGTAGGCCTCTCCTCAGGTCCCAGGAGGATTGCCCAGATGCCAGCAGTGGTAGACATGGTGAGGTGATCCCCCAGCGCCCAGACAGCATGCTTGGGTTTCAGCAGCAGGTTTTCTGGACCTGTTGTTAGGCCCTCTGATGGTATACATGTGCACCTGGGTCAACCAATGGGGAGGGGCAATCCCTAGGCCCCCAGATAATTTGCTTGGGCACTGGGGGAGGACAGGGGTGGTCCCAGGCCAGGCAGGCCCATTCTCAGGACCCCCTGGCGGGCTCATGGGCCCAAACTGTGGTGAACAAGACAGAGTAATTCCTAAGCCTCACGTGGCATGCTCAGGTGGCTATGGCAATGGTGGCAGCCTGTCCTCAGGACACATACTAGTGTGAGGTAGCCCTTCTACTGTGGGGGCAGGGTTTTCTGTCAGTGACAGTGGCCCCAGGAAGTCAGGTTTCATGCACTGGGAAACACTTGCTTCAGCTCCCTTTGTCAGAGGGTCAGCCTCCCCAGTGTGTAGGACAGTGTGTGGGCTAGAGTGCTGGAGACCCTGCCACTCTGCCAGGTCCAACCTGCATTGCACCCTAAAGCCTCTGTCAGTGGGGTTCGTGAAGATGCAGGGGTTGCTGGGTCCCAGGGCACAAGGCAGTCTGGTGGGAAGTGGGCTCTCTAACTGGCTCTCTAGCTGTCTAGGACTAGGTGGGTACATAGGACCCAGAGGGACTTCCCTCTCTGGAGCAGTGCTGCCACACAGACCCCAGGAATACCAGTCTCAGAGTCCTTGGGGGATAAGAGACTGTTATGACTAGGATTTTTGGAGTCAGTGTGGGAACATGGACCACTGGGAATCTCTCACTTACCCTTTCCTCTCACCAGGGACCCTCTCTGGGCTCCCAGCTGATCCCAGCCAGGCTGTCTACCTTGCCTCCCTCTCCTTCAGTATGTCAGGTGTTTTCTGTCACTTCTCTGCTAAATTCCAGCATTCTCTCTTAGATGTCTATTCAAAGTATGATTATCTACTTGCTATTTTGGCTCTTCTTTGTTGAGGGACAGGTGTCCAGGGCCATCTTAAAGCCCTCTCAGGCAGTGTTCATTTTGAACTAGTCTGTGAAAAGACTATAAAACATGAAAATATGCTATCAGTTTTAGAATGTTATCCATAGCTATATTGGCTCAACCTTAAAAAGACCTCCAGGGCTTAATGCTGTTATATTGTCAGGCTCTCAATACACTACTGATGGATGGATAAATAAATGAATGATTTTAGATATGCAGTAGCAATGAAAAGTATACTTGGGCATCATATATTGCACATCTCAGTAATCAGTTGTTTTTAATATTGGTTTAGCTTTTGATATGTTAAGACAGGTACATTATGTATATTTTATATATATATATATATATATATATATATATGAAGGATGAATTATGAGTGACCGAAATATGTGCTTTGAATATTCCCTAAACATCTCTAACTACATTTTATATGCCTTTGATTCAGAGTTTGGCCAATAAGTTCTAAATTGTTCCATGAAACAACATAGCCCAGGATTTTTTAAAACATAATTACTGTAATACAAAGAAAGCGTGAGTAAGAAGCAAGAGAATGGAGTGGGCTTTCAGTCCTTTAGATGAGAAAATTCCCAGAAATGTTGGGAACTGCCGGAAATGCCTGGTTGTTAATGCAACTTGCCATGCAGATTCTCTTGGGCTGAAAGCCAGACAGTTCCCACTCTGTTTTGTGACAGCTCCACCCTGGGGAGCAAGGCCAATTTCTCCAACCAGCAGCTGTGTAACAGACCATGACGGCGTGGCCATGACGATTCTCAAAGCCATTTCCTCTCTATGGCTGTGTGCCTTCTTCATTAAGGAGTTGCCTATGATAAAAGTGAGATTGGCTCTCTTTTTACCCTTTTTTAGCATACCTTCATGTTCTTGTCCTGCCTTAAATGACAGATTTTCATCTCCTGACGGCATCTCTTTCCCTTTACCACCTCACACTGCGGTTGTGCCTAGCCCAAAGGGGGCGCTCCATAATAGATTGTTGAACAGAACTGACCCCAATTGATCCAATTTAATAATCATCACTCAAATTAGTTTACATACTAGAATCATTTCTTTGGCAAAATTCAGAAAGGGCATTTGGAACAGCAACTTGACTTCTCAGATCTTTCCCCCAAATCCTGTAGAACTCATTTGTATAATTAAGAGTTGAGTCTGGGGCCTCTCAGGATATCCAGCAATCTGCACTTAGGGAAAGGAATTTGTGGTGACATGTGGAGAGTTTAGGTGCATCTCCTTTCTGTTATGGCTTGGGGCACAGTGAGGAGGAGGAATTACAGTCCCTGGGGTTGGAAGAACACTACATACAGCACTGGAGCAGTACCACCTTCTCCATGCTTTTTTAGGAAAAAATGTTGGAACACAGAACTAAACGGCCAACAGCTGCATTCTGGGGATGTTTGAAATGGTGTTCATCTTTTAACAAAGCCTCTGTGCATCCACAAAGGGGAAACAAAACCTGTTCCTTGGCCTCCCTGTTGCCCAGTCCTCAGGAGCCCGAGCTCTTTGAGGTGATGCCCTGCCAGGCGCATCCTCACAGCGTGAGCACATCCTCACAGTGCCCATTAGGGTATAAGAAGTGAAAGGTGTTCGAGAGCGAGGCAGCCTTCCTGCATCTTTCTCTGCATGTTTCCTGCTGAATGGCTAGCGCCCTGCCTTGTGTACATATGTGTCTCCTGAACCCAGCTACAAATAAATGGTAAGCTTATTCAGACCGTAACAACATACAAGAGAAAGGAAAATAAGAAAGGAAAATAATCACTCTGACAGGAAAGGAGAAACCTGTTCTTTGTTCCAAAAGACAAAATCTCTTTGTGTTTATAATAAGCACCTTTAGTTTTTTCAGGGAGGAAAGCATATTTCTTGCTTGTTATCTACAGTTACCACTCCACAAATCCCTTTCATTTAGAAAGGCTATGGCTGACATCCCTTTTGTATTTTTTTTTTCAATTAAGCAGGACCACTCACTGCTCCAAATGGGGCCTGTTCATTATTAAAAGTCATTTCTTTGGGCATATTCTTAAATCTGTCTTAAAATGATAACCGTGGAGTCTCGATAAATTAATTGAAAAGCTTCTGCTAAGGTGGCTTTGTTGGTTTTAAGACATTTATTTTAAGAGTAACTCTCAGTGGAACTTAACAGTGAATTACTTCATATATTCTCAGCATTAAATTATTTTCCCTGTAAAGATATTATGATTCCTTTCCTCCCAGTAATGAAAAATTGAAACTATCCTCAAATAGGACTGGCCCTTATGCTAGTAAGTTTAGGAATGTCCCCACCGGAAGCTTTAAATGATAAAAATTATGCTCAGAAAAGGAAAAACCATTAAAAAGTGAAGCGAAACAGTGATTAGAATTTCAAATAGATGCCAGTAACTGAAGAACAATTCAAATAGGAACCAAGTAGGGGTGAGGATTGTTCATGCAAGGAGGTGAGGTTGGGGGACAGGGCAGAGGATGGAAACAACTGAAGTCAAATGGACAGGCCCGTCACTCCAGTGACACGTGGTGCTTCCTGAGATGGGCACAACCTTGGAGATTTTAGTTTGTTTCCTCACTGGTAAACAAGAAGTCAGCACTGATAACAATCCCTGAGAACACTTCCTCTGGAATGTACGACATTCCATGCTTCTGCTTTGTAGTCACCACCGGACATGCATGAGTCATGCTGAGAGGTGGGGGATTTGCTCAGACTGCTGTGGATCCAATGAATAGAGTCAGGCCTAGGAAATGTGGTCTGGCCATGCTTCTTTCTCTTTCAACTCATCTGGTACTAAGAGACATGGGTGATTTATCTGTTGATAAAGAGTACAGTGAAGCATCTGCAGACCACGAATTAAACTGGGAAACCAACTGGAAGTTATCTGGTGATTATGAGTGGTGGGAGCACTCAGGCCAAATGTATGGGCCAAAATATGCTAGACACAATTCTCCCAATTGCTTAGAAAAGTAAGTCAATGGGAGTAATCGATTTTCTAGATTTTGTTGTTTGTGTCTAGGTTGACCAGGTAGCAGTGGCTGTGCATACATGTTGTAAGGATCTCTCTGGAGTCCTCAAGTCACTGGGGTCCTACTTAGTAAACCTTTAGCTCAAAGAACAGCAGTCTGGAAGAAATCCTGAACTTCTCGGGTAAACTAGGTGTAATTCATGTGACGGGATGACCGTCCAGTTCGGACTGCAAACATGAGCAGACTAGCCATCTTGGTCAACCCGTAACAGCACATAATAAACAGAGATCCAGACATAGTGGAATCCCATTCCCTGCATCTGGAAAAAAGCACATTTGTGAGACTGACCAAAAGCGATTGTCTAGAAACTTCAGAAATCCTAACTGCCACTTTGCATGTTGAGGCAGCCCCAGTCTACTATGAAGAAGTCAATCTGCCCATTGGGTTTCTGGACTGTTTTACTAAATTGGGGTCACAACCTGACAGAGGTTTATGTGTTCAGTTTGATATACACAAAGGTTTCTCTTTCCTTTCTTTCTTTGAATGCCCTTAGGTGCTACATACTCTGTAAGTAAGTCCAGGTCTACCCCCTGTTGTCTTACTTTGTCATCCATAGTCATTTGAGTTAGGACCAGAGTATAGTGCCCTTCTGAATGGCTTTGAAAAACAGACAGACCTTGGCCTTGTTCCTTTTAGCCATATTTTTTCACATTAAAAATAATGAATTGTATTTCTGTTTCTGGACATAGACTGTACTTTGTTTCTCTGAGAGAATTCAGTTGTTTACCCATGTGATTGACCACACAGCTCATCACAGTGCCCTCCTGAAAAGGTGAAAGGAATGAAGAAACAGTGAGTGCAAACATCTTTTGGTCACCTGCTATATGCCAAGTGACTTGCAAGAAACAAAGAGTGAAGTGAACTGACATTTATTACACATTTAATATCTGCTGGAAACTTATACTAAACATTTTATGTACATTATCTGTTTTGTTATTTAAATAATCTTCAGAGTTACCCTACGGAGGATAGGTATAGCATTCCCATCCCATTTTACTGCTGAGGGAATTGAGGCTCAGAGGGCATATGTGAGGTTCCCAAAGTCACACAATTAGCGTGTGGCTGAGCAAGGCTTCAGACCCAGACATTTCCGACTCCAAAGCCCAGACTCTGTCCACCTCATTATGCCTGGACCTGCATTCAAGGAGCCAGCAGTCTGGTTGGAGAGAGAGAAACTGCACAAAAACTCATAGTAAAATTTGTCCTTATTCTGAAAAATTTGGGAACTTTATAGCAATTCTCTCTCTAGGAGATCTAGGCAGAAGGGATGCTAAGCCTGCAACCCTGCTAGATTACATGTTAACGTAGACCTTAGAAAGAAGGAAGCTGAAGAAGTAATTGTGAGAATATGGTAAGTCTAGTCTTTTGCGGTTTTTAAGACTAAGGATTGGACTCCAACACAGACTATCTGTGGCCCAGGCTGGAGTGCAGTGGCACTATCTTGGCTCGCTGCAACCTCTACAATCGTCCCACTCAGCCTCCTGAGGAGTGGGACTATAAATGTGTGCCACCATACCCAGCTAATTTTTTGTAGAGACAAGGTTTCACCATGTTCCCCAGGCTGGTCTCAAACTTCTGGGCTCAAACAATCCACCTGCCTCAGCCTCCCAAAGTGCTGGGATTACAGGCATGAGCCACCACACTCAGCCAGGTTACAAATGAGGTTAAAGTCTGCCAGAATAATAGACAGGACTGCAGACTATAATCTTGAACCTCATTTGTCTGGTCATGCTGTCATAAAATACTAACATCTTATTAAGGCTTTATTACTGTACCTAATCTATACATTATCTTCATTTAACTTTCACAATAAGTATATGAAAGACTTGTTATTCCAACTTTATAGGTGAGGAAACCAAGAAGTGGGGGAAAAGCTTAATTTACACATTTAATAAAGGCTAGAACTCACACTGAAACTCAGACCTGGCTCCAGAGCTCAGGGTCTTCATCTGTTCCCTTGTCCACAGTAATAAGTGGAAGCTGCTATTATTATGTTTTGGAAACAACCAGAAAGAAAATCTGCATAAGAAGAACTAAATTGCAATTCATAACAAAAGAGCTACTTGGGTCTGGGTTTTTTCCTCTCAAACTTCTTCATATTATTTCTGGGCATATCCATTTCATAAAGAGGGCTAAATGGAATATGTTGTTAAGTTTCTTAGAAAAGTTAATCTTTAGGAGTGTCTATAACTTCTTAATTGCCCACATGTTGGATTAGATCTAAGATTTCTAATTCGGGCTTTAAAGATGGACCCACTCCATAGGTGGTCCCCTCTATGGACCTATCCCTTCAAGGAACAATTTAAATTAAAATGTGCAAGAGAGATACCCAGTTCTTTACCTATACCAGACTGTACCAGGTCATAATCGGATTACGTACAAGAAAAGGATTAATGGTGCTGCCAGAGAATAAATAATAAGTGCCAAGTGAATGTGAAAAAGTAGGTGTTATGTAGTTTGTAGGAGGTAGTTTGCTGCTACAGGAGTTGAGAAAGAGCAAAGTGAAATGATTAGGAAACATTTTGAGTTGCACAGATCTGGGTTTGAATGGCCTTGAGCAAGTTATTTGATCTCTCTCAGTCCAGTTTCTTCATCTGTAAAATGGGAATTTTTAGATTAGATAATAAATGTAAAATGTTTGGTGTGGTGCCCTGCTAGTCCTTATTGTAATATAATTATCTAATTTTCTATCAGTGTCCTCCACTAAACTGTAATCTCTTGGAAAACCGAGTCTGTGTCCTGTTCATCTGGGTCTCAGCCTTTCATACAGTGCTTCAGCTCATCCCCATTCCTGATGTTCCTTCCATGTGAAGGGTATTCCATTATGGGATGGCTCTTGGCCTGTCTCCATCCTTGACATATTCCACACTAGAAGTGAATGATTTACCTAACTGGTAAGTCAGGAGGAGCTTACTGTGTGCCACTCTTAGGAATGAATTTTCTACGGGAAGCATGCTGTCTCTCTTCTGCTCTTCATACCATAAATCTTACTATCCAGTGCCCCGTGACTGAGTGGGAATGTATGCCTAGTAATATGAAGCACATTTCCATACAAACACTGAAAAGTAAAAGTAGATGGGACTGTAAAGGTAGATTAGAGCCGGATTATGGAAAAGACCATGTTATACCTTCCTGGCATGACATTTCAACAGATTCCTTTAAAATGTATGGATACTGATAAAGGATAGAAAGAGCATACATGACTAAGCCCCAAATAATATTTGTTTGTATTGTTTTGTTGTTTAGGGGGAGGAGTGTTATTTTTTGAGAGTTTTGATGTTGTATTTTAAACTTTGTGCAGAGTTCATTTTTGTGTTGTTTTTTAAGTTATTTTATGCTAAGATACTAATAAGCTCATCATTTGGAGAACAGACCTGCCAAGTAGGTTTTTTTTTCCTCCAGTTGTGGTCCAGGGACCCTCTACCTCAAAATTATCTGTAGAGCTTTCAAAATGCAAAATTCTTGTGCCTCACCCAGAATTTGCCAAACCAGCATTCCTTAAGGTGAAGCCTGGGAATATGATTTTCTCATTCTCCCCAGGTGGCTTTCATGTTCATTGTATTAAGGGCATCACCTGCCAATGAACAGATGAATTCAGCTCAAATGTATATGGAAGAGCAGGCCAGGCACAGTGGCTCATGCCTCTAATCCCAGCGCTTTGGGAGGCCAAGGCAGGTGGATCACCTGAGGTCAGGAGTTCGAGACCAGCCTGACCAACATAGAGAAACCTTGTCTCTACTGAAAATACAAAATTAGCTGGACGTGGTGGCACATGTCTGTAATACCAGCTACTTGGTGGGGGGTGGTGCTGAGGCAGAATTGCTTGAACCTGAAAGGCAGAGGTTGTAGTGAGCCGAGATTGTGCCATTGCACTCCAGCCTGGTCAACAAGAGTGAAACTCTGTCTCCCAAAAAAGTATATGGAAGAGCAAAGTGTGTGTGTGTGTGTGTGTGTGTGTGTGTGTGTACATGTATGTGTGTGCATGTGTGGTGTTATTGCTAAATGAGATTTAGATTTATTGACTATTCTGATTACTGGTATGGTGGTTCTTTCCTGTAGAGGAGGCAGCCCTGCTTACTCAGACAAAGATATCAAAACTCCTGTTGAGCCTTACATGTAGCCATTTTGCATCTTACTGATAAGTCTTATGAACAAAGACTAGAAAAATAGTAGACAGTTTGAAAACCTTAAAAAAAAGAGAAAAAGAGAGACAAACACATACTTTTAAAGAACAACAAAAACCCTTGCAATTCTTCCAAAGACATAGCCTAATCAAGTTTTCCTTGTCTGGTTCTAAGTGACTGGAGGTAATAGATGGGAGCTTGAACAGAGGAACAGCCTAAAGCATCAGTTACAAGCTTGTATTCTACCACACTGTCTTCCTTCTGTTTGAAAGTATGGGGAGATGCTCTGCTTAGGCCTGCTTTGTTTTTCTTTATAGATCATGCAACAGATGAGTGATCACCGCTACGACAAACTCACTGTGCCTGATGATACAGCAGCAAACTGTTTATATCTAAATATCCCCAACAAAGGGCACGTCTTGCTGCACCGAACCCCAGAAGAGTATCCAGAAAGTGCAAAGGTAAAAAACCATCCCTTCTGGCCACTACAGCTGGATCAGGCTCCCTGGGGATTCTTTCATAATGGAGTGACCAAAAGGAGCCTCCTTTTCCTCTATACATATCAAACCATTAAGAAAAGAAAGGATAATACCATTTAGGGCACAAGGAAAATGTATTTAACTCACTTTTCTCATTCATGTCATTGTTCACTAATGCATGCCTAGTAATTGAGATGATCACACCGAATTTTCAAAGCCTTTCAAATAAATACTCAGATTTTCAAATAAGTACTTACCCAAGTCTATGCTCCAGATCTGATTAAATGTACTTTCCCACCCTCAGATACTCATTAAGCATAAAGACCTACAATTAGATGGTCAACAGTATCATTATTTTCTGACAGATCTGAGCTGCCCCTCAGAAAGGACCATTTGTTTCTTTTCTTTTTCTTTTTTTTTTTTTTGGCAGGGTCTTTGTTACTCAGGCTGGAGTGCAGTTGCATGATCTTGGCTCACTGCAGCCCCACTTCCTGGGCTCAAGAGATCTCCCACCTAAGCCTCAGTAGCTGGGACTATATGCATATACCACCACACCTGGCTAATTTTTGTATTTTTAATAGAGATGGGGTTTCACTATATTGCCCAAGCTGGTCTCAAACTCATGATCTCAAGCAATCTGCCTGCCTCAGCCTCCCAAAGTGCTGGGATGACAGGCATGAGTCACCATGCCCAGTTCTCTTTTTGAGACAGGATCTTGCTCTGTTGCCAGGCTGGAGTACAGTGGCATAATCATGGCTCACTGTAGCCTCTCAAATTCCTGGGCTCAAGCAATTCTCCTACCTCAGCCTCCTGAGTAGCTGCAACTATAAGCATGCGCCATTACACCTGGCTAATTTTTTATTTTTTGTAGAGACAAGGTCTCCCTGTGTTGCCCAAGCTAGTCTCCTGGAACTGGGCTCAAAGTATCCTCCCACCTCAGCCTCCCAAAGTGCTGGGATTACAGCCCTGAGCCACCACACCTGGCCATTTGTTAATTTAGGTAGAGGAGTATGAATGATCCAGAGTGGTGGGTGTTCACTGTCAGGGTTGCAGAAAGAACTGCATGTGCTAGGTAACAAAAAGCTCTTCATTGAAAAGACAGAGCAGGAAGAAATATGGTACACTTGGAATCAGCTAACTGGTCCCTCCAGCAGTCTCTGCTTTTGTGTTCCAGTAAGGGAGCTGTCTCTGGATCTGGAATGCTTTCCTAGTCTAGAAAATCTCCCTTGCTTTTCAGAGTACTCTGCCAATTTTACCCATATACTTTAGTAATTTCAATTTTACCCTACCAAGCAAACATAACAGTGCTCATCCATAGATTCTTCAAGTATCCATATCTTGTAGGCACTCAGCATCTCATCTCTGCCAGAAGAACAAGGTATTTATACTATGTATTACAGAAGAGCATTTCATAATCATTGATTTTTTTTTTTGGTCTGAAGCTTTACAAATATTAGAAGATATTTTATACTACCTTTTAAATATGCAATATTATATAATTACTAGGTTCACCCTCCAATCACAGTTTGGGAAAATTTTATCCTTCTGAGCAGATAAGAAGAAAAGGGTGGGGAGAAGACACAGATAATTTTTTCTATTTCCATGGCTGAAAGTGTGAACCTAAGGAAAATAGAGGACTCCTGACCCAGGACTGGGGCTTACCCAGCTCTTAGATGAATAATGGATCTCATACTTTAATGCACATCAGAGTTGCTAAAAATGCAAGTTCCTGGACCCTAGAATCTGCGATTTTAACAAGCACCCAGTCACAGAACTCACTTTGAGAAATACAGGTCTGAATCATTCATCCCTCTTTAGCCACACCGATCATCTGACCCACCAGATGATTATTCACTGCCCCCTGATTCAGCCATGTGTCTCTCAAAAATAACAATTATATTAATAATATCCCTGTTTACCAAGGGCTTCCCCAGTGCCAGGCAGGGTGCCAGGCATGCCAGGTATATTATCTTATTCAGTCCTGTAACAGCCCATATAGGGGCAGCATTACTATTCCAATATTACAGAGAAGTAAACTGAGGCTCAGAGGGAATGTCACTTCACTGAAATAATTCTTTAAGTAGTAGATTGACAGAACTGGGTTTGGGACCCTACTCTGACTCCAACACTCTTAATTAACCCACTGTGCTGAATTTTAAAAAACACAATGCTTCCTAAAGCAGCACAGTGCATTGTAATTAGGCAGTACACTTTCAAGTGATTTTCTTTTTAAAAATATGCTTTGTTTGATCATCACAGAAAAATCTGATTTTATAGATTCGAAGTTTTGACACATGCTTTCTGTTAGTGTCAAAAGATGCTAATAAAATTCACACCTGTAATTTAAAAGCAGTTTAACCCAAAATACTTACATTATATCTTGTCAAATTTTTCCAGTGGTGTTTCTAAGAAAATAAACTTAGTATAGCTGAGAGGGTTTTTTTTTTTTTTTCTTTTTTCGAGACGGAGTTTTGCTCTTGCTACCCAGCTGGAGTGCAGTGGCGCGATCTCAGCAACCTCCACCTCCTGGGTTCAGGCAGCTCTCCTGCCTCAGCCTCCTGAGTAGCTGGGATTACAGGCACGCGCCACCATGCCCAGCTAGTGTGAAGAGAAGGCCTGGTGTGGTGGCTCATGCCTGTAATCCCAGCACTTTGGGAGGCCAAGGTAGGATGATCACTTTAGCCCAGGAACTCAAGACCAGCCCTGACAATATAGTGAGACCCCGTCTCTACAGAAAATAAAAAATAAAAATGAGCCGGTCATGGTGGTGTGTCTGTTGTTTGCCCCAAGTACTTAAGAGGCTGAGGTAGGAGGATTGCTTGAGGCTGGGAAGTTGAGGCTGCAGTGAGCCATGGTCGTGCCACTGTACACCAACCTGGGCAACAGAGCAAGACCCTGTCTCCAAAAATATATAAATAAAAATAAAATGTGAAGAGAGTAATATTCACACTGAACACATGGCTACCAACTTCCACATACCACTTAATCTAGTAGTGACAATGGCAGAGTAAAGGCACCTGTAGCCAAACCACATTTCTGACACATCTTTGGCCTTGAGGTTAAAGCACAGAGCTAGTGGTTAACCAGTTGCCACCAGCTCTGTGGGGATGACCGTGGGCATGTGTGTGGTTGAGACTACATGTGTGTCTTGGGATTAAATGAATGAAAAGCCTAGATGCACAAATCAAATTGATTCTCCACTTCTGAGGATGGTAAAACAGGCAGAAACATAATCCTTCTTTGCTTCCTTTCCTTTAATTCTCACTGTAGGTTTATGAGAAACTGAAGGACCATATGCTGATCCCCGTGAGCATGTCTGAACTGGAAAAGGTGGACGGGCTGCTCACCTGCTGCTCAGTTTTAATTAACAAGAAGGTAGACTCCTGAGCTGCAGAGTCGCCCCTGGTAGCCGGCAAGACCACACAGGCAAGGCTGATGACTCTGTGCCCACTCCCGTTGTTTTCCTTGACAATCTACTGTGCCACTGTGCTACTAACTCTTGTTTACAAAATTTGATTCTAAGTTGAATTGCTTCATTCAGCACCCCCACCCTCCCTCCCCTCACGGTGGTACCTAAGCTGTGGATTTGCTAAATGAATTAAGCAACCTAGAAGATACAGAGCTAATGAATTATCAAATGTGATTAAGCATAGTAAGAAAACACTCATTTAGTGTTTGTATTATTGGTGTGAAAATTGTTTAGTTGCCAATACATTCTGAAGAATGTCTTCTTGATCAGTCAGATAAGCTTGGTTTTTTTTTCCCTCTATATCATGAATCATGTTGGGTTCCTGTGAAATTCCCTGGTCCAGCAATCCTCCTTTCTTTTTTACTTCTGAATTCTGAAAACTTTTTATCCAGTTAGTTACTTTTGCCTCTCTCTCTTCTATCACAGCCACCTTGACCTTGGGTAAAACCCAAGGTCCTTCCTTCTGGCTGCCTTCCTGCAGGTCCACCCTGTCTGCCATTGGTCTCTTCTGCCTCTGACTACATCTGCCACTAACAGCCCTCCCCCAACCCCCACCAGGGGAAGACAGGCTCCTCAGCAGAACTGTGACCAAAATCAGAGCTGCCCTCTGAGGCAGTGTTAACTACACACAGGCACATCCTGACAGGGTTTGCCCCAGAGATCTAAATTCCAGAAGTAGGGCACCACACCTAGGCAGGTAAATCTAATATCAGAAGGTTGCTAAGAGATTAAAGATCAGAGGCTTGGAAACATCCCATGGCTGCAATGTCTTAGAAAATCTTTAAGTCGCATACCATGAATTTTTGCTTCATTACTGACCATATATGACCTTGGAGGAACTCTTTTTTTTTCCTTCAACTCATTTCTGTTTCCAACTACCCTGACTCACCCATTTCCAGTCGTCAACCCCTTGCAGTTATCCTGGTCTAGCAAAGTCATTTCTTTCAAAAGAGACATCATGTCTAAAAATGACTACTGGTAGTCTAGTATGAGGCAGAGTAAATAGGTCCTCATCAATGAACGTGTTCAGGAAGCGATGGCCTTGACGCTTGAAACCAACCCCAGACAATGGACAATTCTCCTTGGAAATGCTATGAATATTTACTGTGGAATCCAATTTAAATTTCTTTCTTCTCTAGCCTTTAAATTACACAACTTTCAACTGACATGGGTCTCTTACAAAGAACAATGCAGCACTGAAGGAAGAGATTATTCCTTTACTCAAACCTGCAGGAATCAGCCTATTAACAGGTTGGGGAAACGGTACTTTCCAAGGAATGGTAACTGATCCAGGCATGTTATCACACTTCCTAGTCATCTCCACCTTTCCTGTATTGCTGTGGCTTAAGAATCAGAGAGATTAAGAAATATCACTTCAGGTCTTGCTCTGCTCACCTCTATGTTGGCAGAGAAATATTCCTTATGTTGGTGACCTGAAGAGAATTACTTTCATTCATTTCCCCCATAGCAAATGGAAGTGAGAAAAACCTCTGAGAAAATGAAGACATCCTTAACCACTATCTTTCTTATTTGAGGATTTTATGCCAGAAATTTGCAAAAGCTTTTTTCTCCTCCTTCTCTTGTTGCTTAACTTTTTAATTCATACCATATGCAAATATCCAATTATGTACATCCTGTGAATAAACCACGTCTTGGTCACTGTCATATTTTGAACCATCTCATCAGGGATGAATAATCTCTTTTTACCAGAGAGAGAATGAATGTTAGCCACATGCCCAAGTTAACAAAGAAAAAATGTTCTCAGCAGTTAAGGTTGCCCTTTGGGTTTAAATCTGGCCCTACATTGGCAAAAGCAAAAATTCTCCCTGTGAGAGCTCAACATAATCAAAAACAACCACAGGAAAAATGACCCAATCAGCCAGTTCAGGCTTACTGACATATAATTTTTAATATCTTTACTTCTATTATCCCAAATCAAAGCACTCTTCTCTATTATGTTTAATCAATTGCAAGCGAATAGATTTTTTTTTTTGTAACAAATTGTTCTGTTTTTCACTTTTCCTTTCTTTTGCTTCTTTCTGTCTTTCCTTCTCTTTGGAGAAATCACTTAGACTCTGTGTGCCTCCTCTACAGTGCATTCTGCTCTGATACGTTACATGCTAGGCTGGCTTCTTTGGACTCCCTATGTGATTGATGATGTGAAAACCTAAATTACTGGCAGCATATTACTTCTTTGACGTTCTAATTAGCATAATGTTATTTTTGAAAAGGAAATATACTATCACTTACGTTTTCCTCTTGTCCATTGTGATAGACAACGATGGATCTGGCAAAGATCGCTAACAGAAACTGCTTTTTGACATTAAAAGACATGAGAAATTATATTTAAGTAAAAGTTAAGTCAGAATTACTTGGGTGATGCGATTCAATTTAGTTAAAGGATGATACATAGAAAATATATTATTTAGCATTATTTCTTCAGCTATAATGAATTACTATAGAAATCAGGCAGATCTTTCTAATGTGCATTGATTGGTCTTCTCAGCTGCTGTGAACAGATTACTAAGGCCATCTCCTCATCTCTGAGGGAGAAAAATAGTCTGTAGATGAATAATGTAAGGTAAAGAGTTGCATGTCAGTCTTTGTAATTATTTACCCTTTAACATTCTCCAGAACTCAGACGTGATTTCAACATGGTGTTAAGATTTGTGCATTTTATTTTCCTGACCACCTCATTCCAGCCAATGTATAGTTATTCGCTCTGTGTGCCAAAACCAATCATGCCTTTCACGGCCCTTTAGTTCAGAGAAGTTCTGCACTGATTTTTAGTCTCTTGCCGTCTCAGTCTTACATGTATACCAATCACAATGGAATAAAGTGTGAGTTGTACTGTGATCAACAGCGTATGTCTCTTTTCTTTGCAATAGAAACTGCCATGGGGAGTGAAGTCATCGTTTCTTTGCAGTCAGTCATGGGATATTTTCTCTCTTGTCCTTTAGGCTATGAACTTAGAAAAATACTGTACCTATAAATCAATTGCCATCAAAGCTTGGATTAAAATAATATTTGAAGTGATACTTCATACTTCAGGCACTTAACAAGTGTGCCCATTGTGCACAGTAAGTCAGGAGACCTTGTGTTCCCCGGTGCTTCTCCTCAGACGGTGTCCCTTCTTCCCTTTCACTGCTAACCACAGTCAGCACATAGTTACGTGGTTCAGTGATGGAGGCAGGTGAATGATTTTTTTTATTTGCTCATAGAAGAGTTTGGTTTTTGTTTGTTTTATAGTAAGCATCTTTTTAAAAATTTGAAGGTTTTTAAAAATTGAGGCTTTTTTATTTCCAACAAGTTTTTTCAATTTGTATTTTTTTGTTTTGATGATTGTAAAAATAACTGCTTACTATTAAAATTCAAGCAACACAAAAATCTACAAAAGAAAAAACTACTCCACAATTTTATCACCCAGTGATAACTATTACTAACATTTCAGAGACTATTCACAGATCTGTAAATAGAGATGAGTATAAATATGGAATTTTACATAATCATGCTGTTCTGAAGTCTCCTTCCTTTGACTTAGCAATATTGTAGGCATCTTTCCATCTCAACAAATGTAGATCTACATCATCAGTTTTAACAGCCCTGCATATTCCACAACACAGTTATTCAAGCAGCTCTTTCTAAATTATACAGAGTGTTACATCCCAGATGGTCAATATGCCCACATTGCTATTAGCCGAGGGTCTTCAGTCTATCTATCAAAAATGCACTGCTTCTAAGCTTTCGCCTAGCCCCAGAGCTAGTTCAATCTTGGTGTATTTTTATGAGAACTGAATGATCTGTGCGAATGCTCATCAGATGCACAGAGTAGTTCTAAAATTCCTTGGGGAGGTCGTTGATTTAATCACACCTTCTCAGTTGATGTTGCATTGATTATTTCTGCATTATTTAGATTGTCACTGGCAGTGAAGCTAAAAAATGCCAAATGCCACCTTGCAAACTTGCCGTGGGTCCCAGTAGGAAATGGAGCCCTCCACCTCCATGCCAGATATACTGTTCCTCACAGAGGAGAAAGGGAGATGCTTTTTAAAGGAAGAGTTGGCAGGGATCCCCTGACTGAGCTTCCTCCCCACCTTGGAAAGAATAAGGGAGAGGAAACAGAAAAATACCCTCTCGTCACAAGCGGGGGTTCTGGAAGTGGGAATTTTGCTGACTGAAGAATGCTGGTCATCAGTGATTTTAGACAAGTGAGCACATATTTAACAAGTGCCTGTACTCTGCCAGGCTCTGGGGTACATCTCCTCCCTTTCAAGAGTTAATGGTTTGGGAGGGGCAGGGAAGAATGACTACACAACTACACAAATTATTATGATAGAGTTTGTACCTAGATGGTACAAACTACAAAAGAACAATGCTGTGTCTGTTCCCAAGTCAGGGAGGCCAGACATAGGAATTGGGCTTTGATCTAGGCTTGGAAGGACAGCTCTGGCTTCAATAGGTTGAGATGGGACTATAGGTCATCTACGCCGAGGGAGCCGCAGAGGCAAAGGAGTGGAGGTGGAAGAGCATCATGTGCACTTCAGAAGCAAGTATTTGAGCCGGTTACATGCCAGTTAACTCTGCTAGGCCCTGAGGATACAGTGGTGACAGTCCCTACTTTCCTGGAATGTACATGCAACAGGAAAGACAGACATTGAACAAGTCGGGGCAAGGGGAATGAACATTATAAAAGGAGAATGGGGTGCTCAGAGCAGGCAGTAAGGGGTGAGCAAGCCAATTTATCTGGCTGAAACACAGGGTAAACATAAGAGCATGGTGAGGCAACATAGGCTGGAACGTTGAGGGGCTTGCCTGCTGAGTTAGGATATTTGGACTGAATTTGGCAGTCTGCCAGGATCCCCTGAAGACTTTTGGGTCAAGAAGTAATATTATTGGAGCTTGATCTGGCAGCATTATATAGGATCAGTGGGAACTGAGAAAGATTGGTGTTTCTCCAAGTTTAATTTGTTATTTAAATATCTCTTCTTACTACCAAAATGGAGCCTGAAAGCCTGGCAATTAAGTCTCTTTATATTTTCTTTCCTGAAGAACAGATTAATAACACCTTCCCCTCCCAACTCCAAAGGGACATTTTCAAGGCAAATGAGATAAAAGAACTGAAGGGTTCTTTGGAAGAAAGAGATAATGTAAATATCATTATCATCATCATTATCCCTATTAACTCTGATCACAGCAAGCTTGGATTCCATCAAAATCATCTTCCATCTGAAACATCAATCACCTACTCCAGAAGTAACTCAGGATTTTCATCACGGATGCCTCTAAGCTGGCCTGACAGCTTCCGTGGTGAATTCACAGGTTTCCTTGGTAGGCGACGCGGCTGCGCCACAGACATACTTGCATTAGGAAACTGTTGGCTAATCGGAATGTTCCCCATCTCCCTGCCCTCTCCAACCCTCATTGCTAACTTAGTGAAAGCTAGGCCGCTTATAGCACAAGATAACGGGTTATCAGGCTTTTAGGAGGACGTGCAAGTGCCAAATATGTTACTGTCACTATAAATAAACAAAAGATTCAAACGAGTATGAACTTGGTAAAATATTGCCTGGGCTGGTGTGCGACATGAATGCCTAAAAGCAATGAGGGGTCTCTAGGTCTTGGGAGGCCCCCCTCTATGTATAAATAGAAAGTTAGTCCTTTGGATATAAATACTAAGAAAGAGCTCGAGGGAATTAATGCAGGCCTAAGGAGGTAGCTTGCTTCCCCAGCTTTATTGAAGTCTAATTGACAAATAAAAATGATATTTATTTAAGGTATACAACTTGATGCTTAGCTAGACATTGTGAATAATCACCACAATTAAGTCAGTTAACATAGCCATCACCTAACATAGTTACTACTTTTTTCTTTTTTGGTGAGAACAAACATTTAAAAATCTTTCCTTTTAGCAAATTTCAAGTATGCAGTAGAGTATTGTAAACTATAGTCACATTGCAATACATTTGACCTCCAGCCTTTATTCATCGCGAATAACTGAAACTTTGTACCCTTTGACTGGTATCTCCCCATTTCTCACTTTAAAAACAATCTTTAAGTTCCTGCTCATGGACAAAAATATTTATTAGCTAGGGCTTTGGAGGAAGAACTCAGGGGATGACCATTCAAAATTAAACTAGGATCCTATATCCTATACGCTGTAGGTTGAAATGTTCCTCTATCCCACCAGGGTACAAAGACTGCATATTTCACATTAATGCAGGAAAAGCTCAGGAACCAAACAAGCTCTGATTCCAGGCAACAGTCTAACTGTGTAAGAGAAGCTTGTTGAATAAACACTGATTCACAGGTCCGCAGAGGCTTAAAATTCCAGGGGATGTAAGCAAAGTCATCTTTTTTTTTTTTACAGGGGAACTGAATGAGGGTATGAGGTCCCCTAGAGTTAATGCTGAGACAGTAACATGGGGTATGCTGCTTTCCAGGCTTGATAACAATTGGGAGAGACAGAAGGAATGTTAGCAAGGCAAGATATAATAGTAACAAGGAGTCTCTTAGGAAATAGAATTTATTCCCACTTGGTTCAAATAAAGAGATGACCCTAATGAAGGTCTGTTTCAGAGGTATGAGTGTTAAGGGTAAAAACAAGGGGTGGTGAGCCACCCAGAAACCAGATGTCAGCAGCATTCCTAGGCCCAGCAGGACAAGGACAGAAAATTGTGCTGCAAACTATAGGACAGAGAAGGCAGGGACACAGATCCAGCCAGAGAGCAGAGAAGCGGCACCTTAACCTCTTTCTCTCCTCACCCTGATCTGCTGGTGCTCCCCATTGGCTGAACACAACCACAAGATGCAGAGGGGCTCAGGGGATGTCTCCAGCAGAGGTCAGCCTCCTAGGGCAGAGGATGGATTCAGAGAGGCAGAGGATATCAGCTCAAGGCCACTATGAAAATGAGCTCTTAGCCCGGCAGGCAGGGGCCATCTGCAACTCTGTAAATTTACAACTCTCTGTACATTTAAATAATTTATTCTTTAAGTTATCACTTAATAATTCTTGGCAGATTCCTCAGGCACATGCCAGTTCGGTGGTCTGGTCCTCCCTCCCTCAATATCAGAAAATAATTGGAGCAGAATCAACAACAGAACATGAGTATGCACAGCCTGAGGGTGAAAGAACGTTGCATTGCAGACCCGTGAGTCCTGGACCTCTTTAGTAAGCACTGTGTTATTTCTAAAATTAGAGCAGTCTCTTGGGCACCTGGTATCCCAAAACAGCTAGTTCCTTTTTGTAGCATGCCCGTGACCTTCTGGTAACATAAAGTTGTGTAGGATCCTGAAGTACCTCTTTTCTGTTTCCCTTTTGTTTGTACATCCTGCTTGTCTTGGCAGGCACAGCTGTTTTGGTTTTACTTGGTCATATTGCTTATGGGGATAATACTCTAAACTAATAGTAGTAAATTCCCCTTTCCTGGGGGTGTTCAAGCAGAGTGTAAAGGACAATACGCAGGAGTGGTCGTTCTATGCAGTAACATCTGATATAGGTAACAGCTATATAAGGTATTCCTTTCCCAGGAATCTATTAGTAGGCCTTTGTATTATCCTGATTCTGGGTGACTTTTGTTTCTACTGTACCAGCCCTAGTCTCCCAAATAAATGAACATTGCCCTCATCTAGTGCTCTAGTTCATTTTCTGTGGGTGTAACAGAATACCACACACTGGGTAAATTATAAACAATAGAAGTTTATTTGGCTCATGGTTTTGGAGCTGGGAAGTCCGAGAGCATGGTACCAGCATGTAACAAGAGTCATCCCATGGTGGAAGGCAGAAGTAAGTGCACAAGACAGAGGCACCAGGGACACGGCTCACCTTGTAACTACCCACTCCCATAACTAACCCACTTCCGTGACAATGACATTAATACATTCGTGAAGGCACAACCCTCATGACCCAGTCACTTCTTAGACCTCACTTCCCCGCACTGTTGTTTTAACAATAAGTTTCCAATGCTTGAATCTTTGAGGGACACATTCAAATCATAGCATCTACGAAATGACAGTAGTAAGGGTTACAACATCAATATGGTACCACGAGGAGCTCTATGGATTCACTCCCAAGTGAAACTAGTGAAAATTATTTTTTAAAAAATAGTCTCTGGGAATGGTCATAAATGTATACAGCAAATGAAAAAAAAATCTATTCAAGAAAATCTATTAAAACTTGGTAAGATCAGTGAGTCAGTGACATTTGACCCAAAACCCACACCCTTCCTCCCCACTCACAGCTCAAGGAGGCAGAAGCTCCACACCTTAGGGTAGAGGTAAGAACACAAGGCTCCTTTTCCACACAGATCCTAATGGAAAGTCTTCCTGGGGAGAGACGGGATGTCAGCGTTGCTTATCCTGCCATTCCCGCTCACGACCTAATGCTGAGACTTAAGTTCTGGGTGAGTGTCACCAAGAGGGTCTCCTTTCTTCCTCCAAGCCCCAACTCTCAGGAAACACAGGCTCCACCTTGAGAGCATGGTACCAATATGATACAGGGACCCTGAATGTCCTTGCCTTGGCTTATGGGGCAGGAGTTCTAACCCAGAGAAGCAAACCAAAAAGGCATGAGTCTGTTGCCTCCTCTGTACTTAGCATTGAGATACAAAAGCAAGGTGTTCAGAGAGAAGTGAGCCACATTTTCCCTGCCCTCAACCTCCCAGAGGATGATGGCTCAGAGATTTTGCCCAGGGAGAAAATCAGGCTGTGGAAGGAAGAGCTCCAAATCCCTCCCTGGAGAACTGACTTCATTTGCAACAGAGTGTGAAGTTCAAGTGTAAGTATGTTCTCAAAAACTGTGGTGGTTGTGGTAAAAGACAAGAGGAAATGGGTAGATGCCTTGGAGATAAAGGCTAAATTGTAGGCATCCAGATCAGAAAGAAAAAGGTAAAACTACCTCTATTTGCAGGTGACATGCTCGTTAATTAATTAAAATTAACAAATGAGGCTGTGTGTGGTGGCTCATGCTTGTAATCCCAGCACGTTAGAAGGAGCTGAGCTCAGCTTTTGAGACCAGCCTGGACAACATGGTGAAACCTCATCTTTACTAAAAATACAAAAAATTAGCCGGGCATGGTAGTGTGGTCTGGTCCCAGCTATTTGGGGGGCTGAGGTAGGAGGATGGCTTGAGCCCGGGAGGAAGAGGTTGCAGTGAGCCAGGATTGCACCACTGTACTACAATCTGGGTGACA
>NW_016107576.1:1636747-1682036 GCF_001604975.1 Cebus imitator | reverse complement strand
ATCAATATATTAAAAATTGTATTTCTATACATTTGCAGTGAACAAATCCAAAAATAAGATTAATAAAACAATTCCATTTATAATAGCATCAGAAATAAACAGCAATACATTTAGTAAAAGAAGTGCAAAACTTATTCTCTAATCATTACAAAACATTGTTGAAAGAAGTTAAATATCTAAATAAATGGAAAAACTGCTTATGTTCATGTACTAGAAGACTTAATATTGTTAGGATGACAACACTCCCCAAGTTGATAAACGGATTATTAATCTCAGCTGGCTTCTTTGCAGAAATTGACAGACTGATTCTAAATTTCACATGGAATTACAAGGGGCCTCAAATAGCCAAAACAATATTGAAAAGAAGAATAAGGTTGGAGGACTCACACATCCCAATTTCAAAGCTTCAAAAGCAACAATAATTAAGACAATGTAGTACTGGTGTAAAGATAAACATTTAGATGAATGGAATGGAATTGAAATAAGTCCGGGTCTCTATGGTTAATTGATTTTCAACAAGGGTACCACGATTATTCAGTGGGGGAAGAACAACCTTCTCAACTGCTGCTGGGACAACTGGATACCCACATTTCCAGCAAAAGAATGAAGTTGGACCCTTTCTTCACATCATATACAAAAGGTTACTCAAAATAGATCAAAGACCTAAACGTGAGAGCTAAAATATAAAACTCAGAAGAAAACCTAGTGATAAATTTTCATAACCTCAGAATTGGCCCTGGATTCTTACACGTGACACCAAAAGCACAAGCGACAAAAGAAAAACTGAACTGAGCAACATCAAAATTAAGAACCTGTGCTTCAAAAGACACTATCAAGAAAGAGAAAGACAGGCACAGTAGCGCATATCTGTAGTCTCAGCTTCTTGAGAGGGTAAGGCAGGAAGATCCCTTGAGCCCAGGAGTCCGAGGCTGCAGTGAGCTATGATTTCACCATTGCACTCCGGCCTGGGTGGCAGAGTGAGACCCCTGTCTCTTTAAAAAAAAAAAAAAAAAAAAAACTGAAAAGATAACCCACCGAACCAGAGAAAATATTTGCAAATTCTATATCTGATAAGGGACTTCTATCTAAAATACATAAAGAACTCTTACCACTAGATAATAAAAAAGACAATTTGAAAATAGGCAAAGGATCAAGAGACATTTTTTCAAAGATATACAAATTGCCAGCCACATGAAAAAGATGTTTGGCATCATCAATCATCAGAGATGTACACATCAAAATCACAATGAGATGTCGCGTCATACCCACTAGAATGGCTAGAATCAAAGTCAGGTGATAGCAAACATTGGCAAGGAAGTGGAGAAATCAGAACCTTCGTACCCTCCTGATGAGAATGTCAAATGCAGCCACTGTGGAAAACACTCTGACAGTTCCTCAAACACCTACACACTGAGTTCCCATATGATCCAGTAATTCCCCTCCCAGGAATACACCTAAGAGAAATGAAAACATGCCCGCACAAAGACGTGTACATGAATATTTACAGCAATTATTTAAAATAACCAAAGGATGCAAACAACCCATGTATACCAACTAATGAATGGATACATGAAACATTTACCAACTGATGAATAGATGAACAAAAACATCCGTACAATGGAATATCATTCAGGTGTAAAAAGGAATGAAATACTGAGCATGCTTAACATGAATAAACCTTGAAAACTTTATGCCTAATGAAAGAAGCCAGTCACAAAAGACCACATATCATACAATTCCATTGATATGAAATGTCCAGGATAAGTAAATCTGTAGAGACAGAAAATAGAATAGTGACTGCTTGGGAGGGGAGGGTTCAAGGAGGGAGAAGGGAGAGGATAAGGGAGCAATAACTAAAGGGTAGGGGGGCTCTTTTTGAGGTGATGAAAATTGACGTGATTATTGCATGCATCTGTGAACGTGCATAAAATTGAATTGCACACTTTAAATGGGTGAAGTGTTTGGTATATGAATTATATCTCAATAAAGCTGGTTTTTAAAATGACAGCAATAATTCTCTTTGTCTTCTTCATAGCTCAAAGGGTGGTTGGGAACATCAAAATGAGAGGATTTATATAAAAGTACTTGGTACTCTATGCAGTGCTATACAAATGTAGCCTATTATAGTATTGAATGGGATTAATTAGCTTTTCACCAGCACCTGTCAGTTCAAAACTCAGAAGCTGCCATTCCTAAAACTACCTTCGCCCCCAATTATAATTCCTTTTCTTTAATGGTTAAAACTCATTGACGGAGCCTAACCCTTGAAATAGTGCTGCATAATAATTGCTTATGGAATGCTTCTTATCATCATAGCCTTTAGAAAAAAAGAAAATAACGTTTCTTATATATGCTTGCCTAAGACTCAAGTGTGTGTCACATACCAAGCTTCTCATTATGTCAGCCCTGGAGCCCACGTGGCCTTTATAATAATTTGTTAACTGGTAATTGTTCCTTTTCTCTCACATTCCCAACCCCAGCCTTACATTTTGGCCATTGCTCTGCCTTTCTGAGCTGGGGTGAATAGCAATGTGAAGCCAAAGGGGATGCGAATGAAATATGCTCCAAGTGGCAAGTTTGAGAGCAGTACAGACAGAAGCGGGTCTTTGGCCAGGTGAGCCTATGAGTGCACCACCAACGCGGTATTTACACATAGGACAAGGAGGAGCAGAGCAAGTCCCCCATGCAAAACTGAGGCGCAGAGAGACTCAGTCACCAGGAAGAGTCACACCGCCGGTGGGTGTGGTGCTGGGCGCAAACCCTGATTGTGTTTAGCAGCGTGACTCTATACTGCCCATTGAAAACAGGTGCCCTATGAAAGTTTCAAATTACTGCACATCAAAGTATTTTCAAAATACATAAAATGTTTTCCTACCTCTGCTTTTCCATGTGAATGCCGATCTGAGAGTGCTTGTTGCCCCTTTTCCCCAGAGGCATCGTTTGATTCAGCCTCAAAAAGGAAATCAGGATATCCATGTTTGCCGAGCTTAAATTTTGCAGAAAAACTGTGGAGTAACAGCGCCCTCTGGTGGTTGCTCGCGTTTTCTCAGTCGGCCTTTGAGCTCGGAGAAATGGGGCTAAGAATGCCGCCGCTGCCCCCTGGTTGGCTTTCTGGACGCCTGGGGCCTCCTTAATGAGTAAAGCGCGTCTCCCCAGAACCTGCCCGCCTGGGGGCCCGCGGAGTCGCCTTGGAAACCCATTCCCAGAACTGGCCTGGACCGATCCTGAGGTGTGGCCTCTCCCACCTTAGCTGAAACCAAATTTGAGTCAAAAGTCTTAGTAGGGGGTGTTTTAAGATCTACACACTCCGGGACCTGGGAGGGCCTGAAGGCTTCGTGGCCAGAAACCCCTGCTGCCATCTATCCCTGGGCCCAAGCCTACGTTTCCTCCCGTGGAGCAGCGGCTCTTTAGCTAAGGGATTGTTCCCTTTTTGGAAAACAAATTTTAAAAAATCACCAAGCCCTGGGGTTGGAGTAGGGGTAGCAACACTCTATTTATATCTTAGTGTGAAATATGTTCATCCGACCCTTACCTGGTAGCAGGTGTTTCAGGGGAAAAGAGATCCTAAGAATAATGAGAGCCCTCAGAAGGCATGGAAGGCCAGGGGAGAGAAAGGGAGAAGAAAGGGAGGAGTGGCAATGGGGAGGGGAGGACAAGGGAAGGGGAGCGAGGGAAAGAGAGGGGAGCAGAGAGGGGTGGGGAGGAGGCCAGCACCCTTCTGCAAGCTGACTCAGTCCTCTTTGCCTTAGTGCAGGCTTCAAACGCATAAGGAATTTGCGAGTGCATTCTTGTTCAATTCACAGGACATTCTGGGGCTCCCATAGACTCCCACCATTGCTTGGTGTATTACTCTGAGTTCTTCAGAGAAACAAAACCAGAACCAATAGAAAAAATATACATCATACATATATGAGTTACTATATGTGCTATATATATGACTTACTGTAAGGAATTGGCTCCCGGGATTATGGAAGCTGACAAGTCCCAGAGCTGCAGTTAACAGACTGAGGATCCAGGAGAGAAGATGGTGTAAGTTCCAGGCCAAATCTGAATGCAGAGCAAGACCAACGTCTCAGCCCAAAGGCAGCCAGGCAGAGAAAGAAAATCCATCCGTACTCAGCCTCCCAGTCTCCTCAGGCCTTCGACAGACTGGATAGAGTTCACTCGCACGAGGAGTGGGAGGGCTCTGTTTTCCTCAATCCACTCATCCACAGGTGATCTTAACCAGAAACACCCTCACAAACACACAGGCAAATCACCTTAACCAAAAGTATCTGGGCACCTCGTGGCATAGTCAAATGCACACGTGCAATTGCCCTCCCATTTGGCAGTAGCAGCACCTGTCGGCCACGCTGCCTTCTGGGTGTTTGTGGCAGGCTGCCCTCCCACTGGACAGTAGAGGCTGACAGCACAAACAGCCTTTTCTAGCACAAGATCCTGCTGTTAGCACAAGACCTAGCACAGGAAATAGTAAGTGCTCAGGGTGTTTTAAAAGTGCAAAAATAGACAAATGAACAAATTCACACACCTGGATCCAATGTAAAGAAAACATAGGCCACGCACAGTGGCTTATACCTGTAATCCCAGAACTTTGGGAGGCCAAGGCTAGTGGATCACTTGAGGTCACGAGCTCAAGACCAGCCTGGCTAGCATGGCGAAACCCCAAAAATACAAAAATAAGCCGGGCATGGTGGTGCACACTTTTAATCTCAGTTACTTAGGAGGCTGAGGGAGGAAGATCACTTGAACCTGGGAGGCAGAGGTTGCAGTGAGCCAAGATTGCACCATGCCATACAGTCATTGTCTCATTATACACCTAGGTCCTTTATAGAGGACAGTGAGCTCCTTGAGTCAGGGGCTGGGGTGGGCCACTTCATCTCCAATGTTAAGCATGGTGTTTGACACATAGTTAGTGCTCAATAAATATTTGGTGACCCAAGGATGAATAAATCAGTCAATAAGTGAGAGAATGAGGCCAGCTGGCCGTCTTCCTAGAGATGGAGCAGGCTCAGATTCTCATTTGGAGCTGAGAATCACTTTTACCTGTGGTTAGGATCAGAGACAGGCTTTTACAAACTGGTATCCTGATATTCTCTTTCAACAGATTTGAGAAACCTTTGTAAAATTCCAACCTTGCCTGCTGTCACCACAGTTATCCAGAAACTGTCAAAACCAATAGGATCCCTTGGGAGAAAGCCAGGAAGGCTGTACAATTATCACTGTCTGTCAGGAGACTATGACAGCACCATCGCCCTTCCAGGGGAGGATGAAAGTGCTGATTTCTTCCTCCTGGAGGAAAAAAAAGTTCTGATTAGGTGGACTCTGTCACACCTAGCAAGCCTGCTGGGCTGACAGGAGAGCTGCCCTAATGCTGGGAGATGGGTTTCCAGAACAATTTAGAGGAGAGTGAAGAGATCCGGCTCGACTTCATTGTACTTACCTGCTAAAAAGTCTCTGCTGCTTGGAAAATGCAAGAAAGAGAAATCTACCTTTTGAGTTTCTGTACCTCAGTTTTGCTTGTAAAAACATTAACCATGGCCCCACGGAGAGTCACAGGCAAGGGAAGGGAAGATGTTAGGTAGGTGCAGAGCTTTTGCAGAAGTTTGGGGAGCACAGCAACCCCCAACTCCTCAGGTGGGAGGGAAAAGCAAACCTCTGGTGAGCCAAGACTTCTGCCAACTCACAGAGACCGTAGCAGGGAGCAAGGAAGGCGTGGGACTAGAACCAGAACTGCTCTCAAATCCTGGCTCTGTCATTGACCTGCTTGGGCCATTACAGTGGTAGCACCAAAGGGAAGCTTGTAGGGATGTTAGACAGCTGCGACCTCCGTGAGTTCCCAGGCTGCCCCAAGTGATGATAATAATCATCACCGTGATGGACAGTTCCCACACTTATGTCATATGAAAATGTTTTGGTATTTTCTTTATCACAATCTAAGTTAACATGGTGTGCTTTGTATGCAAACACAGCTTCAAGGCAATTCCCTGAGCAGTGCCCCCACCACCCTGTCACCACCGTAAACCTGCCTCTATGTGAATTCTGAGGCCAACACTGGCAAATCTCCATTCTTCTCTAATCCTTAGTTTCCTTCTCTGTTACAACAATAAAGGCTAATATAGCTATTGAGTACTTTGTTTGCCAGGCGCTGAGCCAGATGTTTTTATGTGAATTATCCCATTTAATCCTTACAGCAACAGTATGAAGTAGGTCCTTATCATTCTGCACCTCAGCTTCTCAAAAGATAGAGACAATAATACCTACCTTCTGGGATTGGAGTGGGGCTAAAAACAGAAGATGCATGTGGGGTATCTGGCCCTGGTGATGCTCAATAAATGGCACATTCTAGCAGTTGCAGTGGTTACCATTACAACTGCTGGAGAGGCTGCAGGTGAGGAAGTGGAGCAGGAAGAGGAAGAAGATGAGGAAGATGAAATCACGCCTCCCGGTGGGCAGAGAGCCAGCTTCTACTTAGGCCCTCCCTCAAGTGCTCATCCACAGAGGCTGTCCCTCCTGACCGTAAGACCTGAAATGTTTTGTCAGGGTCACTGTGCATGGTTTTATTTGTCCACACTCGGCTGAAGTAAAGAGGAGGCCTGCACAGATCTATAGAGTAAGTGGGTCTGGCCTTGATGTCCCCAGCCTTGGCTGTCAACATCTTGTTTCTCTCTTGGTGACACCCTCTCCCTTCAGAAGCCCCCTTCCCTAAGCAAGTTACTTACAAGGAGTTAGAGGGAGAGGGAGAAAAAGGAATAATCTGAAGTAGGCCAGGTCTAGGACTCCAGAGAGAGCCACCAGGTCAGGCAACATGGGAATGAGCTATAAAGTCTGAAGGCCAATAATGTGAAGCTGTGTGAAAAGGGACTAAAGGAGTATGTGACTGAAATTGGTAATTGTCCAGCTATATCCACTCTCCCCTTCTTCATTTTAGTAACAGGTTCTTGAAATTTTACCACGCACATGGCCACTCAGCTGAAGACTACATTTCCCAACCTCCCTTAAAGCTAATTTATAGCCACAGGAGTAAGTTCTAGCCAATGAGACGTGAACGGAAATGACATGAACAATTTATAGGACACATCCTTAAAACACAAGCCACATGCCCTTCTCCTTTCCTGCCTTCCAATATGCAGAAACCCAGACCTGGTCCTGGTAAAGCAGCTTCAGCCAGGACGACAACGCAAGCCCATGGGTTGGCAAAACCACATGAAACGCTTCCTGGATCCCCTCACCCTGGGATACTCACATATTTTGTAGTTTTACCTTTAGGATTTTATAAACATCAATATTAATTGTTTGCTGTTTACATTAAAGCAGCATAATTCGTGCTCATTTGCCCATTGTTTAAAATGAGCCTAAAATCCAGGTCCAAGAATGAGAATATTCTGGCTAGAATCCCAGTCAGCATGTTACTAAATCCAGAGAAATCTTGAGGGCTTCTCTGAAGGGACATGGGACTGGTTTTCAGGGTTTCAGGGGAAAGAACATGAAATTCTGAGGCTCAGATGCAATTTCTGGGCTGAGGTGAAAGGGGAGGTGGGTCACTCCCATGAGAAAGGGCAGAGAGACCCTCCCTCATTCTTCTCCAGATTGCTGGGATCAAGTTCAGGCCAATGCAGAGGATTGGCCTGAACTTGATCAGACCAAAGATCCAGTGTGGCAACTGTGGGACAGCTCGTTCCAGGGGAAAACCAAGACCCAGCTTTCTCACCATTGCATCTTGGCTTGCTCACCATCACGTGGCCTGACACAGAAGGGGCTCAATAAATATTGATTTGAATATTGACTGAATGAACAATGAGAATCATACATTTTGAGCTCTTCAAAACAAGAACAGTTCTGGCAGTAAACACCAAGAGTTGGACACTCTAAAGGAAAGACAAGGGTTGGCTCTGCTTGGCCAGGTTGTTCATGGAACATCCCTCTGAAAACCAAGGGACTGCAAAGGCCCTTTAAAACACAGGCCTCTCTCTCTGGGCATCCCTGGGCCACTTCCCAAACTTCAGCAAACGGAGTTGGAGGACTTCAGAAAGCCCGTGGCTTTGGAAAAACTGACTTAGGAAGATTGGCTAAATGAAACTGCCTTCTCTTATCCTTCATTCATTCACTCAACAAAACTTTGAGAATGCACTATATGCCAGTACCCAGCCAAGCCTCTGGTGTTAAAGAGATTATAGAGTCCAACTTTCTCGCCATCCTGAATGAGTTTATGTACTGTCCCACGCTGTTCTCATAATCACAGCCTCTGTCTCCTAGCCTTCACCTCAAAGATTGAGTGGGCCATGGAGAGCACAGCCAGGATGCAACAGCTAGGAGCTACTTGAGGATAGAAGCAGAGACGCAGTAATAACACCATCAGGGATAGAATGAAAATGGATTTCCCCCTGATGGAATTGTCCTCAACTACAAACCAACCTTGCCCCTTAGGCCTCTACTCCCCTCCTTCCCATCTGCTGAAGGATGAGTGGGGCGGCCCTTACTCTGAGGTGGCACCGTTCAGAGTCCAGGCTGCTGCAAGGCCCTGCACATGCTGCTGCCTGGAAAGTGGATACAGAGATCAGATCAGAAGGCTTTCCTGGCCAGAGCCTGGACACAGGTGCTCATACTACCCACTGCCATTTGGAGTGCAGTGATTGTTGTCCCCCAAAACCCCCTTGACCTTGGGCAGATTGGAACTGGGTAGTGAGTGGCCTAGGGACCTGGGAAGGGGAAAGACTGGAGGGCAGGGAAACCAGCCCTGTGCCTGGGGGTTGGGAGAGGAGTGACAGAAGGAGTAGGAATGGGAAACCCTACCTGTTAGGGAATTGGGTCTGAAAGCTTTTTATCAGAAAACCAGTGTGAATGACAATGATGACAGTGACCATGAGCAGGACCATGACCATGAGCCGGGCCATGCGTGGTAGCAGGAGAAAGTGATTGTAATCCATCCCTCAGAGAGCCAGCAATGAGGAAAGATGAACTAAAACCCTCACTGGTTGTTTAAAGAAAATATGGATTTAGTTCTTGTTGGAGAAGCTGCTTATTTGTGGCTGACTTCATATCTGCAAAAATTAGAATGCATTTTAAAAAAAACACATCAGGCTCTTGCAAAACAAAAAATTTTGAACTCATTTGAGACTTGCAGAAGAGTTGCAAAAATAGTACAAAGAGTTCCCTACATCCGTCATCCCATTCCTTTAATGATAACATCTTACATGACCACAGAATAATGATCAAGAATAAGCTCACAGTGATACAGTATTACTCACTAAGCCACAGGCCTTATTTGAATTCCACTACTTTTTCTGCTAATGTCCTTTTTCTGTTCCATAATCCTAACCAGGACCCCACATTACATTTAGTTGTCATGTCTTCACCCACTCCAATCTGTAACAATTCCTCAGTCTTTCATGAACTTGACACTTTTCTGAAGAGTACTGGTCAATTCTCATGTAGACTATCTCTTCATTTTGTAGAGTGTTTTCTTATGATTGGAATCACGTTATGCATTTTTGGCAAGAATGCCACAAAATTGATATCACATTCTCATCACAACAAAGGGTTGGTAATGTTGATGTGCCATTGCTGAAGAGGTTTACATTGATCACTTGGTTAAGTTGGTGTCTGCTGAGTTCTCCACTGTAAACCTATTTTTCCATTTGTAGTTGGTAAGTAGTTTGGGTGCAATATTTAGATTTTTTAAAATTCACTGTTTTCTATTGATCATCCCTCTCAACTTCTGCAAGCCAACTGTAATATTCTGGTTGGCTTGAGGACAGCTCCCTGAGCCCAGACTGCCTTGAGGTTAAAGGTTTTAGCAGTGCCCAATAAACATTCAATGGGTATAGGTGGAAAGTTCCATATGACATATAACTATCAAATGCAATGTGCAAGCCTTGTCCGGATCTTGATTCAAACAAACCAATTATAAAAAGACATTAATAGCAAATTTTATTATAGATTGGATATTGAATGATCCTAAGAAATTGTCATTTTTGTTAGTGTGATCATGGCACTATGATTATGTTGAAAACATCTTTTTCTCATAGAAATACATAGTGAAGTGTTGATAGTAAAAGTGATATGATAACAGCAATTTGTTTAAAATAAGCCAGAAAAAAACATATGCAGAGACACATGACGTGAGAGCGGTGAACGTCGATCATGATGGAGGCAGATAATTGGCACGTGGCATTCCATGACATATTTCTAATTCTGTGTATTTTTTTAATTCCCAAAGTAAAAAGTAAAGGTTTCGCTATGTTAAAAAGTGATTTATCTCAGTTCATCTGCCTCAGAAAATGCCACACTCATATATTAGTATAATTTTATTCTACATTCTATGAAAACTGGATGCTTCCCATACTACATCAAAAGCAAGAAAATGACCCCCTCAGGATCTGGATGGTTGCTTGCTTTGGGTTCCCAACCCAGATGACACTCCTCTCTCAGTGGCTTTTTCTCAGGGCACTTCCCTCTTGAGCAACTTTCTTCTCAGGTCAACTATTCACTGAAATGGAAATGTAATGAATCACTGGAAAGTATTCACATATTTTTTTCCTAGTATTTCAAACTGTAACATCATACTCTATATGTCTGTACCTTTCTCTCTACTTCTCTCATCCTTGTCTTCAGTAAGTATCCACTTTTCTTGATGCTAACTCCTTTCTTTTTCACTTGTTTTTTTTTAATAGACAGAAGGTCTTGCTCTGTTGCCCAGGCTGGAGTGCAGTGGCACCATCATAGCTCCCTGCAGTCTCAATCTACTGGGCTCAAGTGATCCTCCCACCTCAGCCTCCTGAGTAGCTAAGACTGCAGGCATGCGCCACCACACCCAGCAAATTTTTTTTCTGTATAGACAGTACCTCCTACATTGCCCAGGCTGGTCTCAAACTCCTGGGCTCAAGGAATCCTCTCACCTCAGCTTCCCAAATTGCTAGGATTGCAGGCATGAGCCACTATGAACATCCGCCAACTCCTTTAATTAATATGAATATTTGGAGAGAGAGATCCAAGATGGCTGATCACTAGCAGCTCGGGATTGCAGCTCCCACTGAAAGAGCAGAGAACGAGAGGATGCCACACTTTCAGATCAATTTTTGTTGCTCACACACCAGGAGATTCCCAGCGGAGGAGCCCCACGTGTCGCCGGCGTGACTCTTGAGGCTGGTGAGGTGGTTTTGCCGCTGCCTTGGTGTGGGGGTTCTTGGTGCAGAGTCAGAAAAGCACCATCAATCTTAAAGCCGCTGTTTTGGCCGGAGCAGTGGGTTGCTCAGATTCTAGCGCTGGGAATCAACAAGTTGGACGTCCATTCAGAAACCCAACTATAAAGACGGTAATTATAAAGACCACAGATGGATAAATTTGTAATGAAGGGAAGAAACCAGCCTAAAAAGGCTGAGAATACCCAAAATCAGAATGCCTCTCCCTCTACAGGGGATCACAGTTCCTCATCAGAAACAGAACAAGGCCTGATGGAGAAAGACCGTGTTCCATTAGCAGAAGCTGGCTTTAAAAAGTGGATGATAAGAAACTTTTGGGAATTAAAAGAACTTGTTCTAACCCAATGCAAAGAAACCAAGAACTTTGAAAAAAGGTTTGAAGAAATGTTAACAATAACACACAATTTAGAGAGGAATATAAGTGAATTAATGGAGCTGAAAAATACAACACGAGAATTTCACGAACTATGCACAAGTTTTAACAGACGAATTGATTATGCAGAAGAAAAGATATCAGAGGTCGAAGACCAACTTTATGAAATAAAACAAAAGGACAAGATTAGAGAAAAAAGGATAAAAAAGAATGAGCAAAGTCTCCAAGAAATATGGGACTATGTGAAAAGACCTAATCTACGTTTGATAGGTGTACCTGAATGTGACGAAGAGAATCAATCCAAGCTGGAAAATACGCTTCAGGATAAAACTTTCCCAACCTAGCAAGGCAGGACAATATTCAACTCCAGGAAATACAGAGAACACCACAAAAATATTCCTCAAGAAGACCAACCTCAAGGCACATAATCGCCAGATTCACCAGGGTTGAAATGCAAGAGAAAATACTGAGGGCAGCCAGAGAGAAAGGTCAGGTTACCCATAAAGGGAAGCCTATCAGACTCACAGCAGATCTCTCAGTAGAAACCCTACAAGCCAGAAGAGAGTGGGGGCCAATATTCAACATCCTTAAAGAAAAGAACTTTCAACCCAGAATTTTACATCCAGCCAAACTAAGCTTCATAAGCGAAGGAAAAATAAAATCTTTTGTGAACAAGCAAGCACTCAGAGATTTCATCACCACCAGGCCTGCTTTACAAGAGCTTCTGAAAAAACCACTACAAATAGAAAGGAACAACCAGTATCAGCCTTTCTAAAAAATACCAAAAAATAAAGAACATCAACATAATTAAGAAATTGCATCAACTAATGGGCAAAACAGCCAGCTAACATTAAATGACAGTCTAAATTTAAATCGACTAAATCCCCCAATCCAAAGACACAGACAGGCAAAAAAAGCTAAGACCCATTGGTATGCTACATCCAGATCCATCTCACATGCAAGGATACATAAAGACTCAAAACAAAGGTATGGTGAAAAATTTACCAACCAAATGGAGAGCTAAAATAAATAAATAGAAAGCAGGAGTTGCAATTTTTGCTGATAAAATAGATTTCCATGCAACGAAGATCAAAAGAAGCAAAGAAGGATATTACATAAAGATAAAAGGATCAATGTAACACGAAGAGCTAAAGATCCTAAACATATATGCACCCAACACAGAAATACCCAGATATATAAGACTTACAGGGAGACTTGGACCCCCACACAATAATAGCAGGAGACTTCAACATCAATATTAGATAGATCAATGAGACAGAATGTTAACATCGATATCCAGGACTTGAACTCAGATCTGGAACAAGTAGACTTAATTAACATTCATAGAACTCTCCACTTTAAATACACAAAATATACACTCTTATCAGTACTACATCACACGTATTTACAGGTTTAAATGAAATATTGGTTGGCTGCTTGTTAATTATTTTCTTCCCTCATTATTTTATTTTTTTTATTTATTTTTTTATGTCTCTATTATTAAACACAATTATAGGCATACCCAGTTTTGGACTGCATTCTAGCCCAGGCAATAAAGCAACACCCCTGTTCTCTCTCCCTCTTCCTCTTCCTCTTTCTTCCTTTCCTTTATTCTTTTTCTTTTTATTCTTTTTCTTTCTTTCTCTCCTTCTTCAAAAAAAAAAAATTAATATGAATATTTGCCCTGTTCCTTCTAGAGATTTCAGAGGCAATTTGACCCCAGGCCATGGCATTGGGTAGGAAAGTTAGCCTCTTTGAGGCTCAAATTCTTCATTTATAAAATGTGGCTAGCATAGAGCTACCACATGGGTCATGAAGAGAACTGCAAAGGATAACATGTGTGCTCCTATTCTTTGCATGTGTGGTACGTTGTGGGTGCTCAAGAAATAGAACTTTTCTTCCACTGTGGTTGTGCGTGCCCCAGAAAACCCCAGAAGAGGCCCCAGTGCTGGCACAGCAAGACACTTAGGACCCAAAATCTGGACATGAGACCTGAACAGTGTGACTTTGGTGAGTGGCAGAATTGTTGCACTTGGTAGCATAAGTTGTTTTGGAATTTGATGTAGTTAGAGATATAAAAGGCAATCATCTGACAATCCTATGCTCTCGCGATACACAGCTGAACACGTGGTCCCAGACATCTGCCCCCACAGATGTAACCCACTTCCTGCCTTCCTCTCTCTATCCACCTCTATTCCTTCCCATTCTCCTTCCTCTTTTCATCCTCTCATGTAAATGGAAATCATAGTAACACTCTGAGGTTGTGATGTAGGTCAAAGTAGATGTGTCTAAAAGTGCTTTAACTCTAACATGCTATATAGGAAGTTATGTTTTATTATCTTATTTTTCAGAACAAGAACTATTCTATATGTGTTACATGCCATCAGTTAAGTGCGGGGTTGGTTTATTTGGGATGTTTTGGTTCTGACTGCTGTGCACACTCCAGTCCCTAAGGCAATCAGTAGTATTTTGAGAGCCTCGCTGGCCTCCCTGCATGACTGGGATAGAGACATGATTCTCCCAAGAGGTGACTCTCCTCCTGGAGCATGCTACCTAGATCTGCACAGGTGCGAAGTGGCTCAACTACAAATTAACACCTGGCACTCAGTGTGTCTGCCCTTGTAAGTGTTGGTGTGGGGATTGTATCAGAAACCCTATGTGTTTCCCTTGCCCTGACATACAAGACTTGTCTCTCCAGATTGACAGGTACACACCCCTCTGGCTGAACCTCAGTTTCAACAACTCTGGGAGACCCTTTGAGGTGCCCCCAGGACACCGTTGGGGTTTCAGTAATAGGGTTTCACTTCCCACCCTGATTTGTGAACCTGTTGAGAAATAAGATAAAAGACCAAGTGGTTAGAAGCAAAAATATTACATTCGCCATTGATGAAGTTTAGGTTGGAAGGCCTGACTTGTATCTCTTGGCAAATGGAACCTCAGTTTTAGGTGCAGCCCTTTCATAGGAGTGCTGGGCCAGGGAAAGCTTCCACCTTGGCCAGAGCCTGCCTGAAGGAGCTGAGCAGAGCCTGTGCTCACAGCAGATGAGTACTCCCAGGACGAAGACATGAGGTTCTGAGTCATGCTCCCAGTTTTTCCTCCGAAATTCACCAGGTAGAGAAAGAACTCTGACATGGGCCAGCGCTAGCCAAGAAGTGTTCCTGTCCCACAAAGTCTTCTCAGGGCAAATGTTTATAGAGTGACAAGTTCCCTCAAGAGGGACATCTGGTCACCCTGTAATCTATTCTATTCTGCAGAATAACTAAAACACGCTCTTCCATGCCTTGTCTGGTGTTTACCAAAAACCAAAACTATGTGCTGGCATTCACACCTCCCACCACTGCAGTCACTCCTTCCGTTTACCTAGCATCCAGCACCCACTCACCACCCGCTGTAGTCTGAGGGCACACACAGTATCCTGGCTTGAGCCTGGCATTTCCTTTTAAACTGCTTCAGGGATGCAACCTGCTTCTCTTTTGTTCTTACACAGACAGTTCTGTTGGCAGCTTCCATATCTTTGGACCTCTGTATCATTAAGTATCACACGGCCCCACAACAACAATAAATGGAAAACCTAATCCTCATGTGTGTGTTTTTAAAAGTCCATTCCATTTAAATGAGTCATACCATTAAGTCAACACACAGATTCGCTTTAAACCCTAAGTCACTTACATAAATCCCCAGGGGTTCACTGTGACCCTATATAAGACTTCTTCCTTGTTCTGCAAACTTTCGTTCTTGGATTACACATTTCCACGGATAACTGCCAACTCCTCCCTTTGCCCTCAGTCCTCTGAGTGTGTGTGAGAGAGAGAGAGAGAGAGAGAGAGTGTGTGTGTGTGTGTGTGTGTGTGTGCACGCGCGCAGGCGCAAGCACATGTGTATTTTATGTCAGCATCTTGGTCCTGCAAATAAAAGTCACCTTTCCTGTTTTCTCAGCAACTTGAATCAATTCCAGTTTTCCACTTTCCCATTAGTGTTCGGTGTGTATGCTTTGCTGAATTGGTCAAAGAAGCTTCCCACTCTGCAGAACTTTTGGAAGGCGCCTAAGGTAGAGAGCATTACACTGGGAAAAAACGAAGCTTTCTGATTCTTCAGAGACTCAGCCTCCTCCTTTGAGGACCCAGCTGCTGGTCAGGTGTTTAGAAACCGGCAGGCAGTCTATGCTTTCACGGTCTTTCTCAAAACACTTTATGCTTTCTTCCACTACGTACAACCATCTACATTTTAATGACTTGCTTCTCTTTCTCCTTCCCTGCTCTGTGAATTCCTCCAAGGCAGAAACTCTGTGCTAGCCAGTTATGATGGCTCAAGCCTATAATCCCAGCTACTCAAGAGCCTAATCACTTGAGACCAGGAGTTTGAAACCAGCCTTGGCAACACAATGGAACACTCATCTCTAAAAAAGAAAAAGGGGGAAAAAAGCCTGTGTTCTATTCTTCTTTTGATTCATTTCAGTTAGTTCCTGACTCTTAGTGCGAGCTCAGTTAATATTTGAGAAAAGGTAAAGCAAAAGAAAGAAGCAAGGGAGGCCAGACAGGAGAGAGGTCCCAGCACCCTTGAATATGCTGGCACTCCCTGTAGAAAGCTGGTCCTACCTGTTTCCCTGTGGCCGGCTCCTTCTCTCTCTCTCATTCATATATCCATTCAGCATCACCCCCTCAGAATGTCCTTTCCTGACATCCTCCTTAAAGGAGCCACCACACAGTCATGGTCTATTTTACTTTCCTGTTTTATTTACTTTGTAGCTCTTTGTGATCTGAAATTACTTAATTGTGTGTTTATTTATTGCCTGACTCTCTCCACTATGATGTAAGCTCCATGAAGTACAATAGCTTCAGGATCTTAAATAGTGCTTGGCACATGATAAGTGCCTAACAAGAGTCCATTAAAGCTGGACACAGTGGCTCATGCCTATAATCCCAGCACTTTGGGAGGCCAAGGCCGGTGGATCACCTGAAGTCAGGAGTTTGAGACCAGCCTGATCAATATGGTGAAACTCCATCTCTACTAAAAATACAAAATTAGCCAGGCATGGTGGTGGGTGCCCGTAATCCCAGCTACTTCGGAGGTTGAGGTGGGAGAATTGCTTGAATTTAGGAGGCAGAGGTTGCAGTGAGCCAAGATCGCACCACTGCACTGCAGCCTGGGCAGCAAGAGTGAAACTCAGTCTCAAAAAAAAAAAAAAGTGGGGGGTCAATTGAATGAATAAACAGAGAAAGAGAGGAAGACAGGCAGGCTCCCCTCTCCCTTTTGCCAACTTGAATTGACATCTTAAAATGCAGAACAGACCAAAAAAAAAAAAAAACTGTTTTTCTGTCCTTTGCTGACATGTCCACCTGGCTCTTTAACATGGACTGCAGGGCCCAGAAGACATCTTTACTGGAAGAGCAGTTCAAGATGCAGAACATCGTTAGGAATGTGGTGATCCTTGGGCACAGAGCCCTTCTAGAAATGGTTCCAGCCACTCTACCTGTGTTCACTCTACAGACTGAGCTTCTGAAAGGATGGTGAGGAACATAGGTTTCACAGACACCCACAGGTATTTAAGCAGAGGTGGGGGCTACTGCTGACATATCATGGCACATGGGAACATGTGGCACTACAAGACCTCAGGAGGCCCTGGAGCCAGACTTGGCCAGCCAGGGGGCGGGGGCTGCTGCACTGCTGCTCTTCTAGCTGCACTGTCCTCATCTCTCCTCTGTGCATCTGCTTCCTGCTCTCTCACTGCAGACCTGTGCATGGGAGCCAAATACGGCTGCTCAAGAACCTCACAGGCCCATTTCCCAACTCCACAGGGGAAAATCTGGTGAGTCCAGCTTGGGTTCAATGTCTACATCTTGTCCGCTCAGCTATGAAGGGAAGAGGGTCACACTGCATGGGTGTGGCATCTGGTACAAGGTTCAGAAAAAGGGGTATGTGGTTGGGGATCACCCAAAGACATTTCCCATCTTTACCTTAGTCAACAGATGGTGTGCTCAGACTCCAGTATCTGAGAAGCAGTTTATGGTCATTGCCCTTCAAATGTCCAGATGTTTTCCATTTGTCTTCTCTGTCATTAGCTGACAATCACCTGGCACTGGAAGCATAAAATATAAGAGGCTGCCCTCTGAAATATTTGCTGGGTCACAAAGGGCATTAAACACTTGTTTCCAGTGTTAGGGAAGCTAAAACAGAGGTCGTGGTTCAATGACAGAGAAATGTTTAATGTCTAAATTGGTCTGAGGAAGCCAAATGCTGCAGAAATCCTGTGGGCAGCTTTCCATCTTCCTCTTTCACGAGTGTCAGGGCCTGAGAAAACAACTATTGGAATGTATCCACTTAAGTCCAACCACTTCAACAAAACAAGATAGAATATATTCTGAATGCAATCCAAACACACCTCTCCATGGGTAATTAATGAAGCCAGCTCATGCAGCCTTATGCCTCCTGCAATGACTACTTCTGACTCATTCCATTGGTTTTCTGGCTTTATAGCCCAGGTGTATGTGTTGTAAGGTGACATTAGGTGAGATCATACCCTGTTTGTTTTTTTTTTAATACTTGGTATTTTTCAGCTGAATTTATGTTTAAGAAACTGTTCCTCTGTTGAGGGAAGCTTGTTGATGGACTGGAAGAGAGATAGGAGGAAGAGGGGCATAAAATAATGTGGCTTCAAAGAGAGATGCGGTTCTGCACATTAAAATAAGAAACTGGTTTAACTGTGTACAGAGACACATTTCCAAAGATGATGTCTCCTGTGGAGACATATTCCTACCCTGAGAATATTAGCATATGTAACCTAGTGTGTCCACCACTGAACTGACTTATTGAGAGGTTTGGGGCCAGTTCTGTCTGGTTCCATCTTGCCCAGGTACTATTCCATGAAGACCTTCTAGGTGACCAAGTCTTCAGTCCTGGGGCTTCTCAGTGCCCTGGACCATTGGACGGGTAAGGGTGGATTTTCACATGATATGGGAGGGGCAGAGGGCTGAACAAAGCCCTACGGCACAGGTGGTTGTCTTTGGGCCTGGCTAGTCATCACAGTGACTGCAGGCCATGAGCAGTGTTCACCATAGGCAAATGGGACATCTAATCTATGTCCTTAGGACCAGTGAGGGTCTCCAGGAGTGTGGAGCTAATGGGCTACAGTCCTTGTTTCAGTAGAAGAAAACTATCTCTCCTTCCGTCCTTGGGGTCCTTACCCTCTCCCTGTACCCTGGCCTGTGGAATGCTTAGTCTGGAGAGCAGAGCTCTCTTTGCAATTTTGCAGTTATTCAGCAAGCTGTTTCTGTGTTACACCTGCACTGATGACTTTTGAACTTAAACACTACAAATGTGGCTCTTTAATTCTCTACTTCAAGAGTGACATCCTTCCCCTAAAGCAATGGATGACTCATATCTAATTTTCTGGGCTAGGAGGAAGATCATCAGAGTACAAGTGAAGAAAATCAGAGGACACAAAGCTGGAAGAGGTGTGGTGGGTGAGAACACAGAGTGAATTATTTACAACATTAACCCACTTCATATATAGCATCAGGTATTGTGCCTGTATGTAAGGTTTGTTATTGTGGAGTTGTGTATTCTTAGTCACATGGTTTCTCAGAGGGCTGCAGTACAGACATGTAGACCTCACATGGAGGGGAAAGCAGGAAAACTACTGGACTTGGCTTGGTTCCACAGACTCTGGGCTGAACTGTGGATGTCCTGCTGCAGAGTTGAGCAGAGAACCTGGATCTTGGGATATGTACCAGGGTGGGACAATTCTGAGACATGTTCTATACCAGCTCTGTCCAATAGGAATATACTGAGAGTCACATGTGTAATTTTACATTTCCTAGTAGCCACAGTTTTAAAAAGCAAAATGAAACAGGTGAAATTAATTTTAATATTAATATATTTGTTTAACCTAGTCTATCTAAAATATTATGTCAATGTGGTAAACAACATTGACCAGATGTTTTACATTATATATATACTGTTAGAAATCCAATGTGTATTTTACATTTGGAGTGCAACTCAATTCTTACTAACTACACTTCAAATGCTCAGGGGGCACCAGTGGCTAGTGGCTACCATATTACAGGTGAGGAAAGCTCTATTCTGTTTCTCACAGGTTCCCAGTGAGTTTGAGCCCCAGTTGCCCACAGTGGTAATCTTCTGATGAATGCCCCCATCTATATTTCCTATCCTTCCCTGAAGGCCACCACTCCCTTGCCAATGCTTCCTGGGATCGTCCATCAAATGAACTACTTGCTTTCAACTCCTTGCCTCCAAGTCAGCTTCTGGGAAATCCAACCTAAGACATGATGGTTCTAAGTCCATAAGCACTAAGGGTTCCACGTCTTCTGTTAGTTAACTTGTCATTTTTGAACTTTCTATTATTTTATCATGGAGTAAATACTTGCTAAAAGTTACAGTCGGGTGTATTCTGTATTGTGACAACCCAGGGGAAGGGTCTGCCCATTCTTGAGCCTGAACAGCAAAGGAGAGAACAACGTCCCCTTCCCTCAGGCCAAAGTGGTGGTAGCAGTAGCAGCGCCCAAGGAAATAGCTGTGCTTAGCAGAGGGGTGACCCCTCAAGTGTCAGCAATAGCAATGTGCCTGGGCGACAAGGAGACTGGGGCAGCAGAACACAAAGGACTCATCTTGCTTTCATATAAGATGGCCCTGGGGACCCTCAGATAGGCCAGAGGACAGTTTCCAGTCACCGGACCAAGGGGACGAAGTACTAGTTACCAAAATTTTATGTTTAAAAGGGAATTTAAATTTTTGTAAATATAGATGGTAAGGTCAGGACACCCTGGTCACAAATGCATTCATTCTCTTTTTTGTTTTGTTTTGTTTTGTTTTGTTTTTTGAGACACAGTCTTGCTGTGTCACCTAGGCTGGAATGAAGTGGTACAATCTCCATTCACTGTAATCTTTGCATCCTGGGTTCAAGTGAGTGTCCTATCTTGGCCTCCCGAGTAGCTGGGGCAACAGGTACATGCCATCACACCCGCCTAATTTTTTTGGTGGTTTGGTTTTGTTTTGTTTTGTTTTAGAGACAGGGTTTCACCATTTTGGCCAGGCTGGTCTTGAACTCCTGGCCTCAAGCAATCCATCCACCCACCTCGGCCTCCCAAAGTGCTGGGATTACAGACATGAGCCACCTCGCCTGGCTCCAAGTGAATTAATTCTCAATCTGTTGTTTCAGTCAGGATGACTTCAGAGAATCCTCTGTCCATGCCTCTGAAAACAACAAGAAAAACAATGACCAGCTGAGATGCAGATCAGCTCTGGCACTGTTCATAAATTCTCCTAGAAGAGGTACATTCTAAGGAGCGGGAACATGACTTACAATGATGCCAAACACCACCTGACACATAACACAGCCCTGTGAGGGTGTGGAGCAAAGATGAAACAGCAGTTTCATGTCAGCAAGCACTAAATATTTCTAGAACAAACCTGACCCCAAAATGTCTACATCTACATATATTAACAAAATATTATGTGATTTATTTATCCAGAAACTGGAAATTTCCTTTCTGCTCATTTGTACTTTGTCTCCAATTCTCTTATGCAAAATGGAATACTCTTTTGAGAATCCAGCTGATTATCCAGGCACATTTTCTCCAGAGCTCTCATCTCTCCAAATAAAGGCCAATATATTTCAACCTCCACTAGCCAACATAATAAATGAACAAAATATTACACAGAAGACAAGTCTAACTTTATGGCCTTATTTTTTTTTTTTACCTCCCCAAAACACGTGCCTCATCATCTTTTCCAAAAAGTGAATTTAAAACAATAATACTAACATTTCATTTTGGCTTCCACAGCACACTTCACTAACTCTCTCTAAAGTCACCAGTGACTCCCTATCCTAATACCCAAGGTCTTCGCTTGGTTCTCTTCCTACCTGAATTTTGTGCAGCATTCAACATATTGAACAACCTTTTCTTTGTTCACTCCATTGCAATAAATATTTATTAGTACCTACTATAAGCCAAGCACTGTTGGCTTTTAGACATCCTAAATTACTTTCCAAAGAGCCCCTGATAATATATACACTGAGAGACGCACACTCATCTGCTGAAAGAAGCATACCTAGAAAAAGTACAATGGAATAATTTTTCTCATGAAACAAGAGCAAAATGCTACTCCTATTAAAAGGGGGTTGACATGCTTTTCATTGCTTTAGGAACTACCCATAGTTGAAATAAACAGAAAGATTCTAAGGAACTGCAGGTCATTGACAGAGGTAAACTAATTTTGACAGCAATCCAGATAATTACAAGTGGTTGGTTTAGGGGCTTTAAAGCTGTCACCAAGCAGTTTAAAACATAGGAAGCAAGCTCACTGCCTAGAAGTTGAGGAGCTGCAAATTAATCCCTAAATTTAGCATCCTGATATGGCTGAAAGCAAACTAGGTGCATAGTTGCCCAATCAGAAACACAGAATCAACTCACTTAGCAACAGCAAATTATGTTTCTGCTCAGAAGGTAGGTCAACAGGTACAGGCATTGCCCAGAGGACACTCACCCAGGGAGGAAGTCTGGGGCTGGGTTTCCTCAAGGAAGCATGGTTGAAAGAAGAAACTGCATTGTAGCTGAGAGAACTCAAGGTCATCATCAAGAAGATGGTGCTGACAAGTTTCAGATCTGAAAGATGAATTAATAATGATTCTATGTCTCAAGAATAATGAAATCGTGATCACTACTCATATCTGCTGCCTGTATGGTATATGTAGAAACTAGGCAGTCTCCAGCCTTCACCTCAGTCAATGAGATAAGATGTTGCTCTTTCTCTTTAAATGTCTTTCCCAATATTCCACCTTTACCCCTCTTCTCCTGTTTAAGCTATTTTCCTAGGTGGATGAGGAACCTGGGGCATGGAGCATTTAGGTAACTTGCCTGAACCCGAACAGTGAGTAATAAGACTACAAGAAGAGACTCAAGCCCAAATAAGGGAAGGCTGAAAACTAGAGAATGAGGCGTGAGTCAGAAACCACAGAGAAGGTCAAGATAGAGGATGGGGCGAAGAATGGGATGGTGCAGGTGGGTTAGAGCTAAAACCAGGAGGAACTACAGAACACTGAAAAATTCTCCTCTGGCTATTCCCTGGCGTATCCCAGAAAAAAGAATGGTTGTTGAGAGGAACCATGGAAGTAATAGGAAAAGTATGCTGACATAAATGGGTTAAAAATGACTTCCGATTGAGGCCAGGCGCAGTGGCTCACGCCTGTAATCCCAGCACTTGGGAAGCCAAGGAGGGGACAGATCACCAGAGGTCAGGAGTTCAAGACCAGCCTGGCAGACATGGTGAAACCCCGTCTCTACTAAAAATACAAAAAAATTAGCTGGGCATGGTGGCAGGTGCCTGTAATTCCAGCTACTTGGGAGGCTATGGCAGGAGAATCACTTGAACCAGGAAGTTGGAGGTTGCAGATCACACCATTGCACTCCAGTCTGGGTGACGAGTGAAACTCTGCCTCAAAAAAAAAAAAAAAAAATGACCTCCGATACAGTGAGTCATCATTTAACATGTATTTACTGAACACCTACCATATGTCAGGCTCTGGTCTAGGACCAGCATTGAAAAAGTAGATAAAATGCTCTGGAAGTGTGAGTACAGAGGCTTAGAGTTGGGCACACTCAAAAACCACTAGGCCAAGCCAAGCACCATGGCTCATCCCTAAAATCCCAGCACTTTGGAAGGCCAAGGCAGAAGGGTCACTTGAGCCCAGGAGATCAAGACCAGAAGGTCAAGGTAGCAGTAAGCCTTATTCACACCACTGCACTCCAGCCTGGATGACAGAGTGAGACCTTGTCTCAAAGAAAAATAAAAATCACAAGGCCAACCATATCTCCTGGTTTTTCAGGGTTTTTTTTTAGAGACAGAGTCTTATTCTGTCATCCAGGCGGGAGTGTAGTGGCGCAATCATAACTCACTGTAGCCTTTAACTACTGGGCTCAAGGAACCTTCCCGCTTCAGCCTCCCAAGCAGCTAGGACTACAGGTGCAGACAGGGTCTCACTATGTTGCCCAGGCTGGTCTTAAACTTCTGGCCTCAAGTGATTCTCCTGCCGTGGCCTCCCAAAAGCACTGGAATTACAGGCATGAGCCACCATGCCCAGCCACCTTCTCATTTTTAAATTACCTTCTATGACTCCCTCACCAAAATAATAATAATACACACACACACATATATGAATACACACACAATTACCGATTGTAGTGATGGTTGTACAATTCTGTGAATATAGTTAAAACCATTGAATTGTATACTTTAAATTGTATATGTATAAATGTATACTTAAATTGTTTGGTATGTATATTATATCTCAATAAAACGTTACCAGAAAAATAATAACTACCATTGCTTGGGCTTCCAAAGAATTTTTTAGGTAAAATATTTTATTAAAGAACAATTTAAATATATATAAAACAAGTGTTATGGTTTGAATGGGTAGCCTCCAAAATGCAGGTGTTGCCAATATGACAGTAGTAAGAGGTGGGGCTTTTAAAAGGTAATTAGAGCATGAGGGCACCTCTCTTAGGAATAAAATTGGTGCTCTTATAAAATGGCTTCATATAAGGAATTCATTCCTCTTGCTCTTCTACCTTCCACCATATGAAAACTCAGCATTTCTCCTCGCTGAAGAATGCAGCAATAAGGCACCATCTTGGAAGCAGAGAGCAGCCCTCACCAGACACCAATGCTGGTGCTTTGATCTTGAACTTTCAGCCTCCAGAACTGCTTGAAATTCTTCTGACCCCACGCCTTTGGGGCTAGTCTGGAATATATGCCTTTCCTTTATATTTCTAAGACACATCTCTGTTTGCTTCTGTGATCTTTTAGAGTGAAGGCATCTTTTCTTATTCATGAATATTCCATTCTTGATCTTTCTATATACAGTGTCCCCTTAGCAGCAAATACGTCCTTTAAATGGATGAAATTCTCTAGCACATGCACTCAAACCATGGCTTCTCCCTAGTGAGAGGCCTAGGCTTTGGGAAGCAATAGAGATGATGGTGGAAGTAACAGCTCAGTACTTATAGCCAGCAGGCACACATCCTCATCCCATCATTTTGGATTTTTCCAAAGAATTTTTTTAATTGGTCTAGGGGGGACTTGGATGTCCATTCCCAAGTGATTCTATTAAATAGCCTAGACTGAGAACCACTGACTCCAGCCATGGGAATGGAAAGGGCAATGACTGATTTTGAGGGATGTCACCCTCAAAGAACATTAAAGGAGTAGCTCCTGAGAGTCTAGAGTGGGAGCGTCTAGGCTTTCAGGAGCCACTCCTTTAATATTCTTTTCTGAGGCTGGGCACAGTGGCTCGTGCCTATAATCCCAGCACTTTGGGAGGCCAAGGCAGGTGGATCACTTGAGCCCAGGAGTTCAAGACTAACCTGGGCAATATGGTAAAACCTCATCTCTATGAAAAATACAAAAATTAGCTGGGCATGGTGGTGCATGCCTGTAGTCCCAGTACCTTGGGAGGCTGAGGCAGGAGGATCACTTGAGCCCAGGAGGTTGAGGCTGCAGTGAGCTGATGTCATGGGATCCTGTGGGTGTCACTTCATCAGCTGGAAACCTCTGTGGCTGGTGGCACTTTTGCCTGAGTTTTTACTCGGGCCCACTGGGCTCGTTCCACCCACTCAGCTCAGCTTGCACTACTGGCCTGAATCTTATGCCTGCCAAGGGCAAGCCAGATGCAAGCAGAGAGGGGCATGTGAGTGAGCAAGTATGGGGCCCAGCCACTGAGCACGGCCAGGCACACTAGCACACTGGCTGTGGTGGGGCAGGCAGGTCCAAGCACCAGCACATGCGCCAGCTCCCTGTGAGGCTGTGCCTGGACCAGGTGTACTGCAAGCAGCTTCCATGGCTGGTGCTGAGGAATGTGATGGCACCTGGAAGCTTGGAGATGCCAGGAAACACAGAGCCCCAGAGAGGGTGTCATAGCCCTGGCTTGGGGAGCTCCTAGGTCTGGGATCCCCAAAGGGCTGCAGCTCTTCTCTCCTTCTTATTGCCTACAACATGGTGAGCAAGGGGCATTTCAGACCAGTTTGTGTTATAGCTCTTTTAGCCCAGCCATTCAGTGCATCCCAAGTTCTTGTCCTGTGTCCAGGAAGAACGAAGTACATGGACAAGTGGAGGGTGAGTAAGTCGAAGAGGAACTTACTGACAGAACAGCTCAGAGGAAACCACAGTGGATTGCTCCTCTCCACAGGCAGGGTGTCCCAATGATTGTTCAGCTCTGAGCAGAGAGGAGGCCCACAGTAGGTATCTCCTCTCCAAAGGCAGGTTGTCCCAACAGTGTTCAGCTCTCAGCAGAGGAGACCCTAGAGTGGGTAGCTTCTCTCTGCAGCTGATAGTCCTGACTTCTGCCCAGCTTTCAGTAGAGAGAAGACCCTGGAATAGGTAGCTCCTCTCCACAGGCAGGTCTTCTGGACATCTGGAGTCTGGCTGAGTCCAGGGGTTTTTGTGGCTTCAGAGGTGAGGAAGTATATGCTGATTGGTTCATGGGTGGCTAGGGCTGGGCCTGCAAAAAGCACCATAAGTTCCCATTCTGGCCCATCAGCCTGGTCACCAGACTTCAGGCCATCCCTGGCTTGAAGGTGGGGCTTTACCAGGGACCCACCCCTTTCCAACCTGTCAGCCTCCTGCCACTGCCCATGCTTATTTGTGCTAAGGAGCACCTGCAGGTCCATGCTGGGCTGCCCTCAGTGCTCCTTCAACCTCCCTCCTGTGCTCCTCAGTGCCCAAAGTCTGGAGGGGAGCCAGGGCAGCAGGGGGCTGGCATGTCAGTGCTGCTCTGAGTATGCCCACACCCGGCTGGGTTGCAATAGCACCTGGGCTTCCTCAACTTTGCTCCAAAATCAGAGTAGGCACGGGAGCAGGGAGAGGCCAGGCAGCAGGAGCAGGCACTTCCGAGACCACAGGGTAAGGGGGTCTTCCTGGCCTCCAAGAGATACCTGGGTCCACAGCCATGGCTGGGTGGCTGCAGCTGTGCCTAGGAGGGCAGGGCTCCTGCTTGCTTCTGGCCCCCATGAGCACAGGGATGTCCAGATCTGAAGCCGTGCTGGGCAGTCGCTGCTGCACCTGGGGAACATAAGGCTCCCACTCTGCCAACTCAGAAGGGAGCAGGGCTTCCCCCTGTTCCCAGCTCCTGCCAGCTCTGTAGAGCCCACAGCCCTGGCCAAGCTGCTCCTAAGCTGGAACAGATACACCCATTCGTGAGGTTCAGGTTACAATGATTCTGAGAATGCTCAAGCATCCTAGCTTCTCTGAATCATTATGTCCTGAAGCACTTACCTCAGTCTACAACCAGTAATTAAGAACACTGGCCTTATTATCAAAGCTGAGCTGGATCTGCTGGATAATAATCCTGGATCTAATACTTGATGGGAGAATGACCTTGGGAAAATCATGTTTCTAAGCCTCGGATTTCTCATCTCTGAAGTTAGGGTAATAAAGCCTACCTGTAAGGACTGTTATAGGCCTTACATTCCCACTGTAGATGTAAAGTGCTTGGCTCAGAGTGAATGTGAAATAAATTGCTAGTGATTATTTCTTCCCAGGGAGTTGTAAGACTGGGAGATCTAGCCCCTCCTCCAATATCCCCCTGCTGCTATATGGGTGTGCAACCTCCAAACATTCAGGACTCAGCAGGTGCCTGCCTGCACTCTTCAAACCAGTATTCTAGGGGGAAGGCAAAGGGAATGATCCCTTCTCTTAGGTTCTTTCATCCGCCCCAGCAATGTCCTAGTCTTGGAGTGCACTAGCAAATATTGTCAGAGCATTTTCTCAGGTCCACGCCTGCCACCCTACACCTTCCTGGTCCTTCCTTCCTAAGCTGGGAGCCATTCCTGAAGACAGAGCCCCCAGGAGCCTTCACAAAGTCCCCGTACTGAAACATCTGAATTTCACCACATAATATCTTGCCATTAAAATCTAAGAGTGTCTGTCTCAGGACTGGCCATTTTTTCTTCCAACCATTTACAGAAATTTTATAATCCACAATTTATAATATAATTCCACAATTACCTGGAATAGAATTTGTTGCTCAATACAGCATCTGACATAGGGCAGGAAGTATGAAATAAATCATCAAGAAGTAGTTAAAGCTCCACCTGTTAAAATCCTCCCACCCAGCTAAAATACTTGGTGAATTCCTCTTTCATGCTGTTTAATGGTCAGAATGGTTTCCTCTTCCCTGCCTCTGAATTCTTGTTATCACTATCTTTATGGCATACTTACGAATTGATCCATGATTATACAGCTAATAATTGCCAAATCTAGGATCCAGCTGTACTGACTTGAATAGCATCTCCCCAAAATTCACATCTACTGGAACCTGGAATGTGAACTTACTTCAAAATATTGTCTTTGGCTGGCATGGTGGCTTATGCCTGCAATCCCAGCAATTTGGGAGGCTGAGGCAGGAGGATCGGTTGAGCCCAGGAGTTTGAAACCAGCCTGGTCAACATAACAAGACACTGTCTCTACAAAAGTAAAAATTTTTAAAAAATAGCTGAGCGTGGTGGCACATGTCTATATTCTCAGCTACTTGGGAGGCTAAAACTGCTCTGAGCCGTGATTATGCCATTGTACTCCAGCCTGGGTAACAGAGAAAGACCCTGTCTCAAAAGAAAAAGAAAATTGTCTTTGTGAATGTAATCAAATGAAGATAAGGTCATATTGAATTGGGATGGATCCTAAATCCGGTGACTAGTGGCCTTAAAAAGAAGGAAATGTGGAAACAGAAACACAGGAGGAGACACAGAGAAGAAGTCCTTGTGAAGATGGAGGCTGGGGTGAGAGTGATGGTGCCACAAGCCGAGGAATGCCAAGGATTGCCAGAAGCCACCAGAAGAAAGGAAGAGGCAAGGAAAGAGTCCTCCTTTGCAGCTTCAGAGAGAGCGTGGCCCTGCCAATTTTGGACTGCTAGCCTCCAGAACTGTGAGAGAATAAACATCTGTTATTTTTGGTAATTTGGTGTGATGGCCTTAGGAAACGAATACTCTGTCAGATGTCAGACACCCTCATGCTTAATGACTCTGATCCGCACCACGATGCTATGTGGCTTATGCTTGTAACACCTAAACTGTATCCTGCTCAGCACATTTCTCAGGTGCCTTCTATTTCACAGTAGGAGGCAGATGGAGCACTAGAAGTTGAGGGGGGATGGAGGCTGTTTTTAGGGATGAGGAAGAGGTAGGATTATTGCAAGGTAGTGGATGGGTGGGGCTGTTTTTCTGAAACTATGCCCAAGCTTCATTGTTAGCCAGACCCTGTGAGTTAGCAGAAAGAGGAAAATTAGTTTACTAATGAAAGAATTGTGATGCATTAGAAAACAAGAAGGATTGGAAGTTGCAAAGCCTGCCACAAACGAGCTCTGTGATTAGGCACATGGTATTCAGATGTGGCTGCTTAAGTTAGGCAATTCATCTTGGGAATGTTGACACATAGCCTGAAAAGCAAAATATTACTCTTTCTGCAATTAAAAAAACTCCCGGAATCCTTATTCATTCCCACCCAATTCCTGCCCCTTATTCTATAACTCCCAATTCTAACACAAAGCAGAAGTTAACTTTTTAGTTGACTAAATAAATAAGGGAATGAATACTGAGGATAGAAAAGGGTTGGAGGTATCAGAAATGAAATAATGGTCAAGGAAAGAAAAAGACTCAGATGTATAGTAAGGGCATGAAAGAATGTTCAAGAATCAAAGATGTCTGCCACTAATATTTGGTAATCAAAAGCCATTAACAGAAGCAAATGTGACAATATATTGATATCTGTTCAATCTTGGTAGTAAGCGTAGGGTGTTTGTAATATTCATAGTTTGGTGGGTTCAAAATGTTTCTTTTAAAAAAGAACAACAGTGCAGTAGCAACCTCAAAATAGCCAGATCAAAATGAGTGCATCAAATTGGCAGCATTCAATTCACTTGCTTTGATGGGTGAATCCTCTCCTTCATCAGCAGAACTGATTTGGTTGTGTTAAAAACAGTTCATTCCCACGCACAGATAGACCAATACAACCCTTTTGGAAAACACCTGCAAAAATGTATATGAAAAGCAATAAAATATTCATTTCCTTGGGCTTTGTACTCATGGTCCTGAGAATTTATGCAGGCAATGATAATGTGACGGGGAAAAAGGGTGAAAATATGTAAATTCTGTGACAATTTTTTAATAACAATGAACACTTGGGAACGATTTAAGGTTTCAGTGGGGAGTGCTCACCACTGCCCCGACCCTGGTCCCGCCACCCTAAGCTGTGCCTGGATGGTTGTGTGTAAGGAACAGGGCTGTGCTTTGGTCAAGGATAAGCCTAGGTAAACATCCACAGGCACTCAGCCAGTTTAGAGCACAGGCATATAACTCCACTCGTTATCACAGCCATGTAGCCATGACATGGGAAGGTCATCCCTTGGCTCTAAACCACTATTGCCTGTAAAAGATATAATTGCCCTGTTGACACTGTGCAGGCGCACTGGCAGAGACAGAGAGGGAGAGTAGAGCTGTCTGTCTTGCAGACGAACAGTGAGGAGCCAGGACAAAGCTCAGCTTGTGCACAGAGTAAGAGTATAGCTGCTGACCCTGAAGGCAAAGCCCACCACGCAGTTGTGTAGGGGTGCAGCTGTGTGGGGGTGCCGCTGGACTAAGCAGCCGAGACAGGGCAGACAGTGTAAACAACTAGTGCAAGAAAGCTGTTGATGAGAGTTGCTGCTGAATAAAATCTTCCACCTGCCTACGGTCCCCCTGGGTGTTTCTTCTGCTCATCCACCCACTCCCCTTGGACCTCAGCATGGGCTGGAACCTGACCCCAAGCATGACATTCGGGGAAGTGGTGACCCTGACAGTGTGGTAGCCTCCACCTGGTGTCTGCTTCTGCCCTTGCCCCTGCTGTCTACTCTCCACTCAGCAGCCAGAGTGATCCTTTCAAAATGAAATCAAACTGCTTCTTTGCTTCTCTTCAAAATGCTCCCATCACCCTCACTGCTCCACCCTGGTCTGAACCACCACCTCCTGGGGCCTGGATATAGCAATAGCTCCCTAACTAGTTTTCCCTCTTCCACCTCCTCTTCCCTTAGCACAAAAGTGAAAGTATTTCTTTTCAAATCACAAATCGGATCATGTCACTCAGCTCAGAAGCCTCTAGTGGCTTCCTGTCTGACTCAGCACAACCATATGACTCAGCATACAAGTTCATCTCCTTCTAGGCACACTAAGCCTTTTTGTTGGTTGCCGGCTGTACTCATAATGCTCTCTCCTTATATCCACACGACTCACTCCCTCACTTCCTTTACGCATAAATCAAATCCCTTATCTCAGTATTGACAAGCCAAGAGCAGACTACTCCAAAGTGAGCAGCTCGGTCATCGACCACCCTAGTTTAAATTTTAACAACCCACACAGCTTCATCCTACTTCCCTGTTTTATTTTTTCCTCTTAGCGTTTATCATCTTCTATATATTAAATAACTTACATATAGCTGGTCATGGGGGCTCACGCCTGTAATCCCAGCACTTTGGAAGGCCAAGGCAGGCAGATCACCTGAGGCCAGGAGTTCCAGACCAGTCTAACCAAAGTGGTGAAAACCCGTTTCTACTAAAAGTACAAAAATTAGCCAGGTGTGGTGGCACGCACCTGTAGTTCCAGCTACTCGGGAAGCTGAAGCAGGAGAATTGCTCGAACCCAGGAGGCGGAGGTTGCAGTGAGCAGAGATCGCGCCATTGTGCTCCATCCAGCCTGGGTGACAGAGCGAGACTCCATCTCAAAAGAATAAATAAATTAATTCATTTTAAAAACTTAGATATAGCCAGGTGTGGTGGCATGCGCCTATAATCCCAGCTACTTGGGAGGCTGAGGCAGGAGAATCACTTGAACCCGGGAGGCGGAGGTTGCAGTGAGTGGAGATCATGACACTGCACTCCAGCCTGCGTGACAGAGTGAGATTGTATTTCCAAATAAATAAATAAACTTAGATAAAAATTATTTAAGTGTCTACCTCGTCTGCCCCAAACACACATAGGTTAGAATATAAATTCCATGAAGAAAGGGGTTTTTATCAGCTGTTTTCCTAGCACCTAGAACAGTGTCTGGCACATAGCGGACATTCAAAAAACTTTTTTTTCTTTTCTTTCAAAAAATTTTTTTCTTTCAAAAATTTCTTCAGTATTTTAGTTACGCTGTTTGTGTGTATGCATGTGTACGTGTGTATGACTGCGTTTATATGTGACCAAAACAGTAACTGGCAAACACAGCATCAGGAAATTGCAGGGCAGGATCTGGGAAAAGGGGAGGAACCCGAAGGTACTGACAAGCCTAAACCGGACTCCCCCGAAGTGAACACGCAGCAAAGGCTGACAATGCCAGCTGCCTGGGCACTGACGGATCCCACCCACGGAAACATTACCTTATGGGGAAGCTAACCCGGGCCACTCGCCGAAGACCTGCGCAGGCGTGGCTTGAGAAGCTGCCTGCTGTGGGCGGAGCCACCCGAAAGGCTCCGGTCGGGGGCGGGAACAGGAACGGCCTGGTGGGTGCCGCCGATAGGCTGCCGCAGTGACAGGGTGGGCTCTGCCGAGGAACCCGCCTCGCCCGGGGGCGGTGCCTGCGCCTGGAGCCTCTAGGAAAGGGAAGGAGCGCTCCACGGAGCTCGGCGTCGCTACGCGTAGATTTGCGACGCCGTCGACCCCAGAGGCGGGGCCGGAAGCGCTACGGTTTGACCCCCAGCTCTGTTCCCGAAGAGGCGGCAGTCTTTCTCCCGACCCGCTCCGCCTCCTCGCCTTCTCTCCCATTACCTGGAGGCCGAAGCCCTCAGTCAGGGCGGGGCGGCGCAGCGCGAGCTCCCAGACCCGGAAGAAGCGCCATCACCCGCCTCCACCATGGAGCCCACCGCGCCGTCCCTCACCGAGGAGGACCTCACTGAAGTGAAGAAGGACGTGAGTAGCGACATTGTGCCCAGGGCGGGAGGGGGCGGGCTGCAGTCCAGCGGGCGAGGGAAGCGGAAACCTGGAGTCCGAGGACAAGGAGGATCCTCCAGGTCGGAGAAGCGGAAGATCCTAGCACGGGAGGAATGCGGCGAGCCCTGCATCCGAGGAACCTTGGTAGCAGTGATCCTTCAGTGACCTGTTAACCTAGGTTTTACGTCGATAAACGCAGAGCTTGGGCTTTGGAAACCTTGCCCAGCGGAGCTTTGCTTCTTGCCCGCTCCTCACCCATCCCTTCATGCTTTTCCCCCACTGCGTTCTTGGAGATGCTTCGTTAGGGATTGGCGGCTCAGATTCATCCTTGAGCCCGGCCGCCTAGGCTGCTGTATCAGCCTAGAGCGAAGTATGTACCAGATAAAGGATCCCAGGCAGTGGACCAAAAACGTGAAGCTCTTTTGCATAGGGGGCTGGAGGAAGCTTAACATCTGAAAGCACAACCCGGAATTCCCCTAGTTAGCAGACGCCCACACATTTAAATTGGGGTTGGGGGAGTGAATACACGTAGCTGGGAATTATTGTACAGGTAAACGTCGAAAATATTCAGTAGCTAAATTATGCTCTTCTCAGATGGTACAGAACTACATAAACCTTCATATTTATTTGTATCAAATGGCTTTGTTGAGATATGACATTCTTTTGTGTTTAGTTACTTGTTTTGCCAGATAAGACCTATAATACTTTATATTAATTCAAATTTAAAACAAACAACATGAAACGTGTTCTTACTGAGCATTGCGGTACTTTTACAAAGTCAATTTGGTGAACTCGACAGGATGGCAAGTTTTTAAATGTTCATCCACTTCAAATCCCTTCCTCTTCCCTGTAAGGTTTATTACACTGTATTCACGATTGGTGTGACTCACCAGCAGAAGGAAACTGGATATCACTGGGACTTGTGCTTAGTTTCCTCATTCAACAGAGATTTGTGGAGCACTTACTATATGGAAAGCACTGGCCTTGGGTCTGGAAGAATACAAAAAATGAAGATCAGTTTCCTGCTTTACATTCTAGTTGAGATAAGAATGGAACATAAATAAACTACTGTAGAATAAATGTTGGCTTATTCATAGTAAGTACCAGTAAAACCTTGAACTTCCAGGAGCTAGGCCTCCTATGTTCCACATCCTGTGTCACACAGTTCACAATGTTCCCACTTAACCTTCACAACAACCTCTAAAGAAGATAATTGCCATTCGCATTTTACAGCTAATAAAACAGGAACTGAGAAATTACAAGTGGAAGGAAATAAGACCTGTATACAAGTACAGATGTGAAGAGTGGCTTCCAGGTCTTTGTTTTTCTCTGTCAGTTCATTGATGTTAATCATCTTCAGGATTTCATTTTATGCTTATATCAGAATTGCATAACCTTGAAATCATGGATGGATTTCAAAAAGTCTATGAAAAAAACTATGTGCATGCTTTCTTCTTAGAGATTTTTTTCATGATATTTTCAAAATGTTTTCTGATCTTAGAAAGTTTTAAAATTATCATCCACATATTTGGACCTCTCTCTCTACTCTCAGCCCTTATTTCCAAATACTTTTGGAATCTACTTTTATATTCTACAGGTTGCTCACCTTGACAAAAATTGAACTTTTTGTCATCCTTCCCCCTTAGTTGCTTGCTGTTGCTGCTGTATTGTCTGTCTTGATGAATAGTGTGCTACCACCCTTCGTCTTGGGACTGCTCACTTCTTCAGTGTCTCCTCCTGTCTGGTTATTTGCCTCATCGTGTTGGCTGGATTTAGTTCAATTTAATAAATATGGATTACATGCTACTGTGAGGCTGATACTGTGGTTGGTTCTACAATTTAAAAAATTTAAAACTAAGACAATCCTAACTTGAAAAGAGCTCAGTTTCTTGAGGGGGATCATTTTAAATCACAAAATAAGTGCAGTGAGTTTTGCATTCATCTGAAACGTTATCTACTTGGTGCTCTGGGTTAAATGCAGATAGACAGTGTTACTTAAAACATACCTCATTGCTGCCTGCTTCAGACAGAGATGTTAGAGTTGAAAACAAATAAATGTAAAAGTATATTTACTTTTACATTTATTTGTTTTCTTTATATAAATGCAAACAAATGAAAACAAAATAGATTTATTTGTTTTCATTATGGCAATTACTATGAGGGAATCAAACAGTGCCAAGACAGTAATAAGGGAAATCGACTTCAGATAGGATGGTCAGGAGAGGTCACATTTAAACCGATTCCTGAAGAATTTGACAGAACTGAGGGAAGAGGATTCTAGGCAGAATAGAATTTGCCAAGGACCTAAAACAGGCAAGACCTTGGTGACTTGGGGAAATCGGAGGAAGGCAGAGAGGGTAATCTGAAATGAAATTAGGAAGGTGGGCTAGAGCCATTTTCTTGAAGAGCCTTTTAGTAAAGTGTTTGGGTTTCTTTCCCCCAAAGTATAGTAAGGACTTGTTGAAGAATTGTATTTTTTAAAGATCCCTCTGCCTGTTTCATGGACTGAGGAGAGCAAAAATAAGAGCAGGGAAACCATTGAGCAGGCTCCTGGAATCTATATGGATGAAAGATGATGGTGATTTGGATCAGGGTGAAGGCAGTGGAGATGGATGAAGCAGGAGAATTCCAGATGCATTTTTGAAATAGATATGATAGGACCTGGTGATGGACTGAACGTGAGAAATGAGGAAGAGGGTGTTTAAAAGTGAATTGTTAACTTGAAAGTAGGGTAAAAAAAAAAAAAAAGTGTTTATTCACACAGGAACACATCACCTAGCCTACTTTCCTGCCATCATATTCTAGGATATTTCTAAGACCTTCCATTACCTTTGTCATCATCACTAGCATATATTGATCACTTACTCTGTACCAAGCACTTTTCTAAGCACTTTACATATGTTAATTTATTCATTCCTCATATAACAGTCCGCTGAGGAAACAAGTACAGAGGAGTTAATTACTTGCCCAAGATCATATATCTAGTAAATAGAGGAATTAAAGTATAATCATCAGTATCAAATTATTAATGCCATTTATTGAGATCAACATGGATTTTCTGCTAATTAAGCTGTCAGGTACTTCTCAAGTCTAGGTTTGCTTTTTTGGTGTCCTTTTTCTTTATTTCTTTCATTTTGTTTCTCTCCCCACACATCTTTCCATCTCCCTTCCACCAAGACTGAGTCACTGAGTTAGAGTGTAGTCTTTCCAGCTAACCTCAAAGACAGATACGTTATGGGCCCTTTCATTTTAGGGATTTGTTTTTGTTTTTAACAGTTTTACTCTCAGGAAATACAGTAATTAATGACAAACATGAGAAAGTTACAGACTGCGAAGCCTCTCACTAAGTTATTGGTCCTAATTCTGGATTTGTTGCTAACTGATAGCTAAAATGTACAGTAGTCTTTGCCCTCATCTTTACCTCCAAAGATGGCCCTCCACAGACCTCCCTGTTTCTAAGGACCCAGGCCCTGTAGATTCAGCTGGTCCCTCCTCACAACAGCCTGCTCTTGGGTTTTAGGTTTGAAGGTGAGATAAGAGCAGTGAGGAATGTCTAGGACCTACTTGTGTCTACTTTGATTTTCACCTTAATTAGCATGCATTTTACAAGGCCTGAGCCTCCTCACTTTAGAACATTGTCTCACACCTGTTAAGATTCCCAGCTAGTGCTCACCTATGTGATTTTCTTAGATGTTACAAAACAACATTGAACCATATTTTATATCTTTTAGGCCTTAGAGAATTTACGTGTATACCTGTGTGAGAAAATCATAGCTGAGAGACATTTTGATCATCTACGTGCAAAAAAAATACTCAGTAGAGAAGACACTGAAGAAATTTCTTGTCGAACATCAAGTAGAAAACGGGCTGGAAAATTGTTAGACTACCTACAGGAAAACCCAAAAGGTCTAGACACCCTTGTTGAATCTATTCGGCGAGAAAAAACACAGAATTTCCTGATACAGAAGATTACAGATGAAGTGCTGAAACTTAGAAATCTAAAACTAGAACATCTGAAAGGTAAGATAACCTAGGTATCTAAGAGTTAATTTAAATATAATGATGCTTTTTAAAAATGCAAAGTAGGCCAGGTATCTGCACTTTAGGAGGCTGAAGCAAGAGGATTGCTTGAGGTCAGGAGTTTGAGACCAGCGTGGGCAACATAGCGAGACTTTGTCTCTACAAAAAAAATTTAAAAATTAGCCAGGCATGGTGGTGCATACCTGTGTTTCCAGCAACTCAGGAGGCTGAGATGGGAGGAGCCCTGGGACATTGAGGCTGCAGTGAGCCATGACTGTGCTACTGTGTTCCAGTCTGGGCAACAGAGCAAGACCCTATCTCAGAGAAAGCAAAACAAACCAGAAATGATCATTTTGCTTTCAAAAAGTTTAAACTTCAAAATTATATTCAATTTGTATTTATTTTACCTTATATGACATTATTACTTTGAAAAGTGGAATATCACTCAACATCCTGTATTTATATTTATTTAATACCATTTATAGAAAACTATTATGAAATCCCTGTATACGGAAGGGTTTGTTTCTAAAGTCAACAGAATGTAAAATTAATCTATTCAAGAGTAACCTCTGAAAATACCGTACATAACACATAAAGAAGAGTATTTCGGCAAAGTATTTTAAAAGTCCAGCTCTGCTAGTTTCTCTCCCACCAGTTGATCACAAGATGAAGTAATTGGCATATGTTTATAAGAATCAGGTTGCATAAAAGATTCATGACTTTAAATACTAGTCTGGCAAGAAGTCAAAGCATGGAAACAGATGAAAGAAATAGCAAATTCACCTGTCCCATTTTACCCTCACTCCAGAATGTACACTCACTGACCGGAATGTTGTGTAGAATTGCCTGCACAATTTAAATCCCCAACCCCCTACCACCTCTGTTTCTGTCTGTCTCTCTCCAGAGCACATAAATGTGCATGTGATGTTCTGCAGCTGTTCTAGGCATTAGGGATACAGAAATGAATAATTTAGGGCTCTGCCCTTAAGGAACTCATCTTCTTTAAGTCCTTGCTGGGACACATTACAAGTTTTCCCTTTGAGTCATAGCTAAGAAAGTAGTTTCTATAGCATGGGACAGACATGCTAACTGTATTGTGAGATTGAAAAACTAGTGGAAAATATTATGTATAAATGTACTTTATAGACTATGCAGGTTTTACCTAAAAATTGTCAACTCAGGGTTTCTATGCCTGTAGGTTGAATATTTGCTAAGCCTAACAGAGGGGTAAATTGTATTTGAATTTATTCTTTCAATCATCTGGATAATAGTTAGCTATACCCTTTGGATATGATAAAATTCCTTGATGGATCTAAGTTGTTTTCTGCTGTAGCAGTACCTGAGACTGGGTAACTTATAAGGAAAAGAAATTTATTCATTTCTTACAGTTCTGGAGGCTGGTTAAGTCCAAGACCATGGCGCCAGCATCTGGCAATGGTCATCCATAGTGCAAGGGCAGAAGATGGAAGGGCGCAGGAGGGCAAGAGTGTGAAAGGGAAGAAAAGGGAGTCAAACTCTCAAAATAACTAACCCATTCCTGTGGTAATGGCCTTAGTCCAGGGGAGAGTCCTTATGACCCTGTTGCCTCCCAAAGGCCTCAGCTCCTGACACTGCTGCAATGGCAACCAAGTTTCCAACATGTGAGCTTTTGGTGGATACATTCATACCATAGCTGATGTGAACGACCACTGTCATTTGAGTGAACTATGAGGTTGAGAAACAGGCATTACCTATTTAATTGTAGTTCTCATTTTCCCACAAAGTAGTTCTGGAATGTTGGGCATGACTTAACTGTCCTGTGCCTTTTTTTCCCCTCATTTTTAACAATAACAGACTATCCTAGATGACCTCTAAAATTCCTTTTAGTTCTGGTATTCTATTATTCAATAATTAGTCATTGCCATTGATCAACAGATGAAATTTTAGCATCTGCCCTGTTTACATTTTGGTTTCATTGGCTAATATTTTTTTGTACCAGAATACTAAAGAATATTTATTAGTTAATAAAAGCTATTTCTTATTTTAGAAAAAAAATTTAGGAGCTTCTTTACTTTTTCCAGATCCTTCAGTGGTTAAGTTTATACATATACTGTAACTTAAATGAGAATTATAGCATGTTGCGTAACTTCCATGAGACTATTATTTAGAATATATGAATAATAGTATACTTCATGGTTGTTGAGAAAAGCTAATTAGATTTGAAATAGGTTATGACAGAATTTATAAGTTGCTATTTAAATTTTGATTGTGTGGTAAGTAGCTTGTAATCTTTAACAAGTTACAAGATGGACACCGACTCCATTTTTTTTTTTTTTTTTAGTTACTTTTTCATTTACATCTGAATAATTGTATTGTAGGACTGAAATGTAGCAGCTGTGAACCTTTTCCAGATGGAGCCACGAATAACCTCTCCAGATCAAATTCAGATGAGAGTAATTTCTCTGAAAAACTGAGGGCATCCACTGTCATGTACCATCCAGAAGGAGAATCCAGCACGACGCCCTTTTTTTCTACTAATTCTTCTCTGAATTTGCCTGTTCTAGAAGTAGGCAGGACTGAAAATACCATCTTCTCTTCAACTACACTTCCTAGACCTGGGGACCCAGGGGCTCCTCCTTTGCCACCAGACCTGCAGTTAGAAGAAGAAGGAACTTGTGGAAACTCTAGTGAGATGTTTCTTCCCTTAAGATCACGTACTGTTTCACGACAATGACACTTTATTTCCTTTTAGTTTTTAATAATGACAAAAAATGTTTTAAAGAATATGAATCTTCTTTTAATACTGCTGTAATGATTTGTTTACATTTGACACATATCTTTTAAAATGCAATGTAAGCATACCTTGTAAATAGAATTTTTAGAATAAAAAAGCATACTTTTAGGATAGCTAACTAGATCATGTACTTTTTAGTAATTTCTTTTTTTCCTTTTTTTAAGGTCTTTCAGTATTTTTTTAAATATTTTATATTTTCAGACTAATTTTAATAGGGACTATATCTCTGTTTGAGAATAGACTCTTACACTGGGAATAACTTTTTTTTCTGAGTACATTTGTGCTAGAAATGTTCGGTCTAACAGTCTTTGCTAGCCATTAAGCAGAAAATTTTCAGCATTAAGCTGTTCCTGTTCAGTAATAAAACCAATCACTGATTAGAAAACTACCAATATAGAAAAAAAGATAAAAAAAATCTCTTTCCCACTCCATTGTCATAGGCTCTTAAATGGCTTCTTACTGATACTGGAGGAACACTTGATAGAGTGTGAGCCACCTAAGATCCCAGTTTGTCAAAATTCATTTCTAATTAACCTTACTAATTATACTACTTTGTTAGGATTTTCACATTCTTGGCTTAATCATTTTAATTCCTGAAGAAAAATATGTTAGCCTAAAACTTAGTTACTATATGTAATTTGATGAGGGTTTTTTTTCACTCTATTTTTGAGACAGGGTCTTATTCTGTTGCCCAGGTTAGAGTGCAATGGCATGATCTGGGCTTACCGCAGCCTCTGCCTCTCATGCTCATGTGATCCTTCCACCTCAGCCTATCAAGTAATAAAGCTGGGACTACAAGTGCATGCCACCATGCCAGCTACTTTTTGTATTTTTTAATAGATACAGGGTTTTGCTATGTTGGCCAGGCTGGTTTCGAACTCCTGGACTCAAGCGATCCAGCTCGGCCTCTCAAAGTTCTGGGATAAGTCACCTTGCCTGGCCCAATGAGATTTTTAAAAAATGTTTTCTCTGTACTTTTAATGAGGTCCACTGTACAGTTGAAATAACTAGAACAAATTATTTTTCGTTTGTGTGACAATTTAGTTTTTAATGCTATTTGAATAAGTGGGCCATTAGCCAGATCTGTCTTTTTGTTCTATGACAAAATTTAACTAATTTTACACATTTGTAAATCTTATGCTTATTGTTTTTATTTAAATTACAATTTTACCTGTTTCCTGACATATTTCTATTAGTAATTGCAAAAGCATAGAAATGGAAAATTTGCCATTAACAATAAATTTTTTAAAGTAGTGCTATTTTATAGTTTTAAAATTTTCAATAGGAAATATGTAAAACTTTTTTTTATATATGTGCCAATATCTATAGAAAACATTACTTTGGGTTATGAGATTGAGTTGCATTTCTGGATGGACTGATGAATTTGTCAGTCATGAGGAAGACTGGCATATTGGCTTTAAACATTTTTTTTTTTTTGAGATGGAGTTTTGCTCTTATTGCCCAGGCTGGAGTGCAATGGCATGATTTTGGCTCACCGCACTGCCTCCCAGGTTCAAGTAATTCTGCCTCAGCCTCCTGAGTAGCTGGGATTGCAGGCATGTGCCACCACGCCCAGCTAATTTTGTATTTTTAGTAGAGAAGGGGTTTCTCCATATGGGTCAAGCTGGTCTCAAACTCCTGACCTCAGGTGATCCACCCTCCTGAGCCTCCCAGAGTGCTAGGATTACAGGCATGAGCCACCACACCTGGCGGCTTTAAACATTATAAAGATTGGATTTTTTTTAGTATAAGCATTTTCTTTTTTGAGACGGAGGTTCACCCTTGTTACCCAGGCTGGAGAGCAATGGCATGATCTCGGCTCACCGCAACCTCCGCCTCCTGGGTTCAAGCAATTCTCCTGCCTCAGCCTCCCGAGTAGCTGGGACTACAGGCGCGCACCACCATACCCAGCTAATTTTTTGTATTTTCAGTAGAGACGGGGTTTCACCATGTTGACCAGGATGGTCTCGATCTCTTGACCTCGTGATCCACCTGCCTCGGCCTCCCAAAGTGCTGGGATTATATGCGTGAGCCTAGTATAAGCATTTGCTAAGCATTATAGAGAAATGTTTTAGCTCCAACGCATAGCAAAAATGGTGGTATTAGAAAGAAAATAGTGAGGTTACATTTAAGGAAGGTGCTTTAAAAAGCAGAAGCAGACTTGAAAATACAATTCCATTTGTGGACTTCTTTTTAAAAATTGAATCAAAGATTATAATTTAGATATACAGTAACACCTATATATAGATTAGTTTTAACACTGTTTTCTAACTATATAGACAATAAAATTAGGGTTTGTATAAAGCTAGTTTTGTGGGTTTTTGAGTTCTACAAAGTCTTTTTTTTTTCCTTTTGGCCCTGAAAACTGGCCATTGCCAAAAGTGTGCAAGTTAGGATGACTGACAGGATGCAGTTTGTTAATTAAGTTCATTAATGCAACAGTGAAAAAGTTATCAGGGATACCATATTATCACAATACAAAAACACCTTAGCTCACTTTTATATATATGTATATATTTTTAATACTATATTTTTGGAGCAGTTGTAGGTTTATGAAAAAGCAGAAAATAGAGGGTTTCCAAATACCCCCTTCTTCCTCAGTTTCCCACATTTTCTTGCACTGATGTGGCACAGTTTTTATAATTGATGAGTCAATCTTTTTTTTTTTTTTTTCTTTTTTGAGATAGAATCTGGCTCTGTCACCCAGGCTGGAGTGCAGGGGATAGAATCTGGCTGTGTTACCCAGGCTGGAGTGTAGTGGTGCAATCTTGGCTCACTGCAACCTCCACCTCCAGGTTCAAACAATTCTCCTGCCTCAAGTGATTCTCCTGCCTCAGCCTCCTAAGCAGCTGGGATTACAGGCATGTGCCACAATACCTGGCTAATTTTTGTATTTTTGGTGGAGACAGGGTTTCACCATGTTGGCCAGGATGATCTTGAACTCCTGATCTCAGGTGATCTACCCACCTCATTCGGCCTCCCAAAGTCCTGGGATTACAGGTATGTGCCACCACGCCCAGCCTGATGAGTCTGTCTTGATACTATTGTTAACCAAAGTCCATTGTTCACATTAGGGTTCTCTCTTTGTGTTATACAATACTGTGGGTTTTGACAAATGTATAATGTCATGTATCTGCCATTACAGTATCATGCAGAATAATTTCACTGTGTTAAAAAGCTCATGTGCTCTACTTATTCATACGTTTCTCTCTCTCATCTCCCTCCCAACCCTGGCAACCACTGATCTTTTTATTTATGGTCTCTGTAGTTTCATCTTTCCCAGAATGTTACATAGTTGGAATCGTCGTATGTAGCTTTTTTTCAGACTGGCTTCTTTCTCTAATCAATATGCATCAAAATTCTTCCAGGTCTTTTCACGATGAGTTTACTTTATTTATTTGTTTGTTTTTAAAGATTTGCCAAGTTCACTAGTGAAAAGGGAAGAAAGAATAGAACAAGGAGTTCTATTTGTAACTGACTGAATGATCAATTAAAATACTTCACTACTTTCAAGGGAGCGAGAGTTCACTTTTGAAGCTTTGGTCAGCATATCACTCATTGTGCAATGTCAAACACTGGCAAAATAGGGTCAGGCTAGGATAATAAGTTTTCTGTTTTCATACATAGTTTTTTGTTTTAAATCCAATATATCAAATTATTTCTCATGGCTAGTGATTTTTGTCTCTTGTTTAAGAAATTTTTGCCATCTCAGCATCCTGATGATAATTCTACTATGCTTTCTTCTGGAAGTTGTTTTAGTTTCTCATTTAGCTCTACAATGCATTTCAAAGTAATTTTTATGTATGGTATGAGATAGAAGTCAAGTTTTACAGCTACCATCTTTTTGAGCAATGTAAAAAGGAGATGGAAGTTTCACGCTGTAGCCTCATATTGTATTACTAAGTAAATAGGTCCACTGTTGAGTTTGGAAAAAAAAGCAAACCAAGAAGCAAACTAATCTACAGTTTTTTAAATGTAATCTTATAAGGGCTTTCTGAAAGGAGAGCTGAATTTAAGCACAGATAATATACAAAAAACGTGAGTGCTGCTGCTAAAATCCTTATAAATGTTCTTCATACTGAATTTGCCATACTATTTAATTACCAGAAATAGTTCTTTATTGCAATGGTTGCCAAATGTTGCTGTCCATTTAGAACCAACTGGGGAGCACTTAAAGATCCCAATCTCCAGGCTGCATCCCATACCCAATAAATCACAGTGTTTGGTTGTGGAAGCCAGGCATCAGATTTCCAGGTGATTTTTCAGTGTGCAACAAAATTTGGAGTCCACAGCCTTATTAGATGCCAAATAATGAGTTTAATGTTAACATATGTATAATCTTGTTTTTTTTTTTTTTTTTTTTGAGTCAGAGTTTCGCTCTTGTTACCCAGGCTGGAGTGCAATGGCGCAATGTCGGCTCACTGCAACCTCCGCCTCCTGGGTTCAGGCAATTCTCCTGCCTCAGCCTCCTGAGTAGCTGGGATTACAGGCACGCACCACCATGCCCAGCTAATTTTTTGTATTTTAGTAGAGACCGGGTTTCACCATTTTGACCAGGATGGTCTCGATCTCTTGACCTCGTGATCCACCCGCCTCAGCCTCCCAAAGTGCTGGGATTACAGGCGTGAGCCACCGCGCCCGGCCTAATCTTGCTTTTTAATTATAAAACCCTGAAAGAAAGGTTTTATTGTCACTTTTTTTTTTTTTTTTAACAGATGAGAAACAAACTCAAAGTCAATTATTTAAAAATCACAAAGCTCTTTAGGCTTAAAATCCAGGGCTGTTTGACTCTTAACCCTGTGTTCTCATACAACTCATGTTTTCATTGTGGGAGAGAGTCCAAACATAAAGAAAACCAAGATAGTTCTAGTTACCATGGTGACAAAATAAGGCATGTGTTAGAAAGGAACTTGGAAGATAATTGATAATACTATCATGAAGTCTTCTCAGAGTAGGTGAGGCTTTGAGCAGAGACCTAACTCATAAAAAATGAGCCAGCAATGGGAAGTCCTAGAAGGAAGAGTTCCAGGCAGAAGTAGCATTGAGATTAGAAGCCCTCAGGTAGGAATCAATGAGTGAGAGAAACTGGAAACATGAACACCTTATTAGCAATGAGCTCACCTGGCACCCAGACCTTGGCTTCTAAATACCATTCGCCATTAAAAGGAATTAAAGTTCCTTGGAAATGACTAATTCCAAGGCAAAGTATAAGATGAGCCTGAAACATCTTGTTCCAGGAAGCAGGCAAGTGATCAAAGAATCTTGGGGAGGACATGTCCAAAGGACACAGAAGCCTGCTTGAAGGGGCTCCCACTGGCCAAATCTGAGACAGTTTTACATCAAAATAAATAATAATGGATTATAACTCATTTGATAGCATAAGAAACCATGAGTCAATGCTAATATAAATTAATGAACAAGTCGGGCGCAGTGGCTCATGCCTGTAATCCCAGCACTTGGGAGGCCGAGGTGGGCAGGTCACTTGAGCCCAGGAGTTTGAGACCAGCCTGGCCAACATGGGGAAACCTTGTCTGCACTGAAAATACAAAAATTAGCCAGGCGTGGCAGGCACCTGTAATCTCAGCTACTCAAGAGGCTGAGGCACGAGAATCATTTGAACCTGGGAGGTAAGAGGTTGCAGTGAGCTGAGATCGTGATACTGCACTGCATCTGAGTGACAGAGGGAGACTCTGTCTCAAACAAAATGAACAAATAAATAAATAATTTCAAGAAGACTGTGATGTTGACATAGTCTCTAAGTACCTCCCAACAAAAATACGAATTTACAAAAGAGGAAAAAAGTAACTACAGTGGAGAAGCCTGGTAGATAGAACCTTACACAGGAAATCAAAGGTAAAATCATCAGTGCCAGGACAAACTGAAATCATGTGCCTTCTGATAGAAGGCAATGAGAAGACCATAACACCACTTTCATAATATTCTTTTTTTTTTTTTTTTTTTTGAGACGGAGTTTCGCT
>NW_016107576.1:1625419-1636565 GCF_001604975.1 Cebus imitator | reverse complement strand
GCCTCCCAAAGTGCTGGGATTACAGGCGTGAGCCACCGCGCCCGGCCTTTCATAATATTCTTGCCAAAGATTCATAGCCTGACTCAAATCATTAGGAACATGAGACGAGGAATTGTTGGCAGCTATCTTGGTAGACAATCTGCTACAAAAATGCTAAGTTTGGGGAGCTTATGAGGCACTGAAGTAGGAAATTGCATACAGGAGTTTGGTGTTCCGGAAGACTTCTGGACCAGTTATATAAATGTGGGAGTTATTAGCATAAACATAAAACCATGGAACTTGGTGAGTTTGCCTTGAAATGGAGGGTAGATAAAAAAAAAGAGGAAGGCTCAGAACTGAGTCTGAGGGGTTTCTGCATCTAGAAGTGATACAGAGAAGACAACAGAGAAAACTGGAAAGGGCCCTGTGAAATAGGAAGATAACTAAAGTATATGATCTAGTAAAAGGCCAGAGAAATAAAGCGTTTCAAGAAGGCAACTATCTTGTTGAAAGGTCAAGTAAGAAGTGGTCTTTGGACCAAGTCTCACAGAGACCACTGGTGGTTTGATAACAAGGACTCACGTTGCTCAAACTGAGTACCTCAATCTCCAAGACACTCAACAATGAGTCCGTTTTAAAAGCCACAGTGTTAGTTTTACTCAGTAATAAGTAAGTTTAAATATTTTTGTCTATTAAAAAGCTTTATAAAGACAACTATGCAAAATTTCCATACATTTTCAAGATCTTGTATTTTAAAAAAAAATAGTATGCCCATGATCAGCTCAGCTTCTGGAGGAACTGGAAACCGAGGTCAGCCATGTGGGCAATCAACTTTGTCTACATGGCCAAGCCCCAATAAAAACTCTGGACAACAAGGCTCAGGTGAGTTTCTCTGGATGGCAGCATTCCATGCATAGTGTCACGTGTCTTTGCCAGGAGAAGTTCATACTGTTCACAATTCCACTAGGAGAGGACAACTGGAAGCTTTGAATGTGGAACCCTACACCTTGGCTGGTCTCCCCCCTACCCCACCCATATTCTTTGGCTGTAATAAACTGTAACCATGAGTATAATGGCTTGCAGTGAGTTCTGTGAGTCTTTTAGTAAATTATCAAACCTGAGAGTAGTATGAAGTTTGCAAAACCTGAAATTAGTGTCAGGAGAGAGGATGGTTTTGGGGACTCCCAAACTTTGCACTTTGGGATCATCAATTTCCTCTGCCAACTTAAGAACCTGCATGGGAAAACTTGGGAAACACTTATCTAGACCCACACCATCATAAATTATTATACTCCAAAAATATTTATTAACCATCTGCTCTGTGACAAGCACTGTGCTGGGTACTACTAGGAACCTGAAAATGAGCAAAGCATGGTCCAGCTCCTCCCCTCAAGGAGCTCATAGACATTGTACCACAGGAAAGAGAGAGTGAACAAGATAAATATGTATCTCTGCCCTGAGGCCTACTTCCAGGGGGGAATGGTAAGTTATGTGTGCGTGTATCATCTAAATGAGTAGCCATCCTTAAGTGAAATCTAAATATTTACACTGATGCGAACTGCATTTGGTTATCATTCCCATTTAGCTCACCAGAAGGAGTCAAAGATTTCTAGTTTCCCTGAATACTAGGCATATGGTTACACCATTTATCAAAGGAAGGAACACAAATGCAGAGAAAAATTATATAAAAAGACAGGTTACAGTTCCAATAAGTGGGTGTTTGAGGCCCCAGAAGGATGTCCATATGGAAAATGTAAGATTCAAATGGTGATCGGGTCTAGAGTTTGGATGGAAAAATTGGGGTTGGACACCCAGATTTGGGAATGATAGCACAAAGTAGTTAATACAGTGGAAAGGGATGGGCTGACTTGCAACTTTATAACACCCTTTAAAAATGTTAGCAACCCAGCCTGGCCAACATGGTGAAACCCCGTCTCTACAAACAATATAAAAATTAGCCGTGTGCCTGTAATCCCAGCTATTCGGAAGGCACAAGGATCACTTGAGCCTGGGAGGCGAGGGTTGCGGTGAGCCAAGATGGCGCCACTGCACTTCAGCCTGGGCTACAGAGTGAGACCCTGTCTCAAAAACATAAAAATTAAAAAAAAAAAAAAAATGTTAGAAGCATCTCTGAAAGATAGTACAATATGTTAGGAAACACCAACATTTAAGGGCCATCTGGAGCAACACAGGCAAAGAAGGAAGGAGGCTGACAATGAGAAGTCAGAGTTTGAACAAACCCGAGTGCTGGGCTATGATCTATGAGGATTTTTATCAAAGCTGTTCAGAGAGCATTTGAATGAGGTCAAGCAGGAAAGGATTTGGTTCTTGGCTTGGGAAGTCCACCACCCCTGGAGGTCTTCCATGACAACCTAGGGAAACACACTGAGAGTAATTTTTATTTGGAAGATGAAATGCAGTGGATCAGAAAAAATTCTACCCTCTCTGGGCAAGGGCTAAAGTGGAGTGACAGTGAAAAGACAAAATTCTTAGCTTTTCTGTGCCTTTAGTAAATGCCATCGAATGCGGGAAGTTTGGCTGGGCTCCCTGGCTCAGTACTTCATCGTTTTTCAGAGCTCCTCAGAAATGAGCAAAAGCAGCCCCCGCCCCTGCTTGGGAACTTGCCCGGCCCGCCTCCAGCCTCGGCCCCTCCGCGGCGAAGCAGCAGCGTGGCGCAGCCGCCAGGGGTCGCAGACTAAGTGCTTATTTGCAAGACGTGGGGCGGGGCCGAGCGCGGGGCGGACCCTGGCGTAGCTTCCGGCTTCCGGCGGAGTGCTGGGTTGTAGCTTGCGGCCGTCATGGCAGCCGAGGAGAAGGACCCTTTGAGCTATTTCGCGGCCTACGGGAGCAGCAGCTCAGGCTCCTCGGACGAGGAGGATAACATCGAGCCGGAGGAGACAAGTTGCAGAACCCCGGATCCGGCGAAGTCGGCGAGCGGCTGTAGGAGCAAGGCGGAGAAGCGGCTCCCGGGACCCGACGAGCTGTTTAGGAGCGTGACTCGCCCGGCCTTTCTCTACAATCCGCTCAACAAGCAGATAGACTGGGAGAGGCACGTCGTCAAGGCACCTGAGGAGGTGAGGTCCCCGACCCCGTTTCCCGGTCTCGACCCCGGCCTGCGCCCCCTTCCTCCTGAGCCCCCTGCTGGGGACCTGCTGTCCGTTCCCCCACACGCAGTCACCCCCGCGGGATGCCGCACCACCCCCTCCCACCTCGAGCCCCGGGAAGCCCGGCCCCTTCCCCCAGCCTGGTGGGTGTCAGACCGGACCCGCAGCCCCGCCCCCTCGTGAGGAGACCCAAACCTCCGCGCTCGGTGCCCCGACCCCGCGCGGCGAGGACTAACGGTGGTGACTCCCCCGCCCCCCCCGCTGCAGCTTCTCCCTGAGACCCCTTCCCTTTGACGCCGAAGTGCCTGCGGTGCTGCCTCCAAGACAGTGTCTGCTGCAGCCTCCTGAAGGGGTCAGCCTTGGCGTAGTATCTCTGAGACTGGATTCTTCTTTGGTAACTAAAAGTTATTAGCTTTATTCATATAGGGAACCCTTTGGCTTTTCACTTAACAGTATTGTGGTTTTGATGGAAAAATGTGTCTTTCAACCTTAAAAAAAAAAAAAAAAAAAGCCTGAACGATAAGCGAACTGCAGGGAGATGCATGTGCCCACGTCTATCATAGGAACCTCGGTTCGTCACAGTGCTTCTTAATGTGCTTGCTTAACAGCCTCCAAAGGAATTCAAAATATGGAAGTCAAATTATGTACCACCTCCTGAGACCTACACCACTGAGAAGAAGCCTCCGCCTCCAGAGCTTGACATGGCAATAAAATGGTCTAACATATATGAGGACAATGGTGATGATGCCCCACAGAATGCTAAGAAAGCTAGGCTTCTACCAGAAGGAGAGGAGACATTGGAATCAGGTAAGAAAAGTCAGAATCTGGTGGTAATCTGTTTTGATCCCGGGGATGGGCTTAAAAAGAATGAATTAATGAATGAAAATTAAATCTAGTGAATTGGCAAAGTAATCTGATGGTCTTTGGATACTTCTTGCTCTGGTTTTAAAAAAGATCGTATAAATTTGGCTTTAACGCGAAGTCTCTCATAACTCAGCTAGTAGTTGCTGTGTTTTAGTGAAAGATGATAAATTATTCAGGCTTTAAAGTGAAATATCTGATATCCAGTAGTCTGTGATTCATGATGCCTTATTATTTTATTATTAGAACAACAAATCAATTCCTGGATTCTTGTGACTGTCGCTGCAGAGTGCTGATTAATTTTCTTTTTCTTTTCTTTCTTTTTTTTTTTTTTAAGGCAGAGTTTCGCTCTTGTTGCCCAGGCTGGAGTGCAATAGCACGATCTTGGCTCACTGCAACCTCCGCCTCCGAGGCTCAAGCAATTCTACTGCCTCAGCCTCCCGAGTAGCTGGGATTATAGGCGCCAGCCACCACATCCAGTTAACTTTTGTATTTTTAGTAGAGACAGATTTCACTATGTTGGCCAGGCTGCCAGTTCTTATTTTAATTTTGATTCTTGAACTCCTGACCTCAGGTGATACGCCCACTTCGGCCTCCCAAAGTACTGGGATTACAGGCGTGATCCACCGTGCCCAGCTCTTTTTTTCTTTTATTTTCTTTTTTTGAGACAGTTTTGCTCTTGTTGCCCAGGCTGGAGTACAGTGGTGCATCTCAGCTCACTGCAACCTCCGCCTTACAGGTTCAAGCGATTCTCTTGCCTCAGCCTCCAAGTAGTTGGGATTAAAGGTGCCCTCCACCACGCCCGGCTAATTTTTGTTTGTTTCTTTTTAGTAGAGACGCGGTTTCACTATGTTAGGCTGGTCTTGAATTCCTGACCTCACGTGATCCACCTGCCTCGGCCTCCCAAAGTGTTGGGATTACAGGTGTGAGCCACTGTGCCATGCTGAAGGCTTCATTTTCTATTAAGGCAGTTGTGCTTCCGAGCTAAAATTAGTATGACCAAATGAATTTAACTGAGCATTACTACATAGTAATAGGAAGATAATGACTTAGTTGTTTTACTTTAGTTCATAATATCATAATTTCATCTCTTACTTGGACTATCACAGTAATCTTTGCCTACACACTCTTACCCAATCTGTTCCATTCTTTACACCGCAGCTAGTGTTGAGTTTCTAAAAGTCATATCTGATTATGTAACTTGCCTGCTTAAAACCCTTCAACAGACAGAGTCAAGGCCTTCTATGGATAGGTCCTTTCTCCCTCTCCACAGTCATTTTTAATGGCCCCCTTTCTAGCACTTGAAGATCTTGAAATCCAGAACTGAATTTCATGGTTCCCTGCCTTTCAGTATATGTTGCACCTTATTCTGGAGTGTTCTTTCTTACCTATTTAGCTAGTAAACTCATTCATCCTTCAAAATCCAACTCAAAAGAAGAAATCTCAGGTATCACCTCTAATAATTATTTGCTCCTCTGTACCTTGTAATGCTAATGCTGTTGATTGCTCTCATCACTTGTATGTGATTTTTTTTAAAAGTCTGTCTGCTTTATGATGAGTTCCTCAAACAGCAGGATTTGAAGTGTTTATGTGTGTATCAGGTATATTGTAAGTATTCAGTGGATAGTTGTTGAATTGAACTAATGTTTTGGACCATTATTTTTAAGAAAGAGTATGCCATTTTTGTTAAACAGATTTCTGATCTTCCCACAGTATGAGGGCTACTTAGCCCCTTTTTACAGTTATACAGGGAGTGATGTTTTGTTTTAAAAGAAAGGAGAACCAACTGGCAGGAGTTCTTATTTTAATTCTGATTCTACCTAGGTTTTCCATTACTTTTGCTGACTGCCAGTATGTATTAGAAGTCACTTTAATGAAGGAGCATCTTCAATAAGTGGCATCTTTTTGCAGACCTTAAGTGATGTGAACATTTATAATACCTCATATTGTACAATCTTTTTCATAAATAGTAAAAATATATTTGCTTAAATAATCTTTAATTCTTACAACACCTTGTGAAATGAGAGCAATGTGGAAATGATAGCTTATATAGCTTGTCCAAGCTCACAAAACTAGAAAATGCCAAGTTCTAAAATAGGCACTTTCACACAGTTTTCTAATTTATTACTGTGAGCAACCTGATACAGAAGTGCTACATGATTCATTATTATTGTTTTACGGATGAAACAATCAGAGATTAGAGACTTACCCAAATTCACGCAGCTAAAGAAGAGGCAGAGTAGGAATTCAAATCCAGACCTTTAAATAGAAATTATGCCTTATTAAACTGGGATTTGGTCTCCTGATGAATAACTGTTTCTCAACAATGTTTGAGATACAGCTATTCTTCTGTAGGGATAATGGCATTAAAGATACCAGGGTTGATATTCAAACTAGATTTCCATAGTATGGTGCTCTCACATCTTTGTCCCTATATGGAAAAAGCCAGGATTATACACCAGGGCAAGCAAGCAAGAAAGAATTATCCTTTTTCTAGCTTAGCTTTTGAGTTAAGTTAGAAGGAGTTCCAAATATGTGGCAAGTAACACTGCTATTCACATAGATAATTTCTGTCCTTTTGATCGCATGATGGCCCTTCATCAGAAAACAAATACAGGCAATATCAAATGACAAAAAGACCTTTTTATAAGTGATTTTTGCCATTTTAGATTCCTATATCATAAACCCACTGTAAAATCAATTTCTCTGGCATAATTTTTAGCCTTTTTTTAATTCATAAAATATGTATCAGAAACTCTGCACTCTTAAATTATCCAAATTTTAGATTATCAAGTTACTTTTGTATTTTGCTTTCCCATTCTGCCCTTTGGCCTTTTATTGCCAGTTAACTTCCAGTTACTTTAAAGGAAGAGCTGGAAAAGGTTGAGAACTCATCGTTGGGTCTTGCTGCTTATCAGCACTTCTGGTTTTAGTGGTTGTAAAATGTAGGTAAGTAAAGCTTAATTATTAATTGTAGCTTTATTGACATGTATAATGTAAAAGCATAGTTAATATAGTTAGTGATTTTTAGTTTACATTTTTTAGAATTTAGAAAGTTTGTTTATATGTTAAACTTACTTGAGTGATTCGAGTTCCATAATAAAAAATTGTTTCCTCACCAGTACTGTATATGAGACAGAGTAAAAAAGCTCAGTAAAGTTGGTAAATGAACTTACTCAGTATTTTTCTGCTCTAGTTTACAAAAGCAATGCCTTGTCATGACACTAGGTGGCATAGCACTTCTGCTCAAATCACTGATAGCCAGTTATTTTTTCAACTTCATTAGTTTGTGGTTTTGTTATTCAGTTAATTTACTTGTAATAAGTGTCAGGTTAAAAGCAAAAATATCTCAGTATCATCTTTTACATGTATGTTAATGAATAGTGAATATTATAGTAAACTTAGTACATTCTTTTTTTTTTTTTGGAGACAGAGTCTTGCTCTGTTGCCAGGCACCAGGCTGGAGTACAGTGGTGCGATCGCCCGCCTCCCAGATTCAAGCAATTCTCCTGCCTCAGCATCGCACATAGCTGAGACTACAGGCACGCGCCACCACGCCCAGCTAATTTTTGTATTTTTTAGTAGAGACGGGGTTTCACTGTGTTGGCCAGGATGGTCTCAATCTCTTGACCTCGTGATCCGCCTGCCTCGGCCTCCCAAAGTGCTGGGATTACAGGTGTGAGCCACCGCGCCCAGCCAGTACTTTCAATTTTTATGTCATCACTACTGAAAATCTCAAGACAAGCTTAGTGGTAACTAACTCCAGTTAAAAAGCAAAAGGTTTGGCTTGTTTGAGTGGTATACCATGTTACTTGGTTTGTAGAGCCAGTATTTTTGTGTGTGCTTGGTAAACTACTGATTAAAACTTTGATTTTTAAGTTCCTGGGGTGAGTTCTTGATCTGAATTGCATTTCATTATGCTGCCTACATAAATCCATAGTGCTCTGTGAAGCACATGAATAACATCACCATGCTGTGCTTGAAGAGGAGTGAAGCTGAATGGTACTAATTGTTAATCTGCATCAATAAATTCGATATTCTGATATGGTACAATTAGCAGAAGGGAATTGAAGGCTTAAGATTTTAAGTATATTTCCTTCAAGGAATTTATGATTTGATGTCAGTAGTTCCCCACATTTTTAATATGAAGGCCCCTTTCAGTATCAAAATATTTTATAGATCTTGTTTGATGCCTGTTGAACTTTTTGAGTATCTGTTGATCGAGAAAATAGTTCAAAAGCTACAATTAATTAGTAATGTGCTCAAAATAAATTTGTATTTTATAAACCATAACATCTTTTACATGTTATTAATTCTGTATGGACTTCTTAATACCACTCATTTGTTTAGGGAGATGGGAATTAGCAACTAGTCTGTGCTACCCTGTATTTTTTCACTGTAGTTGGATTTTTAAAAATAGAATAAAAGGGTCCACTTTGTGAGGTTTGACACCATTTTTATGAAATGGAAATTTTCTGTAATATTATAACATTTTGGAAAGGTGTAAAAGACATTGCTTTAATGTAAGGCTCTTCTCTAACTTCCCTTCCTTCTCCAGATTCTCCATAATATGAAGTAGGAAGATACTTATTTTTCTGTTGCCATTAGAATGTTCTGGTTGTTCTAGGAATGGCAGGGGTGAGGGGGTGCGGATTAGAGCTTCCTAGGATAAAATTCCAAATAGAGGTTTGGGGAAACCTACTTGTGAGTGCATTTTAACCTCAAAATAAGGATTTGGAGTGGGTGGAGAAGGAGATGAGGAGAAAGAAGTTGTTTGTGGAGGGGAGAAAGGTTTTTTTGGAGGAGAGAAAGCTGATAGCCACTTAAATAATGTCCTGGTTAGATTGATAACTATTTTTTGTAAAAAGAAAACAATATGCTCCATTCTTACAAAGCACTGATTGTATTTGAATATACACAATGTAAATACTATTATGCAGGTGCATCCAAGGGGGAGAATACAGTCAATGAGTTCTTAGTTTCTGTTTTTGGTTGGGCCAGTAAAGCCCCTTCCTCATCCCTCTTTTCTGCTGATCACTAGAGACAGAAACTAAAAACCATGGCTTTAGGCTGCTAAAAGCCTAAAACAAAACGGAACAACAAATAAGGCAGGTTGGACAAACTTGCCGAGTATTTGGGAGCAACTTTTTCAAAACAAGTCTGATTTGGGGGAAGTCAAGTCACTTATTTTAAGCTACCTTAATATAGCACTAAAGAGTCACTGGGAATTTTGTAAGGCTGTAATTGAAAAAAAAAATTTGCTTACTTTCACTTGCATTTAAAAATCAGAACTCTAAAGGTTAATTCTTGGTTTTTCTTATGTTTTTTATTGGAAAGCTTTGAGAGAAACAGTTGATGAGGGTAATTTGGTATAAAGTCAGTGAGATTTAATTTTTAACATGTTGGGTTTTTTAAAATTACTGATTGAAACTCTTCCTTTTCTGTTTAAAGATGATGAAAAAGATGAGCATACTTATAAAAAGCGCAAAGTAGAGCAAGGAGAACCAGCAAAGAAGAAAAAGTAGAAAACAAATGACCAGAATTTCTGGACTGCTAAACTTGTTGAAATGTTTCTTTGGGCAGATTAAGCTGGTATTGTGGGTTATTATCACATGTTTCCATGAAAGTACATACGTTAATGAACTAACTAGTAAGTATTGCCTCAAGAACGTTCCACTGTAGAATTCATTTTTTATTTAAAACATGTATGTATTTAAAACTCAACTGGTGATTTGTGATTGCGAAATTGATACTTGGATGCATTCTTACTCTCACAGAATTGGCGACATGCTTTGAGAGTTTTGTCACATGCTGACATGCCATTGTTCTATAAACCTTTTATAAAGGAATATATTTTTAAAGTAAATATATTGTAATGTACTGTGAACTTGTAGGGTGCTTTTCAACAGTCTTTGTACAGTGTAAATAGATCATGGAAATAAAATTACTTATTCAATATTACTGCATAACATTAACATTTGAATGTTTGTCTGTGACAAGTACCCTATTTGCTGTGTGACATTTTAAGTTGTAATAAGAAGTATTACCATTTAAAGAGTGCCTACTGTGTTCCAGGTGCTTTGTGAATATGTTTTCTCTGATCCTTAAACAACCTAGCAAGATATTATTAGTATTCCCATTTTATAATAAAGAATGCTTGAGTAGCTTGTCTAATGTTACACGGCTAGTGAGTGATTAATTTGGAATTTAACTTGGGACACATTAAACCACCTGCCCATCAGTCAAAATTTAGTCATCTTTCAAGAACGACATCAGTTGTCATCTCTTCAGGGTACTTTTCTGTTGTAGTTAATGGGGATCTTTTCCTCTCCTGATTGTATGATTATACTTGTCATCTGTGCTTTATGGTTATTCATTAATTTCTTTATTAAATTGTAAGTTTACAGGACATTCAGTTAAATTTAAATTTCAGATAAATAATGTTTTGGTATATTTAGTATTCAGGACATACTTATACAAAAAGTGTGTTTATCTGAAATTCACATTTAACTGAGAATCTTTTATTTTCTCTGGTAACCCTACTTCTACATGTTTTCTCTACCCAGATTCTATTTTAGTGCTTTTCATATAGTAACACTCAGTAAAATGAACAAGAAGTAGTTGGGAAGATGTAAACTTTGAGTTCCAAAATGCAGTTCAGTTATTTGTAGTATTTTGAATAATAAAACGGAGGTTACAGTGCATCAATCCTTCCATGATTCTCAAGCCCTTAAGAGATAAGAATTAATTACAGAACACTGTACATTCAGTGTATAAGAACCATACAGCCAAGCATGGTGGTTCATGCTTGTAATCCAGCACTTTGGGAGGCCGAGGTGGGAGGATAGCTTCAGGCCAAGAGTTTGAGACCAGCCTGGGCAACATGACAAGACTCCATCTCTACAAAAAAAAATTAAAATTTAGGGGCCGGGCGCGGTGGCTCAAGCCTGTAATCCCAGCACTTTGGGAGGCCGAGGCGGGTGGCTCACAAGGTCAAGAGATCGAGACCATCCTGGTCAACACGGTGAAACCCTGTCTACTAAAAATACAAAAAATTAGCTGGGCATGGTGGCGCGTGCTTGTAATCCTAGCTACTCAGGAGGCTGAGGCAGGAGAATTGCCTGAACCCAGGAGGCGGAGGTTGCGGTGAGCCGAGATCGCGCCATTGTACTTCGGCCTGGGTAACAAGGGCGAAACTCTGT
>NW_016107576.1:1608533-1625019 GCF_001604975.1 Cebus imitator | reverse complement strand
TGAAAGACAAAATTTGAACAATTATGCAAGATTTGTTTGCTTAGGCATATGTATCAAGTAGATTAAAATTTATAAAAGTCATTAAAAGTGATTGCACCAGCCATGGTGCTTTGTGGAATAAAGATGCATAACAGTATGATGGCTTCCAGCATATCTTGAGTTTAGAAAAACCAATTCTGTACTGCCCATCCTCTAGGTTTGGAAGTATATGGATCCCAAAATTAAAGTAATTGCTAAAGCAAGAATATGTTTTTTTAAGATTGAAGTCTGATGAATTTGAAAATCTATACTAGGGAGTGGCATCGAGTGATAAAGCACTACCCTAGTATGACATGACACCAAACACAATACAACCAAATCAAGTTATATTTGTGAGGTGATTCCCAAGCTCTGGAGAAATCTAAAACTTGGATGCATGTATTGGTAGAGCAGATATCTCAGAAGTTGTTTAAATATTGCAAGGGTCTTAAGTTAGCATCAAAGCAAACTTTTCTCTCTCTCTTCCTTTCCCTCTTTCCCTCTCCTTCACTCTCCCTCTTTTTCTCTACCTCTCTCTCCCTCTCCCTCTCATCTGAGAAATATGCAGAGTACGTTTTATGAGGGGGAAGTTAGGACTTAGGAAGGAAGAGGCTAAATATTTTGGAGCAAGTCTGACTCAGCCATTTGTATCTCCTGGTTGGAAAATGGACTTTCATATCACTCTACATCATCACATTAGAGAATGGATTATTTTCTCCTTCATAGATGTCCTGCAAACATGTTTGCACAAGTGTCTATGTGGGTACTAAGGTAAAGTTTGGTTGAGCTAGTGAAAACCTAGTGGGAAAAAGTTTTAAAAATCCATATACATAAGAAAAATCCTCTGTTGAAATGTCTTTCTTTTTAGAGAATTGAGTCACTTGATATTTCTGATTGTTTCCTCCTCTTTAAGGAAGTTAAGCCTGGGCAACATGTGGAGACCCTGATATGGTTTGGCTGTGTCATCATCCAAATATCATCTTGAATTGTAACTCCCACAGTTCCCACATGTGGTGGGAGGTGACTGAATTATAGGGTGGGTCTTTCCTGTGGTGTTCTCATGATAGTGAGTAAGTCATGAGATCTGATGGTTTTAAAAGCCATCAGTGCAGGAAGTTGCCCTGCACAAGCTCTCTTTGCCTGCGGCCATCCACATAAGATGTGACTTGCTCCTCCTTGCCTTCTGCCATGATTGTGAGGCTTCTCCAGCCACGTGGAACTGTAAGGCCAATTCAACCTCTTTCTTTTGTAAATGCCCAGTTTTGGGAATGTCTTTATCAGCAGCATGAAAATGGACCAATATCTCATCTCTACCAAAAAAAAAAAAAATTAGCCAGACATGGTGGTGCACACTAGTGGTCCTAGCTACTGGGGAAGGCTGAAACAGAAGGATCACTTGAGCCCAGGAGTTCAAGGCTGTAGTGAGCTATGATGCACCACTGTATCCTGGCATGGGTGACAGAGCAAGATCCAGTCTCTTAAAAAAGAGAAATAAACTACATCAGGCATGAATAACTTTTTGTACATGGTTAATTTGAGAAAGGAACTAAGCATATGTTGGCTGTTTTAAAATTTGAAGTATAAATAGCATTACAGAGTTTTATGGGAAACATTCTAACTGGAATCAGAAAAATAGTACTCAACTGCTTTGGCCGAAAAAAATTACTGAGAAAATTGACAATCTATTTTCACCATTAAACTTCTAAGATCTGGACTCAGTTGCAAACTTGCAACTTTCTAATCTTAACATTTAATGCTGTCTAGTGGTGCTTTTGAATTGAAAAAGTTTAATCACGTAATAGTATTTTATTTGCCAAAAATCCAATTAGGTTTCATCATTTTCTTTTTTTTTGAGACGGAGTCTTGCTCTGTTGCCAGGCTTGAGTGCAGTAGCACAATCTCAGCTCACCGCAACCTCCACCTCCTGGGTTCAAGCGATTCATCTGCCTCAGCCTCCCGAGTAGCTGGAACCACAGGCACATGCCACCACACCCGGCTAATTTTTGTATTTTTAGTAGAGACTGGGTTTCACTATGTTGGCCAGGATGGTCTCGATCTCTTGACCTCGTGATCTGCCCGCCTCGACATCCCAAAGTGCTGGGATTACAGGCATGAGCCACCTCGCCCGGCCAGTTTCATCATTTTCAAATTGGAGAATGGAAGATAGGCCCAGTGAGCTGACACAATATACCCATGGATGCACAAAGTGTTCGCTTCAAAGAAGAGAGGGATGGAGAAACTGGTAGTGCTTAGTTGGATATGATGGCTGAGCATGAGGCTTTCTTTGATTGCAAATTATATTTTTTTAATTTAAAATATAAATGGATTAATATATGTTTGAACATAATCTACATATAAAGTATGTTACACAACTTAGGTACAAAGCTCTACCAGAGACATTTGAAACATGTAAGTATTTTTACAGGTCTATATGATCCGAATAAACTCAGCAACTCAATTTGATTAAGTCAAAAACTTACTAATCTGAATTCATAACTGGACTTTAAAGCATATTATGGGTGGTATTTTGGATTTTTAGAATTTTTATCCATATTGAACTGCTTCCCTGTGTCACCCTTCCATTTGATAATAGTACAGAAGTTCCACATATTCCTACAAAACGGTGTTAAAATTCCCAGCAAATATTTTGGAATTTTCATTAAATTCTAACATTTTCTCTCTTTATCTTCCTCCACATAGATAGTTTTCCCAATTTTTTGAAGCATTGTGTTTCAATGAAAAGAGAGTATGGGGAGATACCAAGAAGTACTTGTGGGTGTTGGCCACAGATGAGGGACTTTTTGCCGGTTTTGTTCATTGACTAGAACAATGCCTGGTGCATAGTAGGCATTCAATATGGACTGTTAAATGTAGGTGGGCTGAATTCCTCACACCTGGCTTAGGGTTGATTCTCATTTGTCTTGATCTAATGCCATGCCCCCATCCAGAGGCTTGTGTTTTCACTGATATGGGCCAATATATCTTATTAACAAATGTAAACCAGTTTGAATTAGGTTTTCTGTCATTTTCCACTAAAACCATCAATTGATGTAAAACTGATTCTTTGGTTTCTTCCAGGGCTCTATGCCATTCTGGTTCTATTTTCTCTGGCTCCTTCTTTTCCAGCTGCCCCTGATTGTCAGTGCCGTCTACGTTGTTATTTTTCCCATTCTCCACCCTCGTTCTTGAAGATTTCAGCCAAGTTCATGGCTATCACACTAAGTAATACTTTGATGATCCCCTATACTGCATGGCTTGCCAGAGTGCTCTTATAAACCCTAGATTTGTGTATCCAATTGTACATCTCCACTTGGGTCTTAAAGGCCCCTCCACACTGTATGTCCAAACACATTGTGTCAAAGGTCACACCACATGCCATATTTTGTTTTTGACTGATGACATCACCATAAACCCAGAAATCTGCCCTACCTCACTTCCCATCACATAGGTTTGGTCAGTAAATCCTGTGGTTTCTACTCCCTCATTCCTATATGCCTCTTTTTTTTCATTTTCTCTTTTTTTAAATCTTTGCTTTTGGATGGAGGCAGCATATGTCACACGCCTTTTCATCTAGCTCTAATGAATCATTTACAGTTCCCCAGATATGCTATTTAGTTTTGTAGTTCCGTGCCTTCACTCACACCATTTGCTTGACCTGGCCCTTTTTTGACTACCTTGTGAATTCCGTGTTTTCACGAAGAACCAATTGAAATATTCCCTCTTTAATGCACTTTATTTATTTTCATATCTACCTCTACATTGCTTTCTCTCATACTTGGCACTCAATGAATAGCCAACATTTATTGCAGGCTTGCTATGTGCCAGGCATTTTTCTAGGTGCTTTACATGTATTGACTCATTTAGTTTGATGAGATAGATGCTATTAATAACCCTACTTTTCAGGGGAGAAAACTGGTATAGAGAAGTTAAGTAATTTGCTCAAGGCACTGCAGCTGGGAAACCCAGGCAGTCTGGCTCCAGGTCTAGCACATTAAGCTGGAGGGGAGAGGAAAGCCTGCATTAACCAATAGATTTGCTTGGTTCTTTGTGTGTGTTTGATTCAAAGAATGCCTTACCCTTAGAAGGCACTCAGAATACAAATATTTGGAGAATTAATGAATCCAAAACCATTTCACTAACCTGAGGAGCAGCATTGGTTGAATACACCAGAAACATCTTTCACATGGATTAAAGTCAATATGCAAACATTTTAGGAAACTTAATACATATTTTTAGGACTTAGTAACTTATTACATGTTGGGAGTATCTGTAATTGAAATACTTAAAAAATAGTAATAAGACTGAGAATATTACCCCTTCTGAAAATATTTTTTGCTTTTCAGTTTCTTTAAAAAATTTTTATTGCATGTAAAGAACAGTTTTTCAAATCTGCATTTTTTTTAAAGCAAAATAAGCTTTAAGCCACAAATTTTGCCTCAATTTTCATTGGCTTTCCTCTAACATTTCATTTTATGGCTTGAGTTTGGAATCATAGTACCTGGCATGGAAAGGCCTCCAGAGGTCCTCCAGTACAGCCAGCCCCAAACAGGAATGTCTTCAGTGTGATCTTTGCCCAGCTTTTCTAGGCTCGCAGACAAGCCCACGAAATGACAGGTTTACAGCCTGGATTTGAAGAGTCATTTCCTGTGTGTCTGTAATATTTTGGTATGCAGGTCCTGGAACTCCTCTTTCTTTCCCTTGTTTACCATTTTCTGAAAGGAAGAAACAGAGACTAGTACATGGCATTGAAGAAAAAGTGAAGCCCTTTTCTTGGTATAATTACCTGTCTCTGTTTCTAAATAGGACCCAGATCCTAGCAACCCTCCCTGGCATGCTGGGAAGTTTGCACTCACATTTTAAATTTAGAATTCCCGAGGGAAACTGCATTGACCTAACAGAGCAATCACTTCCAACTGAGGAGGTGACTTATCAGCCAGCAAAGCTCCAAGCAAACCAACTCAGAAATCACTCCTCCAAGGCCTTTCCCCAACACCCCCAGTCTAGGGGCATTTTAAGACCCCGCTTCGAGCTTTCAGTTTGGGGACATATACCGGTACACATACATATGCCCTGAGGTGTTCGGTAATGATCAGTAGGCTCTTTCCCTTCTTTTTTAGCCTGTTCTGCCTTGAGGCCTTTCCTTCCAATCCTGTCCTTAACTACAAAAAGTAGCCGAAAAGCCTTAGCAGTAAAATTTCTTCCCTAACATCTGGAATCCGTATGTCAAATCTGTAAGACATAAGCTCTTTTTTCTTTTCTTTTTCTTTTGGCTTAATTATTTGAGCTCCAAATCCCCACCCCAGCCTCTTTTCATACCAAACTAATTAGGGCAATTATCTGAGCCATCCGTGGCCACAGATCAGTTAAACCCTGTTATTGAGGTTAACAAATGAGAGGGTTAATTTTTCTTGACTGCCCCATAGTTGGGGAAGAAAGATAATAAGCTCTTATATTTGTCCGGTGCTTTTGAGTTTTCAAACTCTTTTCTCTGCAGCAAGCTGCCACCCGGGAGAAGGGCTTACTTTGGGGTTCCAGACTGTCTGGAACCCTGAGGTAAATAATTTAATTCTGAATGAAGTGCTGGAATTTGCTGCTATACATGAAAGTGGCCCTTCCAGCTTTGCTGCTCAATACGTAAAAAAGATTTTGATGCTATTTTAAAGAAACAGGACTGCCACTTAATGCCTCTGGCACCAGCTTGAAGATGTTTACTTAAAATCGTAGACAGTAAAGTGGCTCTTTCTAGATAGTATGACAATGTCTTGTATATTTCTAACTTGCTTAGAATTTGCTGAATTCATCCAGTTGCTCTGGCTAATTATGAACTGTTTAGGGTTTTCTGTTCTTTTTCCATTTTTGTTTCCATTGCAACGGTAAGAAGACTATTCTATGTCAGTCTTGCTGGCAGAAAACCAGTCCCTAATTTTAATATTTTGCCCTGGAGGTTTATTTTAGATCACACAGCCTAGCACTGAAATTTTTTAAGCCCAGGAGAGTAGGTGAAGGAGGATCAGGATTTCTTAGCATTACCACAATTTCCACTAGTTTTCCAAGAGGGATTTGTGAAAATTTGGTAAACAGTGATGGAGAACAGCTTTTCAATTGCCTCACAGAAATGCCAACAGTATGCCATATTTCACAGAAGCACCGAAAACAAAAACAAAAACAAAAAAAAAACTACATGCTTTTATTACTACAAATATATTTAGCCTTTTGAAGGACAGGAACAATGTTTACAGCAAAAACACAACAGTTTATTCTATTGAAGTCACATTGTTTCAGTTAATTCTCATCACATTAACATTATATATTTAGATGTAAATTATTTGTAACTAATACTCATTAAATTTTTTTTCTGATTATGAAGATGAGATACATTCTTACTATAGAAGCTCTGAAAGCAAAAGAAATTTAAAAATAGAAATCATTATTAGTAGAGAAATCCACTGTTAACATGTTAATAGTATTTTTTAGTGTTTTTTTTCTATGTACATATATACATATTCTAAACAATATAGATAAGAATTCTTTAAAAACCCAATTTTTGGCCAGGCATGATGGTTCACACCTGTAATCCCAGTGCTTGGGAGGTTGAAGCAAGATCACTTGAGGCCAGGAGTTCAAGACCAGCCTGGGCAACATAGTGAGAGCCCATCTCTACAAAATTGAAAAAATTAGCCAGGTGTTGTAGTTCATGCCTGTAGTCCCAGCTACTTAGGAGGCCAACGTGGGAGGATCACTTGAGCCTCGGGTTTCCAGGGTACAGTGAGCTATGACTGTACCATTGCACTCCAGCTAGGTGACTGTGTTAGGCCTTTTTTTGTTGCTATAAAGAAATACCTGAGATTGGGTAATTTATAAAGGAAAGGTTTAATTGGTTCACAGTTCTTTAGGCTTTACAGGAAGCATGGTACTGGCATCTGCCTGGCTGTTGGGGAGGCCTCAGGAAGCCCACAATCATGGCAGAAGGCAAAGTGGGAGTGGGCATGTCACATGGCAAGAGCAGCAGCAAGAGAGAGGATGGGGGAAGGTGCCAGATACTTTTAAACAACTAGATCTCACAATAACTTATTCACTATCATGAGGACAGCACCAAGGGGATGATGCTAAGCGATTCATGAAAAATTCTCCTTCACGATCCAATCACCCCCCATCAGGCCCCACCTCCAACACTGGGGATTATATTTCAATACAATATTGGGGGGGACAAATATCCAAACTATGTCAGTGATAGAATGAGACTTTGTTTTTCATAATTTTTATGCCTGTTTGACCTTATTTAATGAACCACTTATCCACTGGACATTAAAATGGTTTTCACATTTTTTACCTCTATAAATAATGTTGAGACGAACATCTTTGTAAATAAGCATTTGGCTGTAGTATTTGATTATAAAACTACTTTTTGTGAGTAAGATTTCAAGATGAAATTGTATGCATTTAAAGTTTATCTAGTTGGCTTTTTGAGATCACATTTAAACAAGAATTTTCCAAACATTTCTACATATCCTTGAAGTCTAAATTGTTCAGTCCCTTGCCAGAAGGCAACTCTTTATAACAGCAATTTGGCGTTTCTAATATGTCCTCTTTTTAGCTGCTGTCAAAAACCACGTTTCTTTTTAGACTGCTCCAAGAAACTACTCATCAGTGCTCAAACTGAGAACCTAGTGATTTTGCCTTCTGCAAAAGGAATTTGTGGCCACAATGCACTAAAGACCAACTTGGAGGTGAAAAGAGGACTGGGACAAAAAAATAAAGTAGATTGGGCCTTTTCTCCCTCATTTGTGAATTATTGACAAGATTATTGCAATTAGCAGAAATAAACCTTAGGTGGAGCTAAAGGCTACTGAAGCACTACTCATGGTGGTCCAGCAGGCCAGTGCCCTCTGATACCCTAAAGTAGCTGGCTGGCCTCACTGTGGGAGTCACCCAGAACCCACTACAAAAGAATACCTGCTCTCCCAAAAAAGAAAAGAAGGAAAATGCCTCTGTATATTGGTTTGTGGAATTGAGGAAATTCCACAATAAGAGCTCCCAATAAAGCATTACTGGAGGGTTAAAAAGTAGACTCCCAAGAGAGGAGCTACCAGGGAGAAGTAACAGTAGCCTAAGTCTCATCTTGTCACTTAATCACATTGTTAGCTCACTGCTGGGCATATTTTATCCTCCTAAGGAGATCAGAGGCTGCTGGAGAATGCACTGGAGGCTTGCATTTATTCTGAGACTACCTCAGGGACCCAGCACAAAGCAATAAAGTTAGAAATTGTTCATTAAATAATAATTTGTTCAATTGAGCAAATGAACAAACACCATCTTAGAGCAAATGAGTTTTCAGGTCTTTTCCTGCCAGCTTGTTTGTGATAGGGGCACAAACTGAGCAAACCAGCCAAGGAGAAAAGAGGCCTAAGACCCAACAGTTTGCCAATGTCTTGATTTCCTTTGGCTGGCCCTGAAGGACGCTAACCAAGGCTGGATTCTGACTCCTGTACCTCAGGTAATCCAACTAATAAAAAACTTCCATTAACCGAGATCCTCCCCCTTTTCTCTATTATTAGAAGAAAAAGTTATGAGAAAACAATAGGGATTTTATCTTAAATAAGATGAGTTTTGCTCTTTCACCCAGGCTGGAGTGCAATCTCAGCTCACTGCAACCTCCGCCTTCCGGTTTCAAGCGATTCTCCTGCCTCAGCCTCCCAAGTAGCTACAATTATAGGTGCCCACTGCCACACCAGGCTAATTTTTGTATTCTTAGTAGAGATGGGGTTTCACCATGTTGGCCAGGCTGGTCTCAAGCTCCTGACCTCATGATCCTCCCACCTTGGCCTCCCAAAGTGATGGGATTACAGGCATGAGCCACAGTCCTGGCCACGGTTGACCTTTAACTGGGTATCAATTCAACCCAACCTCTTAAACCTTCTCAATCAATGTTTCCCAAAATGTGTTCCAGGGAGACTATCGAAGATGCTCTGAGAAAAGGGGTCCATCAAAGTTCATAATGACCCCCCTCCTAGCAATCCATAAAAAATGAAAAGTATTAAAAGGTTTGAGGAGTCATTAAATAAGGAAGCCGCTTTACCTTCTTGGTAAAGTGTCCTAGTGTCTCAAATTTGGCAAAATTTGTGGAACGAACTCTGAGACATGCTACTCTCTACCAAGGATAATACTCTTTTCTGTGGAATGGCAATGATCACTTAGGTTTACACTGGTGGGGATGGGAAACCAATCATTGGTTATTCAAAGGGTTAGTGTTTTCTGTAAAATGTATTTCTTTCTTACTCTCTTTTTTTAGAGATGATGTGTTGCTCTGTCGCTCTGTCACCCACCCTGGAGTTCAGTGGTATGGTCATGGCTCACTATAGCCTCAAAATCCTGGGCTCAAGCGATCCTACTACCTCAGTCTCTAGAGTAGCTGGGACTACAGGTGCACCACTACACCTGCCTAATTTTTGTTTGTTTGTTTGTACTAACAGAGTCTCGCTATGTTGCCCAGGCTGGTCTTGAACTCCTGGCCTCAAGAGATCCTCCTGCCTTGGTACTCTGGGAGGCCAAGGCTGGAGGATCCCTTGAGGGATCCCTTATAGACATGAGCCACTGTACCTGGCTATTTTCTAGATTATTTTTCACAATAGTTGAATCAAATACATATTCTTATGAGAAGTGGAAATTAAAACTACTTGTAAATAGTATTACCAACTGGATTAGAAAAATTCCACTTAACAACATACTCTATTGGTAAGACTATGGGAACACAGCATGCTCTTACAATGCAGGTAGGAAGACAAAATAGTCCAACCCATATAGAGAGCAATTTGGCAATATCTACAGAAATTACAAATATATTGACTCTTTGATCCAGCAATCTCACATCTGGGAACGTATCTTGGAGCTATGCCTGTCCATGTACAATATATGTACCAGGTTATTAACTGAAACATTGTTTATGGAAGCAAAATATTGGAAGTGATTCAAGTGTCATAGAATGCATCATAGGGGACTGGTTAAATAACAATGGAACATTATGCAGTGGAAAAAATGAGCAAAAAAAACCTCTCCATATGATTGTATAATGATATCCAGGATATACTATAAAAGGAAATAAGGAAGTTGTAGATGATATATTTACTTATACTACTCTTTGTGGGAAGAAAGGGGAAGATAAGAATATATATTCATACTTCCTTGCATTTATATGAGGAAATACTGTCATCATGTAAGAAAGCAATAAAAATAGTCACCTACAGAGGGCAAGAGGAGTTTGGGGTAGACTCTGACAATGTCAAACTTTAAGCCCTGTGCTTTCAGAAAACAGTGAAGGTTAAGAAATCCCCAACCCACCAGGTGCAGTGGCTCACTCCTGTAATCCCAGCACTTTGGGAGGCTGAGGTGGGTGGATCACCTGAGGTCAGGAGTTTAAGACCAGCCTGGCCAACATGGTGAAACCCTGTCACTACCAAAAATACAAAAATTAGCTAGGCATGGTGGTGGGCACCTGTAGTCTCAGTTACTCAGGAGGCTGAGGCAGGAGAATTGCTTGAACCTAGGAGGTGGAGGTTGCAGTGAGCCGAGATCGCACCACTGCACTCCAGCCTGGGGGACAGAGCGAGACTCTGTCTAAAACAATAATAAAAAATAGAAATCCCCAACCTTTTGTGTGCCAGGAACCAGCACAAGAGCACCTGCTGTCTGAGGTAAGATTCAACTCTATCCTTTCTCAGGACTCCCATGAGACCCACGCATCGTGACACCCTTGCTTACCCGCCCCTTGTCTTCTCTTTGAAACATTCCTCATTGATAAACATTCTCACTATTACGATAGCCAGAATAAAATCATTTCCTTAATTGACTAGTGCCTTTTCACAACAGAACTGGGAATAGGGGTGTGAGATATCTCTGTGTATATCTTTTAATGTCATTTTTATTTCTAAACTATGTGATTGCATTGCCTACTTTTAAAATTTTAATTAAAAATAAACAAACAAAATATTTTTCTGATTAATGGCTTCATTGAAAGTTCCATTAACCAGAAAACCTCAGTCCCAGCATCCCCGTTAACTATTTCAGGATAAAAGCACGTCCCACTTTTCAGTGCTCCTTTTCTATGGAGGGATGAGGTGCTGGCTCATTGACATGCACCAGCCTTTCCCTTCTTCGTAAGTATGCTTGTAATGAGAGGAGGTGGACAGAAAGGAAAAAGGCATGAAGCAGTTGTTCTTTGGTGTATATTTTTTTAACCCCTGGCTGATAAAATTCCCTACTTTTACCCCATAATTTCACCTCCTACCACAAAAATAAAGGAATGTCATGTTCCCTTTTCACCATTTTTTCCTGCCCTTTAGGACTTCTTTCTCCTTCCCTCATCTGTTTTCATTAATGTTTTGGAAGCCTGAGCCTAGATGTACCTTGCGCATACTCTCTTCCTGTTTCTTGCTGGCTGGAACTTAGATATGGTGGCCTAACTTTGATGACAAAGCCCTATGAGAGGGTACAGCAATTTCCTGAAAGGAATCTCAGTCCTTGAGTGATCATGAAGAGCAAATCTACCCTGAAGACCAAGACCATTCACACTAAAACTGAGATAAAGAGAAAAAAAAACTTCTTTTCCAGATGGTACAGCTTAACTTCATCCTAACATAGTTTGTTTTGAAGAAAATAAAAAGAGTTGTACTAGATGATCTTTAAGAAGCTTTCTAGTACCAACTTATGTGAATCAAAGCATAATGTTGTCACTGTAAAGAGTTAGAGAGGCTTCAAATTATTATGATTGGAAGCCTATCTAACCCTTTACAGTGACAATGTTATTTAAATTTGTTTTAAATATTATTTTAATTTGTTTATAGAGCATGTCACTGGTCACAGCTGTGATACATTTGCTACTCTGTGCCATAATGGGTAAGACCTGGACCTTGGGTTCAGTTCTCTTGAATTCAGTTCCTGGCCCTTTTCCTTACTACCTGTGACCTTGAGCCAATTGCTTTAGCTATCTGAGCCTCATTTCCTTATCTATAACATTCAGATAATACTAGGAATAATTTCTCAGCATGAGATAATCCAGGAAAAGTCCTTAACTAATAATAAGTTCTCAATCAATTATAGTCATTTTTTATCATTGTAATTGTTATTGTTGTTGTGACCTTTGTCAAAAATATAATCCCCAACTATAATACTGTTTGCATAGACAACTTTTGTCCAATTTTGATTATATGCTTTATATCATCATTTTAGAAAATGAACGGATAAAAAGCATCACAACAGATTGAAATCACTGTGAAGAGTGAGGCAAATAGATGTGACAGATATGTTACTCCTTGCATATATCTGATTCTCTTGGGAATACAGGAAGACCATACTTCCCAGCCCCTTTGCAATAAGCCAACACCTCATGACTAGTTCTCATCAAGGGACAGTAAGTCAAAGAAATGTAGATAACATCTGGTGCAAGGCATTTCAGAATGGCCGTGAATTCTACCCGATTTTTCCCCCCTTGAAGCCACTGGCAGCCCCCATTCACCTGGGTCCTTGAATGACTAATTGGAGCAGGTCCACCTCCCAACCTCCAATAATTTAAACTGGACATGTGGAATGAGAAAAACCTTTGTTGTATTGACATTCAATAGATGATCACATTACCTGTCCTTTTCTAATACAATGAGTAATAACCAAGTTATCATAATATCCAGAATTTGTAAGCCTTTGAATTAGCTGGAAGGACAAAGTACTCACCATCTGTCTACTGTGATTGGCCCTTGCTGGAAATTTTCATGACAAAAATCATAATAATAATAGCTAATGCTTATATAGGACTTACTATGTGTCAGGTATGTTCTAAGAGCTTTCTATGTATTAATTCACTAATCCTTTTTAAAACATAAATTTAATTGGGAGACCATTAGATTGAGATGACTCCAATGCCCTGAGTTGCTGCATAAGCAAACCAAAGCCCAGGCAAACAGTACAAAAAACCTAAGCTTTGAGGTGGGTGGATTACTTGAGGTCAGGTGGTCAAGATTAGCCTGGCCAACACAGTGAAACCCTATCTCTACTAAAAATACAAAAATTAGCTGGGCGTTGTGGTGCATGCTGTAATCTCAGCTGCTACCAAGGCTGAGGCAGGAGAACTGCTTGAACCCAGGAGGCAGAGGTTCCAGTGAGCCAAGATTGTGCTACTGCACACCAACCTGGGCAACAGAGTAAGACCCATCTCAAAACAACAACAACCACAAAAATCCCCTAAGCTTACCTAATCAGAAACCCCTAACTAGCCTCTAACCAGAGACATTCTGTTTTAGCCGAATATGTATATACACATACAAATATACATATATGTCTATTTTTATGTATATGTACATAAATATAATAATAATAATAATAATTATTAGTAGAGACAAGGTCTCACTATGTTGCCCAGGCTATTCTTGAGCTCCTGGGCTTAAACAATCCTCCCACCACGGCCTCCCAAAGTGCTGGGATTAAAAGTGTAAGCCACTGTGACCAGCCCAAAATATATTTTGTTTTGCTTCCACGAACACCTTATAAATGTTTCGTTTCTCACCACCCCCTACCCATTGGAGTGCTAAACTGCTGTGGTCTGGTGCTGCCCAACCCATGAATTACTGAATGCTCAAACGAGTGCTTTATATTTTTAATGTATCTAAGTTTATCTTTTTAACACCTCATGACAACTCTGTAAGTGAGGTGAATCAAACCATTTTGCAAATGAGGGAACCGAGGGCCAGAGAAATTAAGTAATTCACCCAAAGTTAGAAGTGAAATCAAGATTCAACCCCAGGTAGTCGGACTGTAGAGTTATAGTACTCTTTTACCACTATGCAATAAATACAAACTTAAAAGTTGGCTAGGTGCAGTGGCTCATACCTGTAATCCTAGCACTTTGGAAGGCTGAGGTGGGCAAATCACTTGAGGCCAGGAGGACCAGACTGGCCAACATGGAAAAAACCCATCTCTACTAAAAATACAAAAATTAGCTGGGTATGGTGGTGGACACCTGTAATCCCAACTACTTGGGAGGCCGAGACAGGAGAATTGCTTGAACCGAAGGAGCAGTGGTTGCAGTGAGCTGAGATCGCACCACTGCACTCCAACCTGGGTGACAGAGCGAGACTCCATCTCAGAAAGAAAAAAAGAAGTCATCTCATCAGGCACAGTGTCACATGCCTGTAGTCCCAGCTACTCAGGAGATGAGGTGAAAGTGCTGCTTGAGCCCAGGAGCTCAAGGCTGCAGTGTGCTATGATCCTGCCTGTGAACAGCCACTGCACTCCAGCCTGGGCAACATAGGGAGACTCTGTCCCTTAAAAAAAGAAAGAAAAACAAATCATGTCAGTACACTCTGTAAATAACTGTAATTTCTAAAGGAAACTTCAGGCTAATAACCCTGATGAACACAGATGCAAAAATCCTTACCAAAATACTAGCAAACCGAATCCAGCAGCCTATCAAAGTTAATACAGAGTGGTGGCTCATGCCAGTAATCTCAGACTTTGGGAGGCCGAAGTGGGATGATTGCTTGAGTTCTGGAGTTCAAGAGCAGTCTGGGAAATATAATAACACCTCATCTCTGCAAAAGACTTACAAATTAGCCAAGCATGGTGACATGTGCCTGTAGTCCCAGCTACTTAGGATGTTTAGGTGAGAATCGCTTGAGCCTGGGAGGTGGAAGTTATAGTGAGTTGAAATTGCACCACTGCACTATAGAGTGAGATTCCGTCTCAAAAAAAAAAAAAAAAAAAGGTGCATATGGGACAATCAAGTAAGCTTTATTTCTGGGATGCAAGGCTGGTTCAACATGTGAATCAATAAATATGATTCATTGCATAAACAGAATTAAAAACCATATAGTCATATCAATAGATGCATAAAAAGCTTTCAGTAAAATTCCACCTCTTCATGATAAAAGCAATCAACAAACTAGGGCTCAAAGGAACATACCTCAAAATAATAAGAGCCATCATTGACAAACCCAGAGCCAACATCATACAAAATGGGCAAAAGCTGGAACCCTTCCCTGTGAGAACTGGAACAAGACAAAAATGCCCACTCTCATCATTCCTATTCAATATAGTACTGGAAGTTCTAGCAATAGCAGTCAAGCAAGAGAAGGAAATAAAAGGCATCCAAATAGGAAAAGAAGTCAAACTATCTTTCTTTGCTGATGATATATGATTCTACATTTAGAAAACCTTATATACTCCATCAAAAGGCTACTAGAACTGATAAATGATTTTAGTAAGGTTTCAGGATACAAAATCAATGTGGAAAAATCAGTAGCATTTCTATACAACAATAATGTCCAGGCTGAGAGTTAAATCAAAAACACAATCCCATTTACAATAGCCACAAAGAAAATGAAATACCTAGGAGCACAGCTAACCTAGGAGGTAAAAGATCTCTATAAGGAGAACTACAAAACACTTCTGAAAGAAATCAGAGATGACACAAATAAATGGAAAACCATTCCATGCTCCTAGATTGGAAGAATCGGTATCATTAAAATGGCCATACTGTGCAAAGCAATTTATAGATTTAATGCTATTCTTATCAAACTACCAATGTCATTCTTCACTGAATTAGAAAAAACTATTCTAAAATTCATATGGAACCAAAATAGAGCCTGAATAGTCAAAGCAATCCTAAGCAAAAAGAACAAAGCCAAAGGTATCACACTGCCTTGACTTCGAACTATACTACAAGGATATAGTAACTAATGCATTGTACTGTTACAAAAACAGAGAACACACACCAATGGAACAGAATAGAGAGCCCAGAAATAAAGCTGCAGACTTAGAATCATCTGATCTTTGACAATGTCTACAAAAACAAGCAATGGGGAAAGGACTCCCTATTCAATAAATGGCAATGGGATAACTGGCTAGGCATATGCAGAATGAAACTGGACCCTTACCTTTCACCATATACAAAAATTAATGCAAGATGGATTACAGAGTTAAATGTAAGACTTCAAACTATAAAAACCCTAAGAGAAAACCTAGGAAATACCCTTCTTGACATCAGCCTGGGCAAAAAATTTTTAGTTAAGTCCCCAAACGCAACTGAGACAAAAGAAAAAATTGACAGTGTAAACTAATGAAACTAAAGAGCTTATGCATGGCAAAAGAAACTAACAATAAAATAAACAGACAATCTACAGAATGGGAGAAAATATTTGCAAACTATGCATGTGGCAAAGGTCCAACATCCAGAATCTATTAAGAACTTAAATCAACAAGCAAAAAACAGCCTTATTAAAAAATGAGACCATCCTGGTCAACATGGTGAAACCCCGTCTCTACTAAAACTACAAAACATTAGCTGGGCATGGTGGTGCGTGCCTGTAATCCCAGCTATTCAGGAGGCTGAGGCAGGAGAATTGCTTGAACCCAGGAGGCGGAGGTTGTGGTGAGCCGAGATCGCGCCATTGCACTCCAGCCTGGGTAACAAGAGCGAAACTCCGTC
>NW_016107576.1:1596219-1608084 GCF_001604975.1 Cebus imitator | reverse complement strand
AAAAAAAAAAAAAAAAGGAAAAAAAACCCACAAGCAAACAAAAAGTAATGGATGTTGGCAAGGCTGCAAAGAAAAGGTAATGCTTATACACTGTTGGTAGGGATGTAAATTACTTCAGCCACTGTGAAAAGCAGTTTGGAAATTTCTCAAAGAACTTTAAACAGAGCTTCATTCGATCCAGCAATCCCATTACTGGGTATATACCCAAAGGAAAATAGATCATTTTATCAAAAAGACACATACACTCATATGTTCGTTGCTGCATTTCAGAATATCAAAGACATGGAAACAACATAGGCGTCCATCAGTGGTGGATTGGATAAAGAAAATGTGGTACATACACAACATGGAATACTATGCAGTCATAAAAAAAGAATAAAATCATGTCCTTTGCAGCAGCATGGATGGAGCTGGTGGCCATAATCCTAAGTTAATTAACACAGAAACAGAAAACCAAATACTGCACATTCTCTCTTACAAGTTGGAGCTAAGCATTGAGTATCCATGGACATAGGCATGGAAACAAAAGATAGGGGTATGGGTTGAAAAACGACCTATTGGGTCCTATGCTCACTACTTGAGTGCAATATACCCATGTAACACATTTACTCCCTGTATCTAAAATAAAAACTGAAACAAAAAGTAAAAACAAATAAACACTATAATTTCTTTTTGCTATACTGAAAATAACCATGAGCTATGATCATGATCATGCCACTGCACTCAGCTTGGGTGACAGAGCAAGACCCTGTCTCAAGAAAATTAATTAAAAACAAAAATAAAAAGTAAAAGTAATCTCTAAGAAATGGAAATGGGGAAACATTTTATTTGCAGTAGTGAAATACTTATAAATTATTTCTAAATACATTTAACATAAACTGTATGAGACCCATATGAAGAAAATGATGATTTTTTTGAGAGGTATAAAAAAAGACCTCTATATGTTCTAGGATGGGAGAATTTAATAGCAAAAAGAAGTTAATTCTTGTATATTAGGGCATATTCATACTAACAGTGGTTTAAACAACCTAGAAGCTTATTTTTCCCTATTTAAAAGTCTGGGGTAGGCCCTTCAAGGGCTGGTAAGGTGCTCCACAATGCCAGAGCCTCAGGCTTCATTTCCCTTGATGCTCTGCCATGTCTTCGGCCAGCCAGCAGGAGGAGAGAGGATGCCCTTTTCCTTTAAGGACACATCTAAGGTGGGTTCCAGGGGAATAAACCCTGGGCCAGAGACTGACAGCAGGAAGTTTACTGGGAAGTGATCTTGGGATCAATATCTGGGGGATGAGTTATTGGGCAAAGAGTTACCAGAAAATTTGCCACAAAAGCCTCAGCCAATTCCTCGAGGAGTTCTGAAACTGTGGTAGCTCCTTAGCATTGATTTCTCTTAAAGCAAGGGGACTGGATCAACCAGTTGTTAGAGTGGGTTGATGGGCACCCCTGGGAAGAGGAAGCAATGTTAGGTGAGGTGGCTCCCTGCAGCTGATGGCAGTTCTTGAAGCAGGATGCAGCTGAGAGCCAACAGCTGAGGGAATGAGTGCAGCGCTCTGAACTGGTGTCTGGGCAGTGCCCTAAAGTAGCCGTCCCCAACCTTTTTGGCACCAGGGACTGGTTTCATGGAAGAAACTGATCTCTGGTGCCAAAAGCATCTTGGTTTTTCCATGAACTGAGGTAGGGGGTATGGTTTCAGAATGAGTCAAGTAAATTACATTTATTGTGCACTTTCTTTCTATTATTTTTACATTATAATATATAATGAAATAATTATACACATCACCATAATGTAGAATCAGTGGGAGCCCTGAGCTTGTTTTCTTGCAACTAGACAGTCCCATCTGGGATGATGGGAAACAAGTGACAGATCATCAGGCATTAGATTCTCATAAGGAGCTGCACCTAGATCCCTCACATGCACAGTTCACAGTAGGGTTTATGCTCCTATGAGAATCTAATGTCACTGCTGATCTGACAGGAGGTTGAGCTCAGGTGGTAATGTGAGTGAAGGGGAGTGGCCATAAAAACAAATGAAGCTTTGTTTGCTCACTGCTTGCCTCCTGCTGTGCAGCCCTACCCTAAAGTATTCCTATAAAGCACTTTCTGAAAGTTACATATATTAATTCTGCTAACATCTCATTGGTTAGAACTTAGTCACATGTATACTGATGCCTGAAAAGAAGGCTGGGAAATGGAGTCTTTATTGGGGGGGACTATGGGCTCAGCCTAAACTTTTTTTTTTTTTAAGTGACAGGATCTCACTCTGTCGCCCAGGGTGGAGTTCAGTGGTTTAATTATAACTCATTGCAGCCTTGAACTTCTGGGCTCAAGCAATCCTTCTGCCTCAACCTCTTGAAAAGCATGTACTAGAGGCATGCACTACCACGCCCAACTACTTTTGAAATCTTTTGTTGAGACGAGGATCTCACTATGTTACCCAGTCTGGTCTCAAACTCCTGGCCTCAAGTGATCTTCCTGCCTCCGTCTCCTGAAGTGTTGAGATTACAGGCATGAGCCACTGCACCTAGTCAAAACATTTACCGGGAAGGACAAAGGGGAGAATAGTAAAAGAGAAACTGTAGTTTCTGTAACACCTTTCAAAACTGATATAACTTTATCCCAGTTTATTTACACAAGAATAGTTTATTTTTCAGAGCTGGATAAACAGATCTTATAATTCATGTATATGAATAAATGTCCAAGAATAGCCAGAGAAGTTATGAAAAAAAATAATGTGTGAGACATGCTTGCTCAGATGTTAAAATACTTCAAAAATGACTGAAATTAGAATAATATGATGCTGACATAGGAATAGACAATATGTCATTGAAACAGAATAGAGAACCCAGAAATAGATTCAATACAGGACTGCTGTCCTCTTGGTTTGCATGATATCTATATTGCAGTGGTTTACAGATAGCATCTGTTCTGACTGGTCTATGCCCACACTGCTTTAATTATTTATATTTTGGAGGTACCCCTGGTCCCAGGACATATGGTAACTTAGTACATGCAAAATGTTATACTTCGAGTCAATGGTTAAGGATGATATGCTTTACATATTTAGCTGATAAATACCTCTCTATATAGGTTGGACTAAAAAGTGAGACTCTTACCTTATACTATATACACAAATTTCAGATGGATTTGAGTTATACATGTTAAAAATGTAACAATGGGGCCGGATGTGGTGGCTCACACCTGTAATCCCAGCACTTTGGGAGGCTGAGGTGGGATGACTGCTTGAGGCCAGGAATTTGAGACCAGCTTGGGCAACATAGTGAGATCCCATTTCTACAAAAATAAAATTTAAAAATTAGCTAGGTGTGGTGGTGCATGACTATAGTCCCAGATACTCAGTAGGCAGAGATGAGGGGAGTACTTAAGTCCAGGAGCTCGTGGCTACAGTTAGTTACAATCATACCACTGCACTCCTGGGTGGCAGAACAAGACTCTGTCTCTTAAAAAAAAAAAAAAAAAAAAAGATGAAAATTTAGCCCTACAAAATTTCAGTTAGATCGGAGGAATAAGTTCAATAATCTTTTGTACAATATGGTGACTATAGTAAGTATCTGCATTATATTCTTGAGAATCACTAAGAGAGTAGGTTTTAGGTATCCTGACCACAAAAAATACAAAATATGTGAGACAATATATATTTTTTAATTAGTTCAATTGAGCCATTCCACAATATATACATATTTCAAAACATCATGTTGTATGTGATAAATGTATGCCATTTTTGTTTGTCAGCATAAGAAAATATAAAAAAGAAATTTTGCCCTGGATAGATGTTAGAGGGATTTATCATTTATTTATTTATTTATTTATTTACTGGAGACGAAGTTTCGCTCTTGTCGCCCAGCTGGAGTGCAATGGTGTTATTTCGGCTCACTGCAACCTCTGCCTTCCAGGTTCAACTGATTCTTCTGCCTCAGCCTCCTGAGTAGCTGGGATTATAGGTGCCCACCACCATACCTAGCTAATTTTTGTATTTTTAGTAGAGACGGGGTTTCACCATATTGGCCAAACTGGTCTCAAATTGCTGACCTCAGGTGATCCACCTGCCTCAGCCTACCAGAGTGCAAGGATTACAGGCGTGAGTCACCGTGCCCGGCTGATATTGGAGGAATTTTTTAGCAGGAAATCCAAAAGCTGTAAAAGTAAAAGGAGAGAACTACTCAAGTATAAAAAAAATTACAATATCACAGACAAATTAAAAAGACAAATAACAGATTAAGAAAAATATTTCCAGTGCATGTGAAAAATAAAGGGTTAATAATTTTACTGTACAAAAGGCTAAGAAGGTCACATAATAAAAAAACGGTCAAAGGACATAAACGGTCAATTCATGTAAGAGCAAATCCAAGATGGCCTCTAAACACAAAAAAAGATGCCAGAACAATTAATCTCATGAGGAGTCAGGGAACTGCAAATTAAAGAAACAAGTGAGCATATCTTTACAGACATCAGACTGGCAAAACTTAAAAAGGGTTAACAGCTACTGCTTTCAGGAATATGTGGAAAAGGCTATTCTCACACATTGCTAATGGAAATGTGAACTGTTATAGTATTTTGGAAAGCAAAATTAAAATTAAAAAAAATATACTCTTTTTCTCGGCAATCTATTCATAGGAAGAATTTTCCTACTTATGTAAAAGCACCAGTGTGAAAGGTTATACATAGAAAGATGTTTACTGCAACCTGGTGTGCCATTGGAAAAAAAGTAAAAAATTAGGTGTTAGGTACAAAAATGATTAAATAAATTATGGTTCATGCATATAATAGAAAAATTACGCAGCTATTAAAAAGAGTGATTTAGAACTATCCAGGGTTTTTGGAGGGGAATCCATGACAATTTAGATCAGATAGATGAAATGCATAGTGTGTCTATTATGCATAGACACACACAGTATATATGTATCAGATTTCATGAGCATGGGAAAAGAAAAGGACATATTTATACCGTATTTTGATATTGATTCCCAAAGATGAAGAAAACAACCAACCAAGCAATATTTTAAAAATTAAGCGCTATAAGAATAGCATGCATGTTATTCTCTTTATATAAATTTGTATACGGAGATGTGTGATGCATGAAAGGATGGTTGCCAAAATATTAACAGTGGTTATTACAGGGTGATGAGGTTTCAGGACAGTTTTACTTTCCTTCTGTCTATAACTTGTTTTTTATTTTTTTTAATTAAAAAAAGTTCATTACTTATGTTGTCAGAAAAACTAAAGCCATTTTCATTATGGGGAAAATAAATAAGTGAATGAAAATCCCCAGTAACTTTCTTGTTAAATTAGATTTTAATTTAGAAAGAAACTTGAAATGTCATGAAAATACTTAGGCAACATTGAATCATCTCTTCATTTATTTAAACTTGATTTAAAACAATAAAATATTTAAGTACTTTTAAATTTTTCTTTCCAGTTTGCCACTTAGGTAATAAAATGTAGCAAACCTCAGCTATATTTGACTAAGATTTTGTTATTGAGAGAGAAACTTTTCACTGTGATTCAAAAGAACAAAATTTGTTAAAAGGTTTATTTTCTTTTCATATTTTTTATGAAATCCTTTAATTTTTTTCTTCAATGGCCCACAACCTCATATTCTGAGACCTGCCATTTCACAGTTTATTCTCTCATTCTGCTTCTTTAAATCTGACTGAACTTTGTGGTTATCAGCTTACTATAACAAAATTATTTTTAGAGCAGTTTGGCTCTCTACAGCCTCAACACAGAATTTACAGTGTTTTTCATTATTTCCTTGTGAGTCCTTTCATATGTACGTGCAACTTCTTTTAAACAAATGAAAAGCTGTTTACAAAAGAAAAGCTAAGTCATAACTGTGAAAGGAACTCTACCTTTCACCTGGTAAAGTGGTATTAGAGGGAAAAGACAACAGTGAAAGCTCTATGAGAATCAACTGTGACTGATTAGACACAGAGAGATGGGGCACTGTTTCATACAGCTTCACCAAACACATACGTCACATTTTTCTCTTTTCTGACTCCTCTGGGCTTCTACATTCCAGCCCCTTGTCATTGTCGGCCCACGCAGTCTTTTTCTTCTTTCTCTGACTAAAACATCTTCATGGTCTTTTTGAGTATTTTGTTCCAGTAATTTTTCTTTTATTTCACAATCAGAGGCTTCTTGGTTTCTAGCTTTAATAAATATATTCTGTATTCAGTGACCAGGTTTTTGAAAAGCAAAAAGGATAGACCCAGCATAATTTCAGGAACATTCCATATTCCCTGACTGAGACACTTTAGTATGGAGCCCTGAATCCAGAGGGCTAAACAGCTTCATTTTTCCTCTGGCTAAAAGCCTCACTTTGTTATGGGTTGTAGGTAGGGCACTCATTTGCCCTTTGACCTAGACCAATTTTGCCTTTCTAGAGGCAATAAAATTCATGCTAATGTGACAGATGGGATCTTGCAATACCTATCCAATAGGGAAATTATGAAACAACTATGTTTTAATAGCACTTTCCAACCCACTGCTGAAAGAGCTGTGGAAATCCAATGTTAGTTTTGTTTTTATGGCTACTATGACTTGTTTTGCTTCAATGATGCAACAGATAAGCAAACAATGGTTGCTTATGACCAAGATAAGATTTGAGATTTACATATGACAGTTTTAAAGAAGCAAATAATTGTCTTCTGTCTTTCCTTAACAAAAATCTTACTCAATTGGCTATAATGACTGGGTATCAGCACAAATCAGAGAATGTGTTTTGATGTTTTGGAAAATTCCAGTTGCTCTTGAAGTTTCATTATTGACAAGGGCTATCAGGCTTTCCAAGAGGGTCTTATCTGCAAGCTGCAGCAGTTGCTGCATGAGCTGCCAAACAGGTTCAGTGGGATTACACAGCTGCCTTGGAGCTGGAGGCCAGCCTGGGTGAACTCCCTGCTTTCTCCTTTCAAGGTCTGCAGGCTTTGACCTGTAAATAGGTGCCTAAACAGTGTCTAATCTGTCACACAAATATGCCTTAGCAAAAGTGGTAATGTCCCTTATTACCTGGCTTAGCAACAATTCCAAGACTTACATTTAGAGAGGTACTTGTATAAATTGCTGTACTTGAAGCTATGCCTGGTATTTCTATAAAACTCTCTTAAGAGACGATGTAATGGTTTACATTTTATTTATAGCAGACTATGGAAACAAGGCATTTTCTATATAACCCCAGCTCTCAAGAGCAGTTCTAAAATAACAAACCAACGCGTGCACTTTGAAGATATGCCCTTTAGGCTGAGCTCAATCGTCTGTTCTTGGAGGACTGTGTTTTACCCATTTGAGATGACTTTTCCCCTTTGCCTGCCATGATTTATGATCTTAATGCTTTCATTAAAAAACAGATTTCAATTTTTAGTTTTTTCTTGATAGTTGAGAAAACTGTTTTCAATTTGTAAAAGTTAAAAAAAAAAGCCTCCTTAAAATTGGTGTTGTGATCTTTGACATTCACAGTTGAAAAGTAAATTCCCAGCTAAGATTTGCGTTTTATTCCTAAAAATTGGGACAGATTGGGTAAAAAATGAAAAGAGCTATTTAAATGTAAATTACTATTATGAAGGGTAACTTCCACTCACCAAATAATGTAAATATTTAAAATATCTCAGGCAGTTAGCACTTAATAATAACAAAAATCCTTATCAGAATAGCATTCTTCTTTTGAAGTGGGGAAGAATAACAACTGGTCATTCTGTTCTACAGTAGCAAGTCAAAGCTTGTTATCAGGAATGATACAAACTATTATTAAAACATCTTCCTGGACTAGGAGCCTGGCGGAGCCGGCGGCAGAGTGGTCCGGCTGCGCGGCGGCCCAGGGCGCCCGGGCGGCGGGGTGAGCAGTGCAGCCTCGGCCTCCCCGACTAGTGGTGCCGGCGCGGCTTCCGTCAGGGTCAGGAGAGGATTCAAGATGACCAACGAAGAACCTCTTCCCAAAAAGGTTCGACTGAGTGAAACAGACTTCAAAGTTATGCTAAGAGATGAGTTAATTCTAAGATGGAAACAATATGAAGCATATGTACAAGCTCTGGAGGACAAGTACAGGGATCTTAACTCTAATGACGTAACCGGCCTAAGAGAGTCTGAAGAAAAACTAAAGCAACAGCAGCAGGAGTCTGCACGCAGGAAAAACAACCTTGCAATGCGACCACCAACCAAGGAACAAGAGATGCAAGAGTGTACACTCAAATCCAGTACCTCCAGCAAGTCCAGCAGCCGAGCGTTGCCCAACTGAGATCAGCAATTGCAGACCCAGAGATCAACTTGTTTTTCCTAAAAATGAAAGGTGAGCTGGAACAGACTAAAGACAAACTGGAACAAGCCCAAAATGAACTGAGTGCCTGGAAGTTTACACCTGATAGGTAAACAAATCATACTCCCCAGTCAAGACTTCCCTGACAGTCCCACTACGAGAAAGCTGTGGTGGGACAGCCAAGTACTGGGTTCCACACCAAGACTCAGACTTTTTGAGCCAAAAAAAAAAAAAAAAAAAGCCACATTCTTACACTGTCCAGCTTGTAATAGTTAATGTAAAACTTACCAGATGAACCTTGTGTTTCGGCTTTTTCTCTTCCCCTTCCGCTTGCTTCAGACGCCTGATGGCGACGGTCTATTCCGAAGAGTGGCCACCTCCAAAAAACTCCCTTTCAAGAACATGTAGACACTTGGGAAATGTTTCTGTTTAAAGAAAATAGAGGGAGAAACAGAAGTCTTAAGTCTGTGGCACACTGTGTCTTCAGACAGTTTGAAGGAATGAAAACCTAGAGATTTTGTCATGAATTGAACATGTAAAATTCCAGTAAAATGTAAAAATGGAATATGCATCACTCTTAACCTTGAGCACAGTGACTTAGAGACACTGTGTATCGGTTTTGCCAATAAGACTGTGGACTTCACGATTGTTGTTGAACTTCTGGGCCAAAACTCAAATGAGGTGAATTTTGCCTTTAAAGGTTTTATTTGCTGAAAACCAACTTTCAATAGTTATGAGAGAATCAAATGATAGATATCCATATAAGTAGTGCATATATTTAACCATTTAGCTTGGGGCTCTATATTACTTGCTTGAGCCTTAAATCAATGTGGTTTTATTCGACGGTTTGTTCTTTGAATGGCTGCAAAAACTGTAGATAATCTTACTGAGGACTGTACAAACATGAAGGTGTGGTATCAAACTTCAGGTTTAAACTGTTTGAAGCATTATAAACATTCATTTCACAGCTAGATTGTATAAGGATATTAGCTGTGATGAGACTCACTGCATTATTTTTTTAGTGAATTTTATGAAATCCCCCTTCCATTTAACAGGCACATGTTTAAAAGAGCATTGTTGTTGGTGTTAATGGGGGAATGTGTTCCTTCACTGTATTTGGGCCTTTTGTATTGCACTCTAATGTGCCTTGAAATAAATTTAAAAAACCATTATCTTCCTTAATGTGTATTTCATTAATTTATCAATGTTAGCATTCTGTAAAGCAAAATAGAAGTTATATATACCAATTATTTAAATCACATTTATAAATACCAGTTATTTAAAGCATATTTAGCACTTAATATATATGCCAAAGTACTCTTTTCTTAAGAGGTATACTTTAATAGAACTAGCTACATGGTGGTAGACAATAGTTAAGTATCCAGTGTTAAACATGACTTATTTTATCCTTCCTTTTTTTTTTGTAAGGACAGTCATTTTGAAGATATTACTTCGTAGCATATATTTAAGTCTGAAGAACTTTTCAACTTTATTTGCTCCCAGCATTAGCTCTTTGATATGAAGGTGGCAAGAACTGCCAGCTTTTCCAATTTAAAATATTGCCACAATTTTAATATTAAATGAACAACATTGAGGCAATTTATTTTGTAGCAACCTGAACTAATGCGAGACAGAAATAATACAGGGTGGCTGCAGGAGAATAGAAAATTCCAGGCAGCAGTTTCACATGACTAGCAAAAGGAAACTGTTGAAATACCTGCAGAAGCTAGGGGCTTACAAGATCCCAAAAACCAGAATGTAGATCAAGCTGGCTAAGACCCGGCTGGACCCAACATGGTGCTAGATTTGACCTAAGTTTCACTTAGGACTTTATTACATGCCTACTAACATGCTAAATCACCCACCAGCGCCATGACAGTTCCAGGGACACCTGTATTTGGTATAATAATGGTTGACACAACAGTTCTGAGAAATCTCTACCTTTTTCTAGGAATCTTCATGAATATTCCATCCCTTAAAGAAAACCCTAAAGGTAGCCCCCTCAAAACCCCTTGCACATGACTCTCACATGTATGCCTGCAACTCACCTTTCTTAAGTGTGTATTTTTTGCTTTGCAGTAAATGTTCATACTTTCACTACTTTCTGACTCATCATTGAATTCCTTCTTACCATGTTGTCAAAAGCCTGGACACTGGCCAGGGTTGAGGTCCCACCAGCGTTTCAGGACCTCACCTATCCCGTCAGTATCAAATGGACACCCTGTTTATTTAACCTACAACAAATAACTATAAGGTCTATAAATGATATTATATTATTGACACCATGGATTTTGTGGAGTATCTCAGTTTCAGAAATACTTTTTTTGTACAAGCTCAGTCTGATTTATATGTCTGTTTTAAGGCCACTGCCTTTTGCCTCACTCCTTTTCCATTCATTCATTCATTCATCAGCTATTGACTATGTGCTAGGCCCTGAGTATACAAAGAACAATATTTGAGCTAACACTTGAAGAATAAGTTGGGTTGTATCTGTGCTTGGTTCCTGCCCCCGTGGAGTTTTACATCCTAGTGGGAGAGACAGACAGTAAATAAGTAAAATATATCAACAAAGAAGATAATTACAGTTTGTTATATATGTTATGACAAGGAACTCTTTGTTACAAGGACATTTAAGCTGAGAGCTGAAGGCTGAACAAGAGCCTTGAATTCTCTGCAAAGAGGAACTCTTGTGCAAAGTCCCTGAGCAGGAAATGCTTTGGCAGGTTTGGGAAACAAAAAGGTGACCAGCATAGTGGGAGGTCACCTTTTTGTTTTGGGGAGAGTGGTATGATGTGAACGCTATAATCTGAATATTTGTGTCCACTGGGCCCCACCATATGTTGAAATCCTAACTCCCAGAATGATGGTATTAAGATGTGAGACCTTTGAATAGGATTAGTGCCCTTACAAAGGAGGCCCAAGAGAGGTCTCTTGCCCCACCTACCATGTGAGGATACAGTCAGCAGGTGCCATCTATGAACCAGAAAGTGGGCCTTCACCAGACACCAAATCTACTGCCACCTTGATATTGGACTGCCTGGCCTCCAGAACTGTAATAAATAAATTTCTGTTGTTTATATGCCACCAGTTTATGGTATCTTGTTCTAGCAGCTGGAACAGACTAAGACAGTGAAGATATAAAGGCAGGTAAAAGCCACATCATGCAGCTCTTGTAGGCTGAGGAAGGGATTTTGGAATGAATTCTATAAGCAATAAGACCCTGAAGAGCTTAAGAAGCAGAAAGTTGGGGGTGTGAAGGGGAGAAATGTTCAGGATCAAGTGCGTCACATGAGAAAATGTGGAGATATGAAAACGCATGGCTGCGTGTGGTGGCTCACACCTATAATACCAGCATTTTGGGAGGCTGAGGCAGGTGGATCCTAAGTCAGGAGTTCAAGACCAGCCTGGCCAATTCAGTGAAACCCTGTTTCTACTAAAAATACAAAAATTAGCCCAGCATGGTGGCACATGCCTGTAGTCCCAGCTACTTGGAAAGCTGAGGCAGGACAATTGCTTGAACCCGGGAGGTGGAGGTTGCAGTGAGCCAAGATCGCACCACTGCACTCCAGCCTGGGTGACAGAGAGAGACTCCATCTCAAAAAAAA
>NW_016107576.1:1583446-1596095 GCF_001604975.1 Cebus imitator | reverse complement strand
GCTGAGATAAGAGGATTGCTTGAGGCCGAGGTTAAGGTTGCAGTGAGCCAAGATCACACCACTGAACTCCAGCCTGGGTGACAGAGCAAGACCCTATTTCTAAAAAGAGAAAGAAATAAGAAGTATGGTAAATTGATAAAACTTAGGAAGAAGCTCCTCATTTAGAATTTAGAATGGAAATAGATATGATAACTAACTTGAGAAGTTTTCTGCACTAAAATTTTGTCACTATTCAAAAGTTAAATGACAGCCCCTAAAGTCCAAAGCTTTAGAACATTTCACTATGCCAATGAAATCAAGCCCATGTTTTCTAAATGGATTTATCATGCTCTGAGGACACATTAAATGAACCAAGTGAGCAACTTTGACCCATTGCTTGTCTTTCAAAGGACACAGAACAGTATCATTTCCTCCTTCCTTTTCTCTCACTATAGGTAATCAGAAATCATTGGTGATTCTTATTTTTATTGATTCAGAAATCACTGCCTCTCTAAAGGGTACAGGGAGATCATTTACGGTGAAAGTGTCCATTTCCATGTATAAAAATTACATTAACAAGATGGAATGTTATATTACTAGAATTTCTGTGTTTGGACAGAAATCCATTGTGAGTTTCTAAAAAAACCTTTCATTAAATTATGAGTTCAATTTCGGCCTTTACATTTCTTGCTTATGTTGATGGCTATCTTCTCCATGCCTTCCCAAAGGGAGATTTCTGGCCGGCTCTTCCATTGATAAGCTTTCCAGTTATAACTCATCTTCCTGATCCCTTTTTGCCTTTCTGTCTTGGCCTGTAATTGACCTCATTCACACATTTTCTTTAGCACACCAAATACTCTGTGTTTCTCCAGCAGTAGTTCTGGAATGTTTACACGGAGAATTAGTTTATAGTTTGGATTATTCATTTGTTAACGTAATGATATGTAATGAAATCTTTGCTTTCCTTCAGTCTTGACAGGTCTTGGCAATAACTGCTACTTACTTCATTGTGATTTCCATTTGGGGAAAAAGCACTCACTCCTCTTTCACACGCCACCTCACTGTAGTCATTTCCCTAAATGGGATGTTAAACCTCTTCTCCCTTTTTCAAATCTTACCTAGAAGTTGACCCCACGTTCATGTTGAAGCAGATTCCTTGTTATTCCCAAGCACACCGTGTTCTTTCCCATTTCTCTGCCTTTGTTCATGCTGTTCCACAAGGGTGGATGCCTTCCCACTCATCTCTACCAGCCAACAGCTGGGTCCTGCCTCCTTCACCAAATCTTTGTGGAACCCTTTAATCAAAAGTCTTTGTTTGACTACTCAGTGAGCATTTTTCCTAAGGCTATGAAATGACCTGATCAGATTTTCCGAAGACTACAGCTAGAACTCAAGATTCAGTAAACAAAGGGATAAGCCTGTGGCTAAAGTTGGGGGGTTAAAGAGCTGGGTATTTTGGGAATGAATAAGATATAGAAGGAAAGCTTTAGCTTTCAAATCAGATTTTTTTTTTTCACGTGAATTCTAAAAGTCAGTTAGCAGTTCTGTGACCCTGGAATTCTAAAAGTCAGTTACCAGTTCTGTGACCCTGGATGAGTTACTCTCCCTCCCTGAGCCTTAGGTTTCTCATATGTGAAGTTGAGATAGCAAGTCCTATTTCTCAGAGTTATGAGGATCAATGAGATGATATATGATTTAGTCCTTGGCACAGAGTTGGATCTCCAGAAATATTAGTTTTGCATCACTAGATTCTATATGGGAAGAGATCAGGGAGGGACCCCAGTCTGCAGCTATCCAAAGAAATAGAATGCCAGGTAGTATGAAGTATCAGGTAGGTTTGAGGAAAACTAAAACCAGCCAATAGGAACTAGTTAGAAATTCAAAGCCCAGGGATTAGAAAAGTTGAATATATGTATCCTTGGCCTTGGTCTTGAGGCTTTCTTTGGCCAATGAAATACAGCAGAAATGACATACCAGTTCCAAGCCTAAGACTTTAGAGGCATGCCACAGGTAGCCACTTCAGCCAGGCGGCAGAGTGAGGCATGTGTAGCCAAGCTGACCTGTAGTCTGATAGCAGAGCTGCCCCAACTGATCTGCAGACCCATCAGCAAAAAGTAAATATTCATTGTTATATGCCTCTGATATTTTGTGGTTGTTTTTATTATTCAGTTATTACTGCAGCAATGGCTGACTGATTCACCTCTCTTATGTTAGTTCAATGGCATGAGGAGCCCAAAATTACCAGGTTATAGTTTCAAATTACAATTGAATGAGACATTTTTGTGTCCCTTGATGGGTGCATTCCTTTCATGGGGATTAAGGCCTCTAAGCCAACAGAGCACAAAGTTTCAGGGACAGGAATCGCAAGTTCTGTGAGACAGTTGAGACATAATAGTGAGAAGAAACTTCTACTCCGTGATGCCACACTTTAATTCTGGGACTCCTATATTGTTGCTACCGTATAAACAATATCCTATATTGGTTGCTGATACAAAGTATGTACTACATTTTGTAAAATAAAACATCATCCTTTTACAGGAGGTTGTCTCCCAGTTGGCACCAAACTAAGCCTTCAGGAGGTCATTCAACTCTCTTTCTCTCTTTCTTTCTCTCTCTCTGAGACAGGGTGGCACGCTGTTACCTAGGCTGGAGTGCAGTGGCACGATTTTGGCTCACTGTAGCCTCTGCCTCCCAAGCTTAAGCAATCCTCCATCCTCAGCCTCCTGAGTAGCTGGGACCATAGGTGCATACCACTGCACCCAGCTACATTCCACCAATTCTAGCAGGTTAGCTGCTTCTGAGTGATGGGATAAGTGTTAAGACCATGAAATTGGAGCACATATCTTATGCTACCTGTCTTTTATTGAAATCCTTATACAGAATCAAAGTTATGTCAGAGAATAATGCATTCTGCAAAGTCCATGGATGATGGCTCTGGCAGATGTGTTGTAGGAAGGAAATGCAAATTTATATTATGAATATGTTTCTAGTCCACGGAGAACAAATTCCCTCCATGTTGGAAGAGATCCAGCACCATCAACTTGCTACCAAGGTGCTGGGCTCCCCCATAAGAAGGTTGCTGTAGTAGACTCAGTGTGGACTAGGCTGATGGCAGATTAGACTCTCAGCAGTTGGTAACCAGGTCAGTCTTGTTAAGAAGAAAAACATGCACTTTCATTCTACCAAATAATTTCATTGAAAAAATGAAGGAGGGGAATGGAAGTAGGAAATATTCAGATAAACATAGTAGACTAGTATTTACCTTTTAAGTTCTTCAAAGTATATTTGATGGCTGAAAGCAAAACTTTTGAGACTAGGCCCAGTGGCTCAGGCCTGTAATTCCAGCACTTTGGGAGGCCGAGGTGTATGGATCATCAGAAGTCAGGAGTTTGAAACCTGACTGCCCAACATGGTGAAACCCCATCTCTGCTAAAAATACAAATATTTGCTGGGCATGATGGCAGGCACCTGTAATTCCAGCTACTCAGGAGGCTGAGGCAGGAGAATTAGTTAAACCCAGGAGGTGGAGGTTGCATGAGCCAAGATCGCACCATTGCACTCCATCCTGGGCAATAAGAAACTCCACTTAAAAAAAAAAAGAAAGAAAGAAAGCAAACTTTAACATTCTCTGATGTGGTTTCAACACATACCTAGATATAAGAGAAAGATAAGACTATTATAAAGTGGGGAGGGTAAGAAGGTCTGTATGTTGGGAGGTTTCTAAATTCCACTTGAAGCGGTAAAATATTGATTTTAAGTGGACTGTGAAAAGTTAAGTATGTATATTAAACCCCAGGCCAACTAATTTAAAAAAATACTATACTAAGAGATAGAGTCCAAATTGCCATAAATCAAAATGGAATATGAAAAAATATTTAAAAACCCCAAAGAATAGAGAAAATGTGAAACAGTAACAGAGAGGACAGACGGAAAACAAATAATAAAAGGATAGACCTAAATCCAAACATAACAATAATTTTTTTTTTTTTTTTTTTTTTGAGACAGGATCTTGCTCTGATGCCCAGGCTGGAGTACAGTGGCATGATCATAGCTCACTGCAGCCTCTGCCTCCTGGGCTCAAGTGATCCTCCCACCTCAGCCTCGTGAGTAACTGGAGCAACAGGCGGACACCACAATGCCCAGCTAAGTTTTGTGTTTTTTGTAGAGACAAAGTTTCACCATGTTGCCCAGGCTGGTCTCAAACTCCTGGCCTCAAGAGATCCAGTCACCTCAGCCTCCCAAAGTACTTGGATTACAGGTGTGAGCCACCATGCCTGGCTGAAACGTATCAATAATTTTATTAAATTTGAGTGGGTTGAACACTCCAATCAAATTTATTTCTAGTGTCATTTCTCTTTTATCTGAAGAACTCTACTTAACAATTTTTTAAAGCTGATCTGCTGGCAATGAATTATCATAGTTTTCCTTCTTCTGAGAATATTTTTATTTCACTTTATTCCTGTGCTAGGTGGGTATATAATTCTGAGTTTCCAGCTCTTTTCTTGCAACATTTTTTTTTCTGATCTCCACGGCTCAAATCTGCAGTCACTGAAATCACTGTCCCTCTTATAGGTATGCGTCATTTTTCTCTAGCTGCTCTTAAGGTTATTTTTGTCTTTAGATTTTAGTAAGTTGATTATAATTTCTGGGTATGGATTTCTTTGGCTTTATCTTGTTCAGAGTTCACTGAATTTTTAAAATCTCTATGTTTACATCTTTTGCTAAACTTGTGAAGTTTTCAGTCATTATGTCTTTAAATGTTTTTTCAGCACCATACTGTTTTTCTTTTGGAACTCTAATTACATAAAAGTTAGCTTTTTTTTTTTTTTGAGACAGGGTCTTACTCTGTCACTCAGGCTGGAGTGCAGTGGTATGATCAAAGCTCATTGTAGCCTTAACCTCCCAGGCTCAAGTGATTTCCTGTCTCCTGAGCACCTGGGACTACAAACACACAACACCACATCCAGCAAATTTTTGCATTTTTTCTAGAGACAAGGCTTTGCCATGTTGTCCAGTCTGGGAAAGTTAGACTATTTGTTATTAACTCACAGGCCCCTAAGGCTGCATTCGTTTTTTAAAAGGTATTTTTTCCTCTATTGTTCAGATTGAAAGTTTTCTTTTTCTGTTTCTCTCTCTTTCTTTCTCTCTCTCTCTCTTTTTTTCCTGAGACAGGGTCTCACTCTGTTGCCAGGCTGGAAAACCCCTGAGATCAAGCACTCCTCCCATTTCAGCCTCCCAAGTAGCTGTGACTATAGGCATGTGCCACCATGTCTAGCTAATTTTCTTTTCTTTTTCTTTTTTTCTTTATTTCTTCTTTCTTGTCTTTTCCTTCCCTCTCTCCCTCCCTTTTTCTTTCTTTCTCTCTCTTTTTGTAGACACAAGTCCTCACTATGTTGCCCAGGATGGTCTCAAGCTCCAGAGCTTAAATAAGCCTCCCACTTCAGCCTTCCAAAGTGCTGGAATTACAGGTGTGAGCTGCTGTGCCTGGCCCAGATTGGAAAACTTCTACTGACATATCTTTAAGTTCATTGATTCTTTCCTCTGTCATCTCTTTCTTTTGAGCCTATTGAGTAAAGGTGTTTTTTTCTTTTTTGCCATTGTATTTTTTAATTCTAAAATTTCCATTTGGTTCTTCTTTATGTCTCCTTTTTTTTTTTTCTGAGACTTTCTATCTTCCACTTGTTTTAAGAGTGTTCATAAGTGTTTGGTAAAGCACTTATATAATAGCTGTTTAAAAGTCTTTGTCAGATAATACCAACATCTGTGTTATGTTTGTACTGGTGTCTGTTATCATTTCCCAGGCAAGTTAAGATTTTCCTGGTTCTTTGTACTCCAAGTAATTTTAAAATTATTTGTAGAGATAGGGCCTTGCTATGGTGCCCAGGCTGGTCTTGAACTCCTGACCTCAAGTGATCCTCCCACTAAGTCTTCCAAAGTGCTGGGATTACAGGCATGAGCCACCATGCCTGACTACCTCCAAGTAATTTTGGATTGTCTCTTGGACATATTGAATATTATATTCTGAAACTCTGGGTCTTATTTAAATTCCATAGTGAATGTTGATTTTTCTTTTTTTTTTTCAGCAGACAATTGACCTGGTTAGGTTAAGCCTGCAAGTTTCAGCCCACTTTCTGTGAGCTGTGGTGCTAATGTCAACTCAGCTTTTTAAGACTCTGTTGTGCTATTCAGATTTGTCCCACATATGGGTCATCTGGTGCCATTTTGGGCCCTGGATGGTGGCATGTTTGTTAGTCTGGATTTCAGAGTCTTTGTGTGCTGATTAGAATCAGAATCATGTATGCAGAGCTCATTGGTGAGCCCAGGAGTTCATAAACCATCTCCCCAGTTTCTATAGTTCTTTCTAGTCCCCTGGTATTCCCTGTTTTTGTTCGTTGGCTACCAAGCTGATGCTTTAGTTACCTATCTCTGCTGCACACTTCTGTAACTGTGCTTACATTCAAAGCCAAGTAGCAGAAGGATGGAGAGAGAGAAAAAAAGGAAACAGGGGCTTGCCCCACTCTCTTGGGGCCATGGTTCCACCATTCAGAAAGGTTCCTTTCTCTTAGAGGGTTGGCTCCTGCAGGCTCCTATTGTGGTCTCCACCATCACCCCTACAAGACTGCTTGAGAGTTGGAACCCAACAGACCAGAGAAAAGAAAAAACCCCAAGGACTTCTGTATTTTCTCTGAGCATTAGGAGTTCCTATCCAGCTCTATAAGAGAAACCTAGAAGGTTTCTCCTGGAGCTCTTCCTTTTTGGGTCTCAGTGCCCACTTCCAGGTTTAAGGCTGCATTACATTCAGGTTAAGAGATACTGAAAGAAAAAGAAAAAAAATGTAAACTCGTCATCATTTTGGTAATCTGTTGAACTCTGACCTTCTGCAATCCACCTGCTACTATTCACTTTTCAGAATCCCCAAATAGGTGTGGTGCTTTGTGCATTCTGTTCACATTTACAATTAGAAATGTAACACTTGAAACCCAGAACCAGATCATCCAAAACCCTGGTTTGCTTTTTGGCTTTTCACTTATTTTATATTGTATTTGCTATGACTGCATTCTGGGGAGAAGTAACCAGACTTGTGGGTGTACCTTTTATTAAGAAATTTTACCTGAGAAAGAATTCTCTTGTTTCTCCTTGTCTATAATATGTGAACCAAATATAAATGTGATTCATGTATTAAATATGCATTTATTTCATTTACTTCTAGGGTAAACAGAGACATAAAACTTCTCATGCTTTGGGGCAGTCTTGACTTAGGCATTGAACTCTGTTAGGAGATTTGTTCCCTTTTTATTTGAACAGTCTTTGGGCATGAAATTATGAGGTTGCTGACGGTGGAAAAAAATATTTTCAGGTTGGTGAATCTCTCCTGCATTTAAAGAAAAACATTTACCACCAATGTAATTTCACAGAGATCCTGGTAGAAATGACATTCCTACTGTGTCATTTGATGTTCTCACTGTAAAATAAGTTTTTAACTTTTTCCTTCTTCAGACATGTTAGATCCAATATACTAGCAAGTACCAATACTGTTTACAATAAAACATCGTGCTCTAAGATAATTGTTCTATATTACCAGAATATTATTTTAGTACACTTATGAGGTTGAAATATTGGAAAACACAGTTTCCCAGCAACTACTCTTCATGTGAAGTTGAAAACTGAATTCCGTATTAATAATTGTGGCTCTGGGAGTGGTTACACAAGATTTTTCTTTTTGTTTATTTCTGCTTTCTATGTTTTAGTGTTATCTACGATTTTAAAGAAAGCATCACTTTCATTAAATAAAACATGCTTTTAAAAATGAGATTTGTACTAGAAGCTTGGAAAACTGGGGTTGCATCCTCCTCAAGCCTGAATCAGCATGATTAAATAGCTTGCCCTTTCTGGGTCTCGGCTATCTTATCTGAATGTGGTTATGGTCATCTCTGTTCTGCTTATTTACTCCTAAAGGTTTTTGGTGAGAATCAGACTAAGAGGTAAAGTACAAACAGTTTACTACTCATAAAATTCTGTGCAAACTTGAGGCTTCTGCTGATACTGAGATTATAATGATGAAAAATAAGGCAAGAGAGGGACGTCTTATCATGACCATAGATGTTAACCCTTTGGGTCATGAGGTTAATGGTAGATTATTTTAAATTATGATACTACGCATTCCTTTCTTCTGGAAACAATTTTTGTGTGTTGTTCCCTGAAGATCGGATGTCAAAAACTGGCAAGCAGCATGTGTTTGGTTGACCCACCCAGAGTTAGCCTATGCAGTATATTTTAAAATGTGAAACTCACTTCCTCAGCCAAAGGGTGGAAGAAAGAAACATGGGAAAAGGGTGAGGAAACGATTCTTTATAGTTCTCCATCCTTTCAGCCGAGAAAGTACTTGTTCTTTTTTACTAAGTCTTCTGGTTGTTATGTCCAGATTTGAACACTCATTGGCAGGACCTGCCTGGCCCCTGTAGGCATTGAGTTTGAAACCCTGTTGTAGATGTATAAAATCAAGTGGTCTTTCCATGAATTGTCAGTTCTTTTTTTTCAGAGCAATTACTGAGATTCTATAGGGTACTGACCTCTTCAGTGACCATCAGAGTGTTGCTGATGACTCAGTAGGCTCCTCTTGTCTCTTAATTAAGAAGCCACTGTATTTATTTGTTTAATATGTAGACTTGAGGACTCTATCAAAAAACTAGAATATAGCATGTGAAAGCATTTCTGACAGTGACTATCCAATGAAACTTAGCTTTCAAGCTGCTCTTCTCTTGGAAAATGATCACGTTTCTTTCTTTTTTTTCCTGAGAAAAGTCTCGCTCTGTTGCCCAGGCTGGAGTGCAGTGGTGCCAGTGCAACCTCCAACACCTGGGCTCAAGTGATCCTCCAGCCTCAGTCTCCCAAGTAGCTGCGACTGCAGGTGCACACCACAATGCCTGGCTAATTTTTTTTTTTTTTTAATTTTGTGTAGAGACAGAGTCTCGTTATGTCGTCCAGTCTGGCCTTAAACTCCTGGACTCAAGTTATTCTTCTGCCTCAGCCTCCCAAAGTGCTGGGATTACAGGCATGAGCCACTGCACCTGGCTATGCTTCATCTTGAATGAGTCAGAGATGGTGATTTTGTCTATTCTGATGACAAAATAGATAGTTCTATTCTTCATCTTGGATTCAGTACTAGTGTGTGAAATAACTTTGTTAACTCTTAGATGCCTTGTTTAGCAAAATGCTAAGAGGGTGACAGAAACGTAACTTGAGACTAAATGTCCAGGCTTTAAAAGATAGGCAAAAGCGTGCAGTGCTGGGTCCTATGGATTCAAAGAATAACACACAATCTCAGCCTTCATGGAAAGTATAATAATGCAGAAAAGAATTTCTGATGAGTAATTGGAGGGAGAACTCTTCAGAGCAAAGAAACTATTCTAAATTCCTGATGTGATTTATCAGTATTTATCTCAAATATAAAAAAATCAAAATCTTTCACTGCTTTGATAACCTTCTGAAAACATGTTACTTTAAAAACTTTCTTGTTTTGGAAAAATATACCATACTTTATTCTTGAAAGAAAAAAAGAATCTACTTGAAATATGTTTCTTGGAATGTATCATTTCTACACTGAATGGACATATCTGGCCCTACATACTATGTCTCATTTTCTTGTGTGTGCCATAATTCCATGCATGCACCACAAGTTACAATAGCAACTGAGATAAAATTGAGTTTTTCTACAGTAAAATCATAGAGTCATTAATAGTTGTATGTGCGCTTATGAAAATGAGGCACCAGAAAGGTAATAAATGTGCACCCACAGTTCCCTCTTTACATATAATTGAACAGTCGGAAGATAATTTCAATCAGGGAAGTTAGTTATCGGGTAGTTTTTGGTTTGTATTTCTCCCCTTAATTGGTTTTCTGCTATTTCTAAAAGATTACATAATATATAGCTTCTTACCTTCTATCTTAGAGAACATTATCCAGTAAAAGAATACAAAAGGCTAAAAGATGTGTTTACTTTTTCAGTGTAATTATGGTTTTTCCAGGTAGTTTTTTGCTTGCAAGGGTAATGTTCTTTGGTTTTGTTTGCATGAAAGAACCATGAGTTTCCAGCAGGAAATGAAAGTAGGCTATTATTTCTAAATGCTGAAAAATGTTTTTGTTTTCTTGGTGGAAGTGAGAGATTGAGGGGGCCAGAAGACTTGTTTAATTTTGTAAGTCTGCATTTGAATTTTTTGGTAGTTGATAGAGAAAAGTAAACTTTAAGAAGACATTTTTATTTATCTGTTGAATAGATAGTTGGTTCTCCAAATCTGTGGGGTCTGCATCCATGAATTCAACCAACCTCAGATTTAAAATATTTTGGAAAAAAAATTCCACATAGTTCTAAAAAGCAAAACTCAAATTTGCCATGCACTGAGTACTGTGTTGAATCCACTTGAATGAAGTGATATGTAGGCATTATATTAGGTAATGTAAGTAATCTGGAGATTATTTACAGTAGACAGGAGGATGTGCCTAGGTTTTATGCCAATGCTATGCCATTTTATATAAGGGACTTGAGCATCTGTGAATTTCGTTATCTGAGTGGGATTCTAGAAACAACCCTCCGAGGATACTGAATGAAAACTCTATAGAATTGAAGGTTTTATTGAAAACTGGCATTTGGAAATGTGACAGTATTTCTGACAATTACCGAAGGAAGTAGCTTTCAAGCTATTTGTATCTCTAATCCTCTCTTAAAAGTTCCAATAAAACACTTTTTTTTGGTTAAGATTTTCCATGAATATTAGTTGGAAGGATAGCTAATGATAAAAAGGCAGGGAGTTTGAGACCAGCTTGGCCAATGTGGCAAAAACCCATCTCTACTAAAAAAAAAAAAAAAACTTGGGCAGGGAGCGGTGGCTCTCACCTGTAATTTCAGTACTTTGGGAGGCCAAGGCGGATCATGAGGTCAGGAGTTCAAGACCAGTTTGGCCAACATAGTAAAACCCCGTCCCTACTAAAAATACAAAAAAATTAGCCGGGTATGGTGGTGTGTGCCTGTAGTCCCAGCTACTCTGGAGGCTGAGGCAGGAGAATCACTTGAACCCAGGAGGTAGAGGTTTCAATGAGCTGTCATGCCACTGCACTCCAGCCTGGGCCAGAGAGCAAGACTCTATCTCAAAATAATAATAAGGCAAGAAAATAGTTCTCTTTTTAAAAATTGAGATAAAATTTGCATACTATAAATTTCACCATTAAAAAAATTTTTTTTATTATTATTTTTTTTAAATTCACCATTTTAAAGTCTAGTATATTGACAAGTTTGTACAATCATTATCACAATCTAATTCCAAAGCATTTTTATCACGCTAGGAAGAAACCTCATGTCCTTTAGAAATCACTGATATCCTTCTTCCCCCAAGCTCAGGCAGCTACTAATCTACTGTCTGCCTCTATGGATGTGCCTATCTGGACAGTTCATATAAATGGAATCATGCTATGTGATCTTTTGTGTCTGGCCTCTTTCACTTAGTGTAATGTTGTTTTTGTTTTTTTATTTTTTTGAGACAGGGTCTTACTCTGTTATCCAGGCTGGAGTGCAGTGGCACCATCTAGGCCTACTGCAGCCTCAACCACTGGGACTCAAATGATTCTTCCACCTCAGCCTCCCAAGTAGCTGGGACTACAGATACAGGCCATTACTTCTAACTAATTCTTTATATTTTTTAAAGAGACAGGATCTCACTATGTTGCCAAGGCTGGTCTCAAACTTCATGTGCCTTGGCCTTGAAAAATGCTGGGATTACAGGTGTGAACCACCAGACGTGGCTGGAACATAATATTTTCAAGGTTTAAAATTGTTGCTTCTTTTAATTCTCTTAACAATACCCTGTGAAACAATGGCAAACCAATTTTACCATGGAGAAAATGGAAATATATATTAACTTGCTCTTGGGCACAAAAATCACACCTTCATTCAACAAACATGTATGGGACACCTATGCCTGACAGAACTATTCTGCAAAGTGAGGTTCTGGCATTTAGAAAGTGGTAATATCACAAATAAATGGACATCCAATATAATTTTAAATAGTAATAAGCATAATAAAGAAAAATAAAGCAAAATGAGGTAGATAGGAAATGTCAAGGGTATTACTTTAGATGATGTGGGAGTCAGGGAAGGTCTCTCTGAGGAGGTAACATTTGAAGTGAGACCTGAATAGAGGAAGGGAGTAGGTCATGAAGAAATCATTTCAGACAAAGGAAACAGCAGATGCAAGGGCCTTGAGGTAGGAGTGTGTTTAGTGAGCACGGAGGAAGCCAGAGTGAATGGATGGCTGTGAGAAAAGAGGGGTGAGGAGAGTGTAGAGGAGGCCAGATATTTGGCCTTGGTTAGGGGCAGGGGCAGCCCTATTGTAACAGGGCAGCGGGGACGTGGCAGAGTATCAGAGTACAGATAAAAAGGGCTGGTAGAGCTGGTGGTAGAAGGATGAGGAAACTCTCTTCTGTTTGTGATCTCAGTGTAACAAGAAAAGTGGTAACTGAGAGTGAGGAGAGGGTGGTGGTGTCAGAAAGTTGAGAGGAGAGTGAATGGACCAGGGATATTTGGTAGAGTTATCTAGCAACACCTGGGGACTGTTTGTGATGTGATTTTCTCCAACAACATTAAGCCTTTCAAATACCGATGCAGAGTATGAAGGAAAAT
>NW_016107576.1:1453407-1581199 GCF_001604975.1 Cebus imitator | reverse complement strand
CATGTGGTTTTTGTCTTTGGTTCTGTTTATGTGGTGAATTACGTTTATAGACTTGCGTATGTTGAACCAGCCTTGCATCCCCGGGATGAAGCCTACTTGATCATGGTGAATAAGCTTTTTGATGTGCTGTTGCGGAAAATCAGTTTTAACCAGGGTTGAGGTTTTGCCAAGTGAGCAGGACAATGGGAAAGAGACAATACGCTGGGTGCAGTGGCTCATGCCTGTAATTCCAACACTTTGGGAGGGAAAAGAGGGATGATCGCTTGAGGCTAGGAGTTTGAGACCGATTTGGGCTATATAGCAAGACCCCATCTCTCCAAAAAAGGATAAAACAAAGAATTATATTAAGAGGGACAACAGAGCATGATGATATAGGCAAGCAAGTTATTCTACAAGGACCGTGCAATCTCAACAGAGAAAGCAGGGAGGAAAGGACAGAAGGGGACTGATAGAGACTACAGGTTAGTGGAATCAAAGCATTAATGGAGTCTGACTGCCAGAGGAAGTAAGCTAGAAAATAGACAGTGATATTTTGAGAGGTTGTAGTTATTGGTTATGACAAAGTCTAATGTAAGACTCTAGGACTGTGTGGCTGAGGTGGGTGGAGGTTAAGATTATTAGAGAAAATAAGTTCAAGAAAATAAGAGACTAGGGTATTGGATGGACCCTTTTTGTGAATAATTAAATCACCAAGAGGACGACAAGAAAAATGGTGAAGAAAAGGAAATAATAACGGATACATTAGAATGAATGGAGGGAAGTTAGTGGATAACTACAAAAAGCAGATGACTATAAACAGCAAAAAGCAGGGGTATCATTTAATATCACATATTTCAAAAGAGCTGCAGATTTTTAGAAAGGGGGAATAATGGTCCAGAATTAGCAAAGATGAGCAAGAGTTCATTTCCATGATCAGTGGCTTTGGGGTATATGACCGATAAAGTTAGGATTTAAATTAGTTCTGATTTCCAGTTATTTCCATTATACAACCTCAGGTGTGGATTGGAATTATAGTTCTTGGCCATAGATTTTAATATTCTCTTACCATCTCTGCATTTGGCTGCCCTCAAAGTTGTAGTGCTTTAAACAGTTGCCAGGATTTATTACAAAAATCTGATTCATGGTAAGATTTAAAAAATATATTCTGGAAAATTTCAAACATGTACAGAAACAAAGATACTAGTCTAACAATCCCCCATGTAGCCATCACCCAATTTCAACACTTATCAGCCCAAAACTCATCCTCATCCTTCCATATCCTCAGTCTCTTTCCTTTGCAATTACTTTGAAAATAATCCCTGGCTTTATATCATCTATATTTCAATATTTACCTCTAAAAGATAAAGAGCTATTTTTTAAAAAATCACATCTATAATTACAATAATTCTTCAGTATCAAATATCTAGTCAGTGTTCAAATCTCCCTGATTGGCTTATAATTTTTTCTAAACAGATGTTTGTTCAGATCAGATTCCAAATAAAGTCAATTCACTACAATTGGTAAATATGTCGAACAAACTGGGACCTTTGTGCTGTAGCTTCCAACAGTCTGGATTTTGTTGATTGCATCCCTATGGTGTTATTTAACATGCTTCTTTGTTTTCTATAATTCCTGGAAATTGGTAATCAAATCTTGAGGTTGGTCAGACACAGGTTTTATTTTTCTAAGAACTCTAACATGAATAAAATAATAGGTGGTGGTGTATACTTGATCAGAGGCTGTATGTCAGGTTGTCTGTTTCTGTGATGTTAGAAGCCACTGCTGATTTTTGCTGAGATCCATTATTTCCAAATGGTGACATTGTATCAATTTTTCTTCATTTATTAGATTGACAACTTGGAAACAGCAACTTTCTTTCATGAGGTGATTTGTTACCCTGAAGTCCAATGAGGTCATATAGGAAAGGCAGCCTACACACTTTCCCTTTTCTCACCTCCTATTTACTTTTGAAATAGGCTTATCTACGTGCTTCTTTGGTTGTAAGGGGATGTGTCTATTCTGTCTTTAATGTATTCAATTGTAGCTTGTCCTACGTTTAAAACCAGACTACATTTCAGGATGCACTTTTGCATTGTTGTTTAATATGAATAGATTTATCATTAAATGGGAATACAGGATTTAGTTCTAACACCCTTGAGTTGGACTGTACTGAGAAGCATTCAAATGTTACAAGCAGCTTCCCAATATTCAGCTGCATTCCACAAAAGCTCATAAATTGTTAAACTCTTTTTTGAAAGGTGACCAACTAAATAATTTATAACAACAAAGATTCAAGCATTATTACATCATCTGTCTAGTCTCTTTTCTATTCAAGGAAATATGGAGTGTAGTGTCTATGGAATCAGACAGATGGGATTTGAATTCCTCTTTACTTATTTTGATGAGCTTGAGCAAGTTACTCTATATATCCCAAATATATTAATATAAGAGAATTTGGAATATCAGTGAATATTCTAAAGCATACATTTCTAAAACATCAGAAAATACATGTGCATTTAACAAAAGTCTCTGTTTTCCTACTTTGTTTTTGTTTGTATTCTGAGACAGAGTGTTGCTCTGTCACCCAGGCTACAGAGCAGTGGCACCATCCTGGCTCACTGCAAACTCTGTCTCCTGGACTCAAAGGATTCTCGTGCGTTAGCCTCCTAAGTAGCTGGGATTACAGGCGTGAGCCACTATGCCAAACTAATTTTTGTATTTTTAGTAGAGATAGGGTTTCCATGTTGGCCAGGCTGGTCTTGAACTCCTGGCTTCAAGTGATCTGTCCGCCTCAGCCTCCCAAAGTGCTGGGATTACAGGTGTGAGCCACCATACCCTGCCTATCTTTTTCATTGCTTTCGTTGGGGGTGGGGATGAGTTAAGGAATATTGCAAATTGCCAGATATTATTAATTATGAAACAGTAAAAATTGCTGTATTGAGAACATGCCATCGTTGATTCTCAGTGCAGTGTTAGTGTGATCAACTTTAGGCTAAAGTACATTTTACTCCATACTAACGGAGTTGCATGGCAGACCAGGAAGGTCTACTCCAGGGGATCCCTGGAAGGCAGTTTAGAGAGAGAGTACTAGACAAATGGTAGAGCTAAATTTGTCTTCAGTTCCACTAAGAGTATAATGGAAGACTGAACACCAGCAAGGCAGAAGTGCACTCTAAATTGACTAGAAAATAACCATAACATACCTAAACATTTCCCTTCTATTACTGTTAAACGCAGCCCTCTGCCTCAACTTGCCCTGCTTTTTTCCCCTTTCTCCCAGATCGAGTCAGTGCTACTCCATCCCTAGTTTGGCTCCCTGCCTTACTGGAGCCCTGTTATCCCATAGTTGTTATATGTTTTGTGACAGCGCCAACACATAGCTGTTAATTCATGGGGCGTCAAAATGATTTCCAAGTCACTGAGAAACAAGTAGAAATACTGAAAAATGATTCCCATCCCCTAATTTTCATGGGAATCTATGGATTAGAAAGATATAAAAATTGAGATAAGTGGGAGAATAAGATACAAATTGTTAAAAAAGATTTTACAAAGTATAGTTTATGTTCATATCTTGTCATTACCTTAATTATATTATGCATAATGTAAGTTTTGTGGGCCCTGTCTCTTTAGAATTGCATTTTTACCAACTTTTTATTGATGTGTAATGTACATAAAGTGGAATTTACATTATTAAGGTCCTTAAATAGTGTCATATGGCCATGACTGCCTTATTAGTTTCTGTTGTGACACAAAATATGATTAAAATTGTGAATTCATGTGTTAGAACATTCTCAACTTTAAAGTAGCATTAAGTTCAGTTGTGGTGTGCTGCATCAAACTTAGTTCTGAGTAATGCCTAGAATAATGCATAATATTTTATACTGGCCAATAACCAATGTTTTAGAACTCCTGAACAAGTGGATAAACAGAATTCAGGATGAAGTTCAATCAAGATCTTCAAGGTTATATTTTTCTACTCACATATATCTATCTGCATATAGATACATATGCAGCTTATAGTGTTCTTAACAACTATGTCAACTACAAAAAATAAAAAGATTTTGCAACAGAGTTGGAATGGAAACAATTTCTGAGATAGAGATCAGATTGTGTTTATAGAACCATTATTGGCAACTTTGCTATCAGTCATTTCCTGTGGGAATATTTCATTGGGACATAGTTTTATGCCTTGACTATTCATTAAATAGCCTTGGGCCCATGGAATGAAAATATTGTAGAACTATAAATATCAATATATGCAAATTATAGTGTAACATTTTATCACATTTCATCACATTTCTTAGGTACGAATTAAGACTATTTAATAACAAACTGTTTCTTACTCACTGCTGAAAGAGTTTTAAAACAACACTAATATAGTATGGTCTAGTGGAGAGTTAGGCAATAGACTGGAATTAAAGCTATTTGTTCTATCTAAATTAAAATTGATACTACTTCAAAAATGTTTATCATATACAATATATAACATGCTAAATGTATACTCCTGTGGAGAATATAAAGGTCAATTATAAACAGTTTCTGCCCTTATGGAGTTAATGAATTTTCTTGTAAAGGAGCAAGGGCATGTATACAAATTGCATAAAACAAAAAACAGTAACTATACTATGAGTGGGTGGGAATAAAGTACTATTGAAGTTTAGAAGAATTTGAGATCCTGTCTGGGAGATTAGAGATGACTTAATAGAGAAGAAGGTGGTTGAGCTGAGTCTTATTATTTTTTTTATTTTTGAGACGGAGTTTCACTCTTGTTACCCAGGCTGGAGTGCAATGGCGCGGTCTCGACTCACCGCAACCTCCACCTCCTGGGTTCAGGCAATTCTCCTGCCTCAGCCTCCTGAGTAGCTGGGATTACAGGCACGCGCCACCATGCCCAGCTAATTTTTTGTATTTTTAGTAGAGACAGGGTTTCACCATGTTGACCAGGATGGTCTTGATCTCTTGACTTTGTCATCCACTCGCTTCAGCCTCCCAAAGTGCTGGGATTACAGGCGTGAGCCACCGCGCCCGGCCAAGTCTTATTATTTTATTTTTATTTTTTTGAGACAGAGTCTCCTGCAGTCGTCTAGGTTGGAATGCAGTGGCATGATCTTGGTTCACTGCAGCTTCAATCTCCCAGGCTCAAGCGATCCTCCCACCTTAGCCTCTTGAGTAGCTAGGACCACAGGTGCACACCACCACACCCAGCCAATTTTTTGTGGTTTTGTTTTTGTTTTTCATAGAGAACAGGTTGCGCCCTGTTGCCTAGGCTGGTCTCAAACTCCTGGGCTCAAGCAATCTGCCCACCTCCGCCTCTCAAAGTGCTGAGACTACAGGCATGAGCCCCTGGCCCCTCGCCTAGAGCAGAGTTTTTGAGAGTGGTAAGATTTCTGCAAATCTTCTCTTATCTGCAAATCTCAGATGCAGGTACAATTATTCCAGGAATCAGAGACTAGGTACTAATAATAGTAGTATAGTTAAAGCACATTCAGAGATTGAAGCCTTTGGACAACAACAGCAAAAAACAACTGACATAGGAAAATACAACTGTACTGGGAAATAAGGTCAATTAGGGAAAAATTATTTTATTCTATTCAGTAATGCAGCCATTTATTTTTTCAACAAATATTTCTTAAGTATTTGAGGATCTACTACGTACAGGTACTGTGCTAGGTGTTAGTACATTTATGAGTAACTCAGAAAAAGGCCTTTTCTACTATGTAAACACTAAAATAGTAACTCAAATCAGGGATGGTAGCGAGAGTGATTCTTATCAGTCACTGATAGACCAATTAATCTTTGGTAACGAGGGGTACTTTAGTTCGCAACTGCTACCCAGAACATAGAATTTAATGTTTTTGGGAGACAGCTGGTATTTCCAGATTACAACGTGTCTCAACTTCAATTCAATTGCTTCCCACTATTTAAATTAAAATGAAGTGTTAACTCTTTTATGTTATTAGAAAGCTGCAAACCTGTATGACAGTCTTGTAGGTAGGGTGATGGGGCACACTATATTAGGGGCTCCATTTTACAAGTTTTGGCTGATGTAAGAATTTTGTTAGCATGCATTAACTGAAATAAGGAAAAACACTTAAAAGAGATATTGGTGGAGCCGGGCGCTGTGGCTCACGCCTGTAATCCCAGCACTTTGGGAGGCCGAGGCGGGCGGATGCTGAGGTCACAAGATAGAGACCATCCTGGCCATGGTGAAACCCCGTCTCTACTAAAACACAAAAAATTAGCCGGGCCTGGTGGCGCGCGCCTGTAGTCCCATCTACTCAGGAGGCTGAGGCGGGGGAATCGCTTGAATCCGGGAGACGGAGGTTGCAGTGAGCCAAGATTCTGCCACTGCACTCCAGGCTGGCGAAAAAACAAGACTCCGTCTCAAAAAAAAAAAAAAAAAAAAAAAAAAAAAACCCAAAAAAAAAAAAAAAAAAAAAAAAAAAAAAGGAGACATCGGTGATTATTTTTTGGATAAAAGGGCTCTCTTACAGAAAAGCTATCGCTGCAAATTTCCTTTAAATAGCTAGCTCTCTGTGCAATTAAAATGATTGATACATTTCTAGGACACATACATTGAGATCACCTGCACTTACGCTTTGTCCGTCAAAACACTGTTTTCTCTCAAGCTAGGACTTGCTTTGCCTAAGACATACCTTGTGCAGCTGTGGCAGTGAAGGTGCTGGGTGACAGCCAGGAGGGCACTTTCCCTTTCTCGGGCTCTCTAACCAAAACTTTGCAGCCGCCAGCCCAGGCTCACGTTCCCGCTCGTTTTACTTTCCTCCGCCTCAACTCTTCCCGCACCCTTCGCGCTCTGCGCTCCCACTCCTGCTTCCGTCGGTCAGCTTCAGCTGACCTACTACTCACCTCCCCTCCCACGGCCTCCGCCTACACCTGCGCCGCTAGCCCACCCGGGGAACCCATCTCTGCCGCCCGCGGCCCGCGCGCCCCGTCGCGGCCCGGGGCTCCGGGGCATGCGCGTTGCGGCGCCACCGCCCTCCCCCACGCCTTCCCGCGGCAGAGTTATGCCAAGTATGTGAGGAGCCGGCGAGGGCCAGCGCTGGTCATGGGGAGCCGCCGCCGCCTCTGCGAGCGCGGTTTTCTCCGCAGCGGGGCTCCGACCTCTCCCCACTGTGGGGGCGAGCGTCGCGGCTAAGGCAGAGGGGATGGCGGACCCTCTGAGGAGGACGCTCTCCAGGCTCCGGGGAAGGCGGGGTCCCCGCGGCGCCGGGGGGCTCGGGCTCCGGGCGGCAGCCGCAGCTGCGGTGGCGGCCTCTTCGGCAGCCGCGGGAGACGCCTGGGGTGCCGCGGACACCCCGCCACGCGAGCACGCCGGGGGAGCCGCGCCGAGCCTACAGCAGCCCCAGCCGTCACCTGAGGCATGGGGTCCCGGGGCGCGGGTCCCCGTGGGCCACCCGGAGCAGTTAGGGGCGCTCGGGCCTCGGCCGCGCGGCGGGCAGGAGTCCGCCCCCTGGAGCCACGGGCTCGCTCGCGCCTCTCTGCACGCCCCGGATGGCTCCGAGGGCAGCGGAGAGGACGAAGACGACTGCGACGCCGACTACTACGAAAACCTGCCCGGCAGCTCTCAGCCTGTGCCAGAGCCTGAGGGGGCGGAGGCGGAACGGCGTCCCCCGCCTCCCCCAGCGGCGGGCTCCTCCCCGGGGGCGCAGGGCGGCCGCTTGGAGACAGGCAGGCTGCGGACCCAGTTGCGAGAGGCCTATTATCTGCTGATCCAGGCCATGCATGACCTGCCCCCTGACTCTGGCTATCGGCGGGGCAGCGGGGGCTTGGCGGATCACGGCTTCCCCGCAGGAGCCGGGGCTCCGGGCCAGCCGCCTTCCCGCGGCGCCGCGGACCGCCGAGCCTGCCCCCGAGACTGGGAGCGGGGAGGCGGCAGACGCCCTCTGCAGCAGGTGTCCCCGCCCCGGTCGCCTCAGAGGGAGTCGGGGGGAGGCCAGCTGCGGACTCCTCGGATGCGGCTGTCCTGCAGCAGAAGCCTCGAGAGCCTCCGGGTAGGTGCCACGCCGCCTCCCTTCCAGCGGTGGCCGAGCGACAGCTGGATCAGGTGCGACGCGCACGGGGACTGGGACGAGTCCCCGCCACGTGGAGGTGGGATGGACGGCTGGAGCGGGGACCGCGCCCAGGCGGCTGCACCCACCCGCCTGCAGCTTCTAGGCTCCAAGGACCACGGCTGCTCCTCGGGAAGCCCTTTCAGGAATCCAGAGGGGTCCTCTGTGATAGGCAGCGGCAAAGGAGACCTCCAGGAAGGTCCCTCCTTCCTCAGGCCGCCTGCAGTGACAGTCAAGAAGCTGCAGAAGTGGATGTACAAAGGGCGTCTGCTGTCCCTGGGAATGAAGGGTCGTGCCCGTGGGACGGCCCCCATAGTCACGGGAACGCAGGCCGCCTCCCCAAATCTGGGCGCTTTGAAAGTGCGTGAAAACCGTGTCCTGTCGGTGTCTCCAGACCAAAGAATTACGCTGACAGGTAGGATACTTTACGATCAAAATGCTTGCACCGCGAGCCTTACTGTTTACCAACTGGGCTTCTGTCTTCAGAGCCAAGAATAAGGTATGTTTTTGCAGACAGGTACGATACCGGACCAAAGTAAGTGTCATTTAAGTGGCAGCTTAATTTCGAGGTTACTTAATAAAATGCATTTACTTGGTTTGCTTTTTTTTTTTAATCAGACAGTGGCATGAATAATTCGGGTTTTTGTGTTTCCTTCTCGAAGAACCGGTGTGCCTATTCCCTAAGTATTACCTAAATGAGTAAAGGTTAAGTTTAACACATTTTTAGTACATTTACAGATGGGCGGTACTGTCTTGATTTTTATTCTTTGTAGCTCTAGGCAAATCCGTAGACTTTTGTGGAGTTTGTGAACTTGAATTTGATTCAAGGTAGATTTTATAGGTTTCATAAACTGTCATTTTACTCATTACAACTTTTTTTTTGTCTCTCCCAGGCACGCACACACATGCATGCATACATACACACAACCAAAAACCCAAACAAAAAAATCCTACCATAAGTAGAATTTTTTAGTCAGATAGTATTTCACATACACCATCTCTCCAACTGCCTCCCCCCACCAAAGAAACCCCAACAAAGTAAGTAATCTTCATTGTGTGAAAAATCAAGGATACTAGCATTTTAATCAAAAGAAAAATGTTCTTCAGGTATTTTTTTTTTAAAAGAGCAGTCATTTGCAAACTTAAACCACACTTATATGAGAAGTAAATTAGTTTTTTAAAAAGTATATTGATCCTTATAATAGGATTATGCTCCCTACTTTGTATGTGCATGATTTTTAACTATCACTGAAGGTTTAGGTTATCAATTCTAGAAACCTGTCAATTATGTTGTAAATAACAAAATATCTTTCCCAAAAGGAGTACAATATCGTCAAAGTGAGCCAAAACAACATGGCCTTTTGAATACTCGTACATATAAAAATTTGTAGTGAGAATAAAGACTTATAACTCACAGTATGTGGCAGTTTCTCTGGTAGTAATTACAAATCTTACAGGACTGGATTTATACACATTAACTTTGTTTAACCAATAAACACACAACAGTGGGGAGAAACAAAGTTCAGAAAACTTAACCAAACAATGAAGACAAATCAAATGATTCATTGAAAGTGTGTGCCAACTTGCAGTTTTTTTTCTGTCTGTAAAGCCCTAATACATACCTGTCAAATTTTATTCTCAAGGTTAAATATTCCATTTCACTGGAACAAAAGGATAGTAGAATGTAAATTCTTTGTTGAGAGGTGTACTTTATACTAAGTTCATATTAAACATGCATTTTCAAGAGTAAAGTAATTTGTAATTATTTATTATATTTTATTGCCACAATATTTTTACCTCCCCTGATTTTGGCTTAGTTTTAATTCTTGGTACCATAGTTGAATTTCAGCCATAACAAAAAAATCATCAAATATTTTTTAACCTTTTGTCACAGAGCTAAAACATTTACCATCTGATGGTTTTTAATGCCCTCAGTTGTAAATATTCAAGGATTTTAAAAGTAATAAATATCGTTCCTTTAAGAATGAAGTTGATTTTTCCATTAAGCAATTAACTAAATGAAACTGCTAACTTTAAAAGAAATTAAAATGAAACAATTATTATATGATAGTGTTTTCGATATTTTATGAGAAATCTAAGCCAAAGCTACCATAATCTCTGGTTTAAACAACTCTCAATTGTGACTTCCTTTTAAATAACGAATTCCTCTTTCAGGAGAGATGAAAATACTTTGTGTAGTATTTACGTATCTAGTATAGATTTGGAGAGCTTTTAAAAAAATTATTTTTCATGAGGTTTAGTTGTTCTTATTAAGATCATTCTGGATACTTTAGGTGGTTCTCATAAAATTTTTATAGCCCCCAAAATGGAGATTTGCTGTCATTTAACAACAACAGCAATAAAAATAACAGAGGGATTAAGCAGTTTGCCCAAGAACACTCAGTTGGTACCTGTATATGGATTCAAACTAAGTGGATTCAAACTCAAGGCGTCATTAGTTTGAAAAAAGCTCCTATTTATGTAAGATCAGAGACTCTAGAGTTCTTTAAAGGTTTGATCCAGTTAATTCTATTAAATTGCTTGGATTGAGGATATGGGTGAATTTCAACAAGGCATGGGGGTGGGAAGTAACTTCCTCACAGTTTCTAAGAAGATGGGAGAATCTTAGGCTAGGTTTTAAGACATTTTAAAAAGTAATTGCTGTATCTGTTTTAAACTTTTACCTTTAAATATTTACTTCAAATTGATGTTACTTGGATTCTACTTTTAAATCAAGTTTTCTGCAAAACTTACTTGGCGCAGTCTAGATGTAGCAGTACGTTCTTGTTTATGTAAAGATGTTAAATATCCTAAAAGGTCTATATCACATTTTTCAGTACAATATTATTCATAAGACATTTTCTGTCAAAATAAAGTTATATTTAGAATTTGTAATACAGAATAATTATTCAATGAAATGGAGATACTTTATACAGGTATTTTGAAAATTTTTGAGACTGACAAATGGAAACACAAATGATATTCTGTTTTGATTTCTGCCTCTTACTAAGAACTTTTGATAGTTTATAATGTCAAATGATTTGATATAGGTAGTGTTTACAGATTGGCCATTTGTTCTTAATTGAGATGATGATTTAAGAAATCTAAAGTCATTACACATAGTAAAAATTATCAAGTTTCTGCAAGCCTTAAGATTACAAAGGAATCTTAATGTTTGCCAACTATACATTATAAATCTTTATAAATAAGTTTTAATTAGCATATAGTTTTCACAAATTCAAAAGCACCTTTTATTGCTTTAAAAAATAGCCTACTTTGACTCCACTTCTCCTGCTACATGGTCTGTGAAAGAAAAAACCTTAGATGTGTAACTTAGTATTTTGTCTAAAATTTGAGACAATTATTTTAAGGTAGTATTAATTAGTTTGGTATGATCTTTAACCATCTTAAAGTGAATTTGACACTATGACTTGATTCCCATCTACTTTTCTCAAGTATTTGTAACTCTGATTTCTTATCTTTATGAGTTACATAATCTTTATTAATTTTTTCAACAATTTTTTTCTGTATTGGCCCTTTTAAAGATGAGTAGCAATAGGTATGTAGTTTTTGACAGTCTTCTAGTTTTAAATCTCTTCCTGAGAGATCCTGCTATTGCAGTGCTAGAAAGCAAGTGCAGTTGCTTTTTTTTCTTTTTCTGGAAGAGTGCCATGGAACATTGGAGTTGCTGGTGGCTGGAAAACTTTGAGAATTACAAATTCAGCAGAAAATGGTGTTGTGTTGATTTGAAAGTCCTACATTTCTAGACCAGTGGTTCCCAAGAGATGTTGTGTTTATTTTTTGAGAAGGCCATTTGCTAGACCTTTGCCACTCAAAATGTGGTTCACTGTTTTAGAGCAGTGCTTTTCAAACTTAATGTGCATATGAATTCCCTGGAAATTTTGTTAAAATGCAGATTCTGTAGGTGTGGGGTGGGGACCTGATATTCTGCACCCAGTGTAGATGCTGCTGTCTGGTGGACCATACTTTTGAATAGTAAGCTGCTAGGGCTCTCACATCCCCGAAGTTAAAAAAAAAAAACAAAACATGTTACCTTATTCTGATACTTGGTACTTAAACTACCATCTAGAGCAAAGCACTTGGGCTCTTTTTGCTTCAGTTTTATGTATATTAACACTTACTACTTACATATTACAAATTTGAGCAATTCCCTCCATATTGTTCTCATCTTGCACTAACAAATATTAGTGAGATTTTGGAATCTGCAAGAGAGGAGGCTGTATAGTATAATGGTTAACAGAATAGAGGTTCTGCGTTCTGGTCAGACTCTACCACTTACCAGGCTTGTGATCTTGGATGAGTTACTCAGCCTTGCATAGCCTCAGTCCTCAGGTTGCTATGAGGATGAAAAAAGATAATCCATTTGGTACTGTGCCTGACACTTGTTATTATCTAGAGGAAGGCAAGCAGGTGAGTAGAGCATGGGTTTTAAGTTAGACAGACTTAAATTTGAATCCTAGGGCTAGAGACTTGACCATATTTCTCATATTCTTTGAGACCCATGATGTTTGTAATCATACCTGTTTCATAGGATTGTTCTAGAGGTTAAATGAGGTTGGGGGGCCTCCTTACTGCTTTATCTCTCATGCTCAACATATAATAGTCACTCATTTGTGGAGTAAATAAATGCCTGACATAGTAGGTATTCATGGGAGTTCCCTCCCTTCTGATTTCTGGTCTAATTCCTGCATCTGGAATTGAACGTGACTAGTAATTTGTGTTAAGGTTTGTTTGTTTATTTATTTATTATTAATCTGCTTGGTTGGGTACATGTTTAGGATTTTTTTAAAAGACAAATTTACCTTTTTTTTTTTTTTTTTTTTTTTTTTTNCAGCCTCCCAAGTAACTGGGACTACAGGCATGTGCCACCATATCTGGCTAATTTTTTATTTTATTTTATTTTATTTTATTTTAATTTTTGAGACAGGGTCTTACTCTTGCCCAGGCTAGAGTGCAGTAACACAATCGTAGCTCACTGCAGCGTCACATTCCTGGGTTCAGGCAATCTTCCCGCAGCCTACAAAGTAGCTAGGATGACAGGTGTGTGCCATCACACCTGGCTAATTTTTAAATTTTTTGTAGAGATAGGGTCTTGCCATGTACCCAGGCTGGACATTTCCATTTTTAAAAGCATTTTCTTTTCAGTAGAAGGGAGGTTACTAAAAACCTTGATTATGCATAAATCTGATTTTTTTGGTTGTTATTAAGCTTCTTGTAGCTTAGTGTGTTTTATCACTCTGTTATTAGACCATTATTTTTTACTTGCTCTGCCAATAAGATGAGTTGACCATATAATTCCATAATTTAGAAACCTGATATGATCTTAGATTTTTACAGATACAGTTTTAGTTATGTATGAATTATTATGATGATGATAGTTATATACTTATGGACTGTTATTGAAGCCTGCTTTACAACTCTGGAAACACACAAAAAATTTCCTCTTTAGATGAAATTAATGTTATATATATACATTTGTAGAGTTTTACTTATATTAAGATATACATATATCTAAGCATTTGAGATCTCCCATTGGACTATGAATTTCTTTTTTTTTTCTTGTCTGAACTTTTGAATGGTTTTACTTAAGGTTTTCTTTTTTTTTCTCTAATATATCTATTTTATTGCACTTTAGGTTCTGGGGTACATGTGAAGAACATGCAGGATTGTTGCATAGGTACATATATGGCAATGTGGTTTGCTGCCTCCATCCCGATTACCTATACCTGGCATTTCTTCCCATGTTATCCCTCCCCAACTCCCTACCCTGCACTGCCCCTCCCCTAGTCCCCCAACCATGGACCTTGGTGTGTGATGCTCCCCTCCCTGTGTCCATGTGTTCTCATTTTTCAACACCTGCCTATGAGTGAGAACATGTGTTGTTTGAGTTTCTGTTCTTGTGTCACTTTGCTGAGAATGATGATTTCCAGGTTCATCTATATCCCTACAAAGGACACAAACTCATCGTTTTTTATGGCTGCATAGTATTCCATGGTGTATATGTGCCACATTTTCCCTGTCCAGTCTATCATCAATGGGCATTTTGGTTGGCTCCAAGTCTTTGCTATTATAAACAGTGCTGCAGTGAACATATGTGTGCATGTGTCTTTATAATAGAATGATTTATAATCCTTTGGATATATACCCAGTAATGGGATTGCTGGGTCAAATGGAATTTCTATTTCTAGGTCCTTGAGAAATCGCCGCACTGTCTTCCACAATGGTTGAACTAATTTACACTCCCATCAACAGTGTAAAAGTGTTATTTCTCCACATCCTCTCCAGCACCTGTTGTCTCCAGACTTTTTAATGATCACCATTCTAACTAGCATGAGATAGTATCTCAATGTAGTTTTGATTTGCATTTCTCTAATGACCAGTGATAATGAGCATTTTTTCATATGTTTGTTGGCCTCATATACGTCTTCTTTTGAAAAGTGTCTGTTCATATCCTTCACCTACTTTTGAATGGGTTTGTTTGTTTATTGTAAATCTGTGTTAGTTCTTTGTAGATTCTGGATATTAGCCCTTTGTCAATTCTGGATATTAGCCCTTTGTCGGATGGGTAGATTGCAAAAATTTTTTCCCATTCTGTGGGTTGCCGGTTCCCTCTAACGATTGGTTCTTTTGCTGTGCAGAAGCTGTGGAGTTTAATTAGATCCCATTTGTCTATTTTGGCTTTTGTTGCCATTGCTTTTGGTGTTTTAGTCGTGAAGTCCTTGCCTATGCCTATGTCCTGAATGGTTGTGCCTAGGTTTTCATCTAGGGTTTTTATGGTGTTAGGTCTTACGTTTAAGTCTTTAATCCATCTGGAGTTAATTTTAGTGTAAAGTGTCAGGAAGGGGTCCAGTTTCTGCTTTTTGCACATGGCTAGCCAGTTTTCCCAACACCGTTTATTAAACAGGGAATCCTTTCCCCATTGCATGTTTTTGTCAGGTTTGTCAAAGATCAGATGGTTGTAGATGTGTGGCATTGCCTCCAAGGCCTCTGTTCTATTCCATTGGTCTATTTCTCTGTTTTGGTACCAGTATCATGCTGTTTTGATTATTGTAGCCTTGCAGTATCGTTTGAAGTCAGGTGGCATGATGCCTTCAGCTTTGTTCTTGTTGCTTAGAATTGACTTGGCTATGTGGGGTCTCTTCTGGTTCCATATGAAGTTTAAGGTGGTTTTTTCCAGTTCTGTCAAGAGGGTCATAGGTACCTTGATGGGGATAGCGTTGAATCTATAAATTACTTTGAGCAGTATGGTCATTTTCACAATATTAATTCTTTCTAAACATGAGCATGGAATGTTTTTCCATGTTTGTGTCCTTATTTCCTTGAGCAGTGGTTTGTAGTTCTCTTTGAAGAGGTCCTTTACATCTTTTGTTAGTTGTATTCCTAGGTATTTTATTCTATTTGTAGTAATTGTGAATGGCAGTTCCTTCTTAATTTGGCTCTCTTTAAGTCTGTCATTGGTGTACAGGAATGCTTGTAAATTTTGCACATTGATTTTGTATCCTGAGACTTTGCTGAAGTTGCTTATCAGTTTCCAGAGCTTTTGGGCTGAGACGATGGGGTCTTCTAAATATACAATCATGTCGTCTGCAAATAGAGACAATTTGAACTTCCTCCTTTCCTAATTGACTACCCTTTATTTTTTTTTTCTTGCCTGATTGCTCTGGCTAGAACTTCCAATACTATATTGAATAGGAGTGGTTAGAGAGGGCATCCTTGTCTAGTGCCAGATTTCAAAAGGAATGCTTCCAGTTTTTGTCCATTCAGTACGATATTGGTTGTGGTTTGTCATAAATAGCTTTTATTATTTTGAAATACGTTCTGTTGATACCTAGTTTATTGAGAGTTTTTAACATAAAAGGCTGTTGAATTTTGGCGAAGGCCTTCTCTGCATCTATTGAGATAATCATGTGGTTTTTGTCTTTGGTTCTCTTTATGTGGTGGATTACATTTATAGACTTGCGTATGTTGAACCAGCCTTGCATCCCCAGGATGAAGTCTTCTTGATCATGGTGGATAAGCTTTTTGATGTACTGTTGCATTTGATTTGCCAGTATTTTATTGAAGATTTTTGCATCTATGTTCATCATGGATATTGGCCTGAAGTTTTCTTTTTTTGTTCAGTCTCTGCTGGGTTTTGGTATCAAGATGATGTTGGTCTCATAAAATGATTTGGGAAGGATTCTCTCTTTTTGGATTGTTTGGAATAGTTTCAGGAGGAGTGGTACCAGCTCATCTTTGTATGTCTGGTATAATTCGGCTGTGAATCCATCTGGACCTGGGCTTTTTATGGTTGGTAGGCTATTAATTGCTGCCTCAACTTCAGCTGTCATTATTGGTCTATTCAGGGTTTTGACTACTTCCTGGTTTAGGCTTGGGAGGGTGCAAATTCCTTCCAGGAATTTATCCATTTCTTCCAGGTTTACTGGTTTTTGTGCATAGAGTTGTTTTAGTAATCTCTGATGATGCTTTGCATTTCTGTGGAATCTATGGAGATATCCCCTTTTTCGTTTTTTATTGCATCTATTTGATTATTATCTCTTTTCTTTTTTATTAATCTGGCTAGTGGTCTATTTTGTTGATCTTTTCAGAAAACCAGCTCCTGGATTTATTGACTTTTTGAAGTGTTTTTTGTGTCTCTATTTCCTTCAGTTCTGCTCTGATCTTAGTTATTTCTTGTCTTCTGCTAGGTTTTCAGGTTTTTTGATCTTGCTCCTCTAGCTCTTTTAATTTTGATGAGAGGGTGTCGATTTTAGATCTTTCCTTGCTTCTCACATGGGCATTTATTACTATAAATTTTCCTCTAGACACTGCTTTAAATGTGTCCCAGAGATTCTGGTATGTTGTGTCTTCTTTCTCGTTGGTTTCGAAGAACATCTTTATTTCTGCCTTCATTTCATTGTTTATCCAGTCAACATTCAAGAGCCAGTTGTTCAGTTTCCACGAAGTTGTGCAGTTCTGAGTTAGTTTCTGAATTCTGAGTTCTAATTTGATTGCACTGTGGTCTGAGAGACTGTTTATTATGATTTCTGTTCTTTTGCATTTGCTGAGGAGTGATTTACTTCCAATTATGTGGTCAGTTTCAGAGTAGGTGTGATGTGGTGCTGAAAACAATGTATATTTTGTGAATTTGGGGTGGAGAGTTCTGTAAATGTCTATTAGGTTTGCTTGGTCCAGGTCTGAGTTCAACTCCTGGGTATCCTTGTTAATTTTCTGTCTCGTTAATCTGTCTAATATTGATAGTGGAGTGTTAAAGTCTCCCACTATTATTGTGTGGGAGTCTAAGTCTCTTTGTAGGTTGTTGAGAACTTGCTTTATGTATCTGGGTGCTCCTCTATTGGGTGCATATATATTTAGGATTGTCAGGTCTTCTATTTGCGTTGATCCTTTTATCATTATGTAATATCCTTCTTTGTCTCTTTTGATCTTTGTTGGTTTTCCATTTTATCAGAGACTAGGATCGCAACTCCTGCTTTATTTTGCTCTCCATTTGCTTCGTAATTCTTCCTCCATCTCTTTATTTTGAGCCTTTGTGTATCCTTGCATGTGAGATGGCTTTCCTGGATACAGCACACCGATGAGTTTTGGCATTTTATCCAATTTGCCGGTCTGTGTCTTTTGATGGGGCATTTAATCCACTTACATTTAAGGTTAATATTGTTATCTGTGAATTTGATCCTGCCATTTTGATGCTAGCTGGCTGTTTTGCCCGTTAGTTGATGCAGTTTCTTCATTGTGTTGATGCTCTTTACCAGTTGGTACGTTTTTGGAGAGGCTGGTACTGGTTGTTCCTTTCCATGTTTAGTGCCTCTTTCAGGAGCTCTTATAAAGCAGGCCTGGTGGTGATGAAATCTCTGAGTACTTGCTTGCTCGCAAAGGATTTTATTTTTCCTTTACTTATGAAGCTTAGTTTGGCTGGATATGAAATTCTGGGTTGAAAGTTCTTTTCTTTAAGGATGTTGAATATTGGCCCCACTGTCTTCTGGCTTGTAGGGTTTCTGTTGAGAGATCTGCTGTGAGTCTGATGGGCTTCCCTTTCTCTCTGGCTGCCCTTAGCATTTTTTCCTTCATTTCAACCCTGGTGAATCTGCTGATTATGTGCCTTGGGGTTGCTCTTGTTGAAGAGTATCTTTGTGGTGGTCTCTGTATTTCCTGGACTTGAATATTGGCCTGCCTTGCTAGGTTGGAGGATAATATCCTGGATAATATCCTGAAGAGTGTTTTCCAGCTTGGATTCATTATCTCCCTCATATTCAGGTACACCTATCAAATGTAGATTAGGTCTTTCCACATAATCCCATAATTCTTGGAGGCTTTGTTCCTTTGTTTTTACACTTTTTTCTCTAATCTTGCCTTCTCGTTTTATTTCATTGAGTTGATCTTCAGTCTGATATCCTTTCCTCTTCTTGGTCGATTCGGCTATTAAAACTTGTGTATGCTTCGTGAAGTTCTCATGTTGTTTTTCACCCTCCATCAATTTATTTATATTCCTCTCTAAGCTGTTTATTCTCATTAGCATTGCGTCGAACCTTTTTTCAAAGTTCTTAGTTTCTTTGCATTGGATTAGAACATGTTCTTTTAGCTCAGAGAAGTTTGCTATTACCCACCTTCTAAAGCCTGTTTCTGTCAGTTCATCAGACTAATTCCCCATCCAGCCTTGTTCCATTGCTAGTGAGGAGTTGTGATCCCTTGGAGGAGGAGAGGTGTTCTGGTTTTGTGTGTTTTCATCCTTTTTACACTGGTTTCTTCCCATCTTTGTGGACTTATCTACCTGTGGTCTTTGTAGTTCATAATTTTCAGATGGGGTCTCTGAGTGGACGTCCTTTTTGTTGATGATGAAGTTAATTCTTTCTGTTTTTTAGTTTTCCTTCTAACAGTCAGGCCCCTCTGCTGTAGGACTGCTGGAGGTGCGCTCCAGACCCTGCTTGCCTGGAGATCACCTACAGCGGCTGAAGAACAGTAAGGGTTGATGCCAGTTTCTTCTTCTGTTATCTTTGTCCCAGAAGGATACCCACCAGATGTAAGGCTGAGCTCTCCTTTATTAGATGTCTCTTTGTGTATATGGGGGTCAGGGAGCTGCTTGAGGAGACAGTCTGTCCCTTATAGGAGCTCAAGTGCTGAGCTGTGAGCTCTGTTGTTCCGTTCAGAGATGCTGGGCAGGTACATTTAAGTCTGCTGCAGTGGATCTCATAACTGCCTTTTTTTCCCAAGTGCTCTGTCCTGGGAAGGTGGGGCTTTATTTATAAGTCTGTGATGGGCTGCCACCTTTTTTCAGAGTTGCCCTGGCCAGCGATGAGGTAGCCTAGTCACGTATGCCAGCAGAGGTGTTGCTGAGCTGTCGTGGGCTCTGCCCAGCTGCTGTGGGAACTTCCTTGCAGTTTTGTTTATAGAGGTATAGTTCAAACTGCCTTGATAATGGTGATCTGCCTCAGTAATGGCAGACTCTCTCTGTAATGAGGACTGCCTCAGTAATGGCAGATTGCCTCCGTAATGGCAGACTGCCTCGGTAATGGTGGACTGCCTCAGTAATGTCGCACTGCCTTGGTAGGACTGCTGCGCTAATGGCGGACGCCTTTCCCCCAACAGAGATGAGTTCAGTTGTGCTCGCTGTGAAACTCAATGCAGAGCAGTTCAGATTGCTGGTCTTTGTGGGGGTGGGACCGGCTGAACCAGATTACCTGGCTCCCTGTTTCAGCCCCCTTTTTTTCATTTGAACGGGTGACTCTGTCTCCCAGGTGTTCCAGTCACCAGTTGAAACGAAACGGCACCCGGATTTGCATGAGTTTTTGTGTGGAGACCCACTGCGCTGGCTGAAACAGCCATGCTGGAGACTGGTGGCGCTTTTCTGCCCAGGAATCTCCTGATCTGTGGGCAGTAAAAATTTGTTTGGAAATGTGGTGATTACTCACCCTCTGCTTTTTCGCTGGGAACTGCAATCCAGAGCTGTTCCTGTTCAGCCATCCTATTTAAGGTTTTCTTTACTGAGCAGGCTTCCTATGGAGAGGTCTAATTGATGGGTTGAATGCAAGCATTTCATGGAGTCAAGCTGTGACTGAGAGAGGTGGTCACTGATAGATATATCCATATGGTCCATGTGGGATCTGCAGTCCCCGCCATGAGGTCAATGGCAGCCTGGATGGCAGGACTGGACTTCATGTTTGCCCACTCTTTTGCTGGTCTCTGTGGAAGGCAGCTCTCTGAACCGTATGACAGGCACCATGTATCCTGCCATGCCGGTGTAGCCGCGTTCTGCTCCTGGACTATGAATTTCTTAAAGGAAGGGATTGTTTTGTTCATTCTTATTTCCCTGCTGCTTAAGTTTATACCTGGCCAAAATAATAATAGCTGTATAGTGTGTACTGTAAGACAGCATACCTGCTTCTAATCTTGGGCCTTCTGAAGGAATTTTTGTTTTTAGCTCTGCCCTAGATATTTAGAACTTAAACCTCATGTAAGATGCTATTGTGCTATATGGATAAGAAGCAATGTTATGTTGACGTTTTAATATCAGTAAGGCATACTTTTTTGTTAGGTTTGAAAGTTAGTCTGTGTGAAAAGGTAGGAGGAATATTATGTTTTTAAGGACTTCTGGTTCTTGTAATAATGATTTGAACTTTATTCAAATATTGATTAGAGGCATACTATGTATAAAGCATTTAATATAAACTTTTTATAAGGTATGGTTTGCTTAAGGTAAGGCTTTGTTAACACTATAGTTTTTATAAAGGCAGTCTCAGAGTTTGTATCCTTTTAGAATTCTTTGACACTTATATTAGCAGTTTGATTTCTAAGTAATAGAAATCATATTTAGATGGAAAATTCAAATTTTTTCTAGTTCAATTTTAGTCTCTGAATGTGATTGTTACTTTTTCTTTAAAATTTTTTTAAAAATCGTGGTCTGAAGTGACATGTCTTTCTGATATACCAGACATTATATTCTACCTTCTATTCTATCTTTGCAACAGATTTATTTGAAAATGCCTATGGGTCTTCAATGAAGAGAAGAGAATCTGAAGATCTGAAAAATAATATTGAATTCAGAGCTTACAAGCCACTTACCAGCATCACTGTTTCAAAGAAACGCAATTGGCTGTATCAGAGTACTCTGAGATCTCTTAATCTGGAGGAAGAAAAGAAGAAATGCCAAGGTAGAAGTCATTTGTCTATCTCACCTGTGTCTCTACCCAAACATCAGCTATCACAGTCTTTCCTCAAATCACCTGAAGAGTACTGTACACATATGGTATGTAACCCTACAAACTCTTCATTATCAAAAAACTGTTCTTTAGATTTTCATGAGGACAATGATGCAGATGATGAAGGAGAAATATGGTACAACCCCATTCCTGAGGATGATGACCTTTGTATATCAAGCGCCTTGAGTTTTGGTGAGGCAAACTCTGCTGTTCTGAAGCTCCCTGCTGTCAGTTTGAGCATATTGTCTGGCAGTGACCTTATGAAAGCAGAGCAGTATACCGAAGACTCGCTGTGCTCTTTGGAACATACAGGTGATATTCAGACTACACAGTCAAATGGAATGAATCCTGTAGATCCTGCCCATTCCACAGAATTTGTGCAGCAGTACACACAAAGGCTAGGATACAAGACACAAGAAGGTATAATGGTGGAGGACAGTCTCATGGTGAAATCTCGTTTCGCAGGTAAAAATGATGATGTACCTATCTTTTCTTTCTTCTTACATTTTTTGTTATTTGATAGTAGCTAAAACTAAATATAAAAGATGTCTGTTACATTTATGTACTTTTTCTTGTGAAATGAATATATTTTTATGAAAATAAAACTCAAAAAGGTTTATAAACATTTTAACTTACATGCTGGTTTGATTGTTACTATCACAGTATCACAGACTTGATTTTTAATTTTTTGAGAAGGGATCTTACTGTCACACGGGCTAGAGTGCAGTGGCACAATCATGGCTTATCGCAGTCTTGACCTCCAGGCTCAGGTGATCCTCCCACCGCAGCATCCTGAGTAGCTAGGACTACAAGTGCCTGCCGCCACGCCCAGCTAATTTTTGTAGAGACAGGGTTTTGCCATGTTGACCAGACTGGTCTTGAATTCCTGACCTCAAGCCATCTGCCCACCTTGGCCTCCCAGAGTGCTGGGATTATAAGTGTGAGCCGTTGTGCCTGGCCACAGACTTGATTTTATAATCCGTTGTGCTTTAATATATTGATCCTTTGAAACAGTAATTGCTTTTCTATTAGTTGAAAGCAAGGAATCATAGGGAGTTGAAGAAAAAGTAAGTCTTATTTTTCTTCATTGACTCATTCATTCACACCTGGCCTGGCTGCAACTGAAAAGTTTTATTTTTAGTGTACTAATTAGTGGTGATTTAGTTTGTGTTTTTTATGCCTAAGTTTCCTCATGAGCAAAGGAAAGAGAGAAGTAAAAAAGAAATGAGAAGTAGAAGTAAGGACCTTGCAAATAGGTTATGGAACTGAAAAATGAAGTAATTGAAGTTTTATGTATATTAGGTTGACCCATTTGAAAATAGGTGCTACAGTAGTTACGGAACTGAAAATGAAATGAATGAAGTTTTACGTATATTAGGTTGACCATTTGAAATTGCTGACATTCAAAAGTTTTTGATCTGCAAAAATTGCCTTTAATCTTCTGATAGGTTTCTTTTAGTCCCAGATACTACCCAGATAACAGAACATAAGGCACATTTGCTTGCAAATATCAAATGTAGAATAGAAAGCAGTTCTATTTTATATCAAGTCATTTTAATTTATAGAATTTCAAGTGATGCAGAATATTTAAAGATGTGGGGTATCGGAGATACTATCAGTGCCTTGTTTTATATCCCTTGGGTTTTATTACTTACTGTGTAAGTGGGAGAAGCCTATTTCTAGCCACCAACATCTTCCTTTCTGCTTGAGGACTTTGAAGGTTTAGAGAATCTCTCTGTGGTGCAGCCTGGGAGTGCCTCTCAACCAGTGACTGACAAGAGCTGGTATAGAGGTATAGAACTACCCCAGCTCCCTCACCCCTTGGGGGAGATAATTCTGAGTTTATATTCTGTGTTGTTTCCCAGAGTTTTCTTATGAGGTCAAGCTCCAGTTGCCCATAGTGATAACAAACTTGGTAATTGAGCTTGAATTTTCCCCAGAATTTTCTCAACTCTCTCACTGATGTTTCTGTACTTTGCAAATAAACTACTTGCATTTGAAGTCTTTTCTCAGGGACATAGGAAGGTGGAGTAAATATATATTAAGAGAAAAAGCAAGTTCCAAAACAATGTGTACTGTATGATGGCAATTTTGAAAGAAAGCTGAAAGCTGTACTGGAAATGTTAAGGTTTTTGTTTATTTGTTTTTATTTTTTTCTGGGAGTTGAGATTGAAGGTAATTATATTTTTTTCTTTGTGCATTTCTAATTGTAGGCTAATTCTCCAGAGCGAAAGTGTGTTTCTTTTGTAATCTGGATAGGGATAGAAATAAATACTATATAAAACAGTAATTTCGAATGTAGATATCAATCAGGGTGGGGTGATAGGGAAGGCTATAGTATCAGATAGCAAAGTATATGGAATAGTTCAGAGAAGGCAAGAGAGTATAAGGATAAGAGCAAAGATAGAAATTTTGGTGTCCGTGATGTGACACACACCTTGATTTAAATGACTGTCCTTAAACTTTTTTTTAAAAAATATTTGTGGCAAATGTAAGCCTGGGAAGACTAACAAATTTTTTTTAAAAACACAACTTAAAAGTATAGTATATCTGGTTTTTTTACTATCTGCTTTTTTACTGTCATCCTTCTCATAAATATATAATTAAAATATTTATAATTATAAAATATAAATACATAATTATAAATATAAAATATTTATAATATTTAATATTGTAAAAGATATAATTATAATATATAATTAAAATGTTTTTTCGTCAAAAATCCTAAATTGAACAAAGGAAATATTTAGACAATTTGTTTGTTTATAAATCATCTTTTTTTGTTGTTTTATTTTGGTAGAAAGGTTACCTAAAGTAATCTGTTTCTTAGCAATATTGGCAGAAAGCTGTTGAGAAACTGGCATGGAAAATGGTTGAATTTCAAAATAATTTTTGATTGGAGAATTGGAAAGCTAATTCATCCTAACACAATTATGACTTTTTTTTCCCTTATTAACATCCAGATACATATGTATCTTTTTTTTTTTTTTTTTTTTTTAAAGACAGGGTATTGCTGTGTTTCCCAGGCTGGAATGCAGTGGCACGATCACAGCTCACTGTAGCTTCTTGGCCTGGGAAATACTCGAACTTCCTGGCTCAAGCAGTCTTCCCACCTCGGCTTCCCTAGTATATGGGACTATAGCACACCACTGCACATGGTAATTTTTTGTATCTTTTGTAAACATGGGGTTTTGCCATGTTGTCCATGCTGGTCTTGACTCCTATCAGTCTCAGCCTCCCAAAGTAATGGGATAACAGTGAGTCACCATGATGTATATGTATCTTTTATCTAGTTGCAGTCATAGTGGACTTTATTTTTGGTTTTCCTATTTTCATTTGGTATCTTCATGTTGCATTGTTACATGTAGTGTAATATTATTGTTTCTCAAGCATTGTAGTACAGTATTTAACTGGTCGATGTGCCCTAATCGATTTGACTGTTTCCTTAATGTTAAGTGTTAATAGATTGTTTCCAGAGCTATTCAGTGATCTTCTCATAATATTTTTTGCTTCATTCAGATCAATTACCAGTATCATCACTTGGTTTTTATGGCTGGTAATTATTATTGTTAATTTCTATATTGTATTTTCTACAAAGTTTGCCAGTTTACAAGGCAACTAACAATTGGTTAGTTAATTCATTTATTCACTAAATACTGAGTTCCTATTATGTACCAGTTACTGTTCTAGGTGCTGAAGTAGTATGCCAGTTTCACTCAACTCTAGCCTAGTTCATAAATTTATATTTAAAGATTTTTATTTTGTACCTTATTTTTAAAGATAGAATGTGATTTGTAGAGTTGTAGTTTAATTTTAAGTAATTGTGGAATTTGGTAATATTTTGGTTCTTCGGTTTTTTATTTGGTTCTTTGGTTTTATGAAACCAAAGCATTTTGGTTTCATAAATTCAGTCTCATCTGCAGTAGAAGTTGCTATCATGTATAGTATTTCATTTTAATAATTAGTTAAGGACTTCAGTAAAAATTATTTACTTATGTAAAAAGAGTCAAATTTTAAATATGATAATTTATTAAATCTAAAGCAATTTAATATACTGGATAGCTTTTCTAGGCTGTGATGAAATAGACAAATTAATGTTTGTAGACTAAAGCAGGACTCTGATTAGAATGTTTTAGATTTGTAAGCCAGAATTGTGCTATAATTTTAGTACAAGGCGATGCTTTATCCAGTTTATCAAACACACCATTTTCTATTAGCTTTACTGGAAAAGCCCTGTAGGCATACTTAAAATAGTTTTTTTTCTCCATAAAGAAACTACTTATTTGTCATTAGGACACATAGGGGTGGAGGGAGAATATTAGTACTTTTTAAAGGTCATTTACTGATTTTTAAAATTAATAAACACTTATTTTTAATTGTGAAATGTTGTGTTACATACATTAGCTTTTGATGTGAGGTTATTAGATCTTCTTCTATAAGGAACAGTTAGACAAAGTTTGAAAAATTGAATTTTAAATAGTTGGGATAATGCAATAGTCTGCTTGAATGTGGTGATGAAGCTGACCTGAATTTCTAATAAAATCTCCCCATTGAAATGAATAAGGGAAGAATGTTTGCCCATGTGAGAGCTTGTTTAGTTGATGGTTTACAAAATAAGAATAAAAGTAGAAATTAAAACATATTGGTTTATAATGTATTTTTCTTTTTCTTTTTTAAGGTTCCGGGATCCTGGCTGCTACAAATAGTACTGAATTGGGAATTATAGGACCATCTTCTCCAAATCCTAGCCCTGTGAAAAAAGGCAGTTCAGTTAATTGGTCTTTGCCAGATAAAATAAAATCTCCACGAACTGTGAGGAAACTTTCCGTGAAAATGAAAAAGTTGCCAGAATTTAGCCGAAAGCTAAGCGTGAAGGGAACACTGAATTATATAAACAGTCCAGATAATATTCCTTCTTTGTCTAAATATAACTGTCGAGAAATTCATCATACTGATATTCTGCCCTCTGGAAACACAACCACGGCTGCTAAGAGAAATGTTATAAGCCGATACCATCTTGATACCAGTGTATCTTCTCAGCACAGCTACCAGAAGAAAAACTCTATGAGTTCTAAGTATTCCTGCAAAGGTGGTTACCTCAGTGATGGAGACTCACCTGAACTTATAACTAAAGCTAGCAAACATGGATCTGAAAACAAATTTGGAAAAGGAAAAGAAATAATTTCAAATAGTTGTAGCAAGAATGAAATAGACATTGATGCTTTTAGGCATTATAGCTTTTCTGATCAACCTAAGTGTTCACAGTACATATCTGGGCTCATGAGTGTACATTTCTATGGTGCTGAGGATTTAAAACCACCTCGGATAGATTCAAAAGATGTCTTTTGTGCAATTCAGGTAGATTCAGTAAACAAAGCTAGAACAGCTTTGCTCACGTGTCGAACAACATTTTTAGACATGGATCATACTTTCAACATAGAAATTGAAAATGCACAACATCTGAAACTAGTAGTATTCAGTTGGGAACCAACTCCAAGAAAAAATCGAGTTTGTTGTCATGGAACTGTTGTTCTTCCCACCTTATTTAGAGTGACAAAGACTCATCAGCTGGCTGTCAAACTTGAACCTAGAGGTCTTATTTATGTGAAAGTGACCCTTATGGAACAGTGGGAGAATTCTCTTCATGGACTAGATATAAACCAAGAACCAATAATATTTGGAGTTGATATTCGAAAAGTTGTAGAGAAAGAAAATCTAGGACTGATGGTGCCACTTCTGATACAGAAATGTATTATGGAAATTGAAAAGAGAGGCTGTCAGGTATTATCTCAGTATGGTTCTCTACTACTTCCTTTATTGATTGATTAATTGATTGTAAGTCTTGGGGGAAGGAATTAAAGGTAATGTAAAAAAATCAGATTTAGTTATTTTATACCATTCCTATTCTTTATTTTTATTCCATTACTTTTAGGGTGTAATTTATAACTTGACTCATGTTATCAATTATTGAGAATATGCTAAATGATTCCATAATTTATATTGCAACATAAAGCTTCATGGGTCTTGTAATTAGACACCGGGATTGCTTCAAAATGTCATTCCAAGGAAAAGTCAGATCTGATAACATAGGCAAAGGATATTAATCTGAGGTATAAGTAATTGTTTATACTAATTTTTGTGATACACATTAAGACTAAAAATTATTACACTGAATTATTTCTGCCTTAGTACTATCTGAATTTATAATATTGGTTAAAAAGATAAGTTAAAAGACAACATGAGTAAATATTATAAAATCAGAAATATTTAATAAACTTAGGCTTAACATGGAAACTATAGAAACAGTATAAGTTAATGGAATTTTGCATTAAGATGCAGAATACCTGGATTCTGGTTTCTCCTCCATTATTACTTAGCTGTGTCATGTTGGGCAAGTCATTTAATCTCTGTGGGTCTTACTTGCTTATATCTATAAAAATAGATGGAGTGGCCAGGCATGGTGGCTCATGCCTGTAATCTGGCACTTTGGGAGGCTGAAGCGGGCAGATCACCTGAGGTTAGGGGTTTGAGACCAGCCTGGCCAACATGGTGAAACCCATCTCTACTAAAAATACAAAAATTAGTGCAGCATGGTGGCTCATGCCTGTAATCCCAGCTACTCGAGAGGCTGAGGCAGGAGAATCGCTTGAACCCAGGAGGTGGAAGTTGCAGTGAGCCCATATATACTCCAGACTGGGTGCTATAAGTGAGAGTCTGTTGGAAAAAAAAAGAAAAAGAAAAAGAGAGATGGAGTGGCTTCCTGAAGCTAAGAACACATCTGAACTATTGAAACTTCCCCCTCTCCAGGCCCTCAGTGGGGTTGGATGAAACTTCTAACTCAAGACACATGATTCCGTGTCCAGTTTATATTGTCTTTGTGTGAGTAAGGCCTTTACTTTTCCAATCTAACTTTTGGTTAATTATTTTTCTTTCTTAAGATTGTTTTTTTCCTTTATCTTTTTTTCAGGCAGTGAGTATAGAGTTCAGAGATTATGCAAACTTAAGAGCTAATTATTAAACAGAAACTTTTATGGTTGAATATTAAAGTAAGTAACTCAAATGGCACTGTATTTTTAGTCTATTTTCTGAAATATTTAGAAACAGCAGGTATATAAAGACTGTTATCACCCTAAGTGCCAAGAAAACATTTTTAGCAATGCTTTTCATTTTTATTTAGAACTGTACTTTTAAAAGATGTTTTTGTTTTGTCTGCCCTGCTTCTATCTGTCCGTGACTTGGGCCCTACCCCCACCCCCAACAGAGAAAGGCTTATTGTGCTTGTATTTTACAGACTGGCATACTGCTTAAATTTTGTTTACCCTTTTAGTAATTATTCTTGTTTTGTTGTTTTCTTTTTGTAGCCATGAAAATAGGCTTTGATAGTGATTCAAAAATAGTTTGTGGCAGGGGTCTTTGCATCTTCCAAATGCTTTGAATGCTACTACTACCTGTCTCCTGCTTACAATGGGAAAAATTACTATGGAGATCATACTCATGGTCTGTCATTCATAGAGGCATTGAGCATGTACTTAAAGAGTTTGATTCAATAACTCAGCATCTGAAAGTAGGGATATATCCTAAAATATCTTTTCCTTGAAGTACCTGTATTAGATCTCCCTTTCTTTATTAATCTTTTAAAAAATTGTATTTGTGATTTCAACTTTTGAGGATAAAATATTCCATAAATTTATTGTGTATAAATAGTACTTCTTTTAAGTTGTTCTCAGCTCATCATCTTTTCAAGTTTAAGGGGATACATTGTTTTTATGGTACTTTATACACTTAAATGTGCTCATACCAGCAAGGTTATAAAATCAAGTTTGTTTCTTCTATTGTGGTAGCATTTCCTTTGACCCTGTTTAATATTTTAGTTTTATTTTCTGGACCATCTACATTTCTCCTGTGTCTTTCTTGAGATGATGTGACCAGCATAACTCATGCCATTCTCAATCTGAATGCATCATGAATGTGGTAAGAGTAGGAAATTAGAATTTTTTTCCTAGTATATTTCTTGGTTTCCCGTATTATCTTGATTCTTTTGAATGTAGCAGCACCTTGCATTATCATCTCTTGGAAATAGTTTTAGGTTCTTTACTATCTTTCAGTTAATACCTATAGCTTATCTCAAATATTTTAGATAATATTTCCCTGTAGCTATTATTGACACTTTCTCATATTGAGACCCACCTTCTAGATAGTGTATTCTATCAGTTGTTTAATAAGTAAGAAGAGATTAGTGTCATAAGTAAACCTGGAAATTTCATTTGTATACTTCTTATTCTAGATCATTTATTACATTTTACAGTGATTCCTAGTTCAAATTCTTGAGGATTACTTTTACTTTATTTCTCTCTTGAAGTAGTTTCTTTCTCCATAATTTTTCCTTCAATTCAAAGTGACTGAGCTTTCTAAATAGTCTTAGATGTAGACGTATGGCTGACAACCACTTATTCTCCTTAAGTTTTTTTGAAGGTTTATTCTTTCACAGAACTTTGATAGCTTAATCAGGCATGTTTTCTCTTTACAGATATCATGTTTATTTATTGTCAGTAAATTTACAGTGAATACCTTAGGACTTAATATTTTAGAATCTGTATAACTAACAGTGTTTAAAAACAAGTCTTTTCAATGTAGGTTGGTGGGATGGATAGTGTCTGTGCATCTTATATAAACTTTGAAGTAGAGGTTTTATTTTATGTTTAATGTATTATTTAAAATTTCCTCCATCACTTTATAATCAATTAATCTGACAACTTAAAAAAAAACCCTAGGTTTGCTTCTGTGTCTTCCTGAGAATCTTTTTTCTTAGAAAGCTTTATATCAATCGTATACTAGAACCATATTTCAGCTATATACTTATTTTAAGGATAAAAGAAACTCTGAGTCTTAAAGAGATTAAATAACTTGCCCAAATTCATGAAGCAAGGAGTGGGGCTTTATGACTCCAAAATCCTTGTTCAGTGTCTGTGCTGTACTGCTTCAGTCTAGAACAAAAGATGTGAAAGGGCGTATATTGTTGGGGTGTGGCGATCTTGATTGGGGATATAAAACTGAAAAGAAGGGATTGTGTTTTGCTTAAGATAGGTAGCCAGCATTACCTAACTCATAGTGTATTGTTTGAATTTAAATAAAAGAATAGGATATTTTTATTAAACTAGTCAACATAGTGTATAATGAGATTTTAAAAGGTATATTTGAGGTATTTTAAATTAAATCCCATCAGAACATATTTGATTGCAATGTTCATGTGATTTATAATGTACTTATATTTTCCCTTTATCAAGTTTACCATAATGTGGCCATAATTTTATTCCTAGGTAGTAGGCCTGTATCGATTATGTGGTTCGGCAGCAGTCAAGAAAGAACTTCGAGATGCTTTTGAGAGAGATAGCAAAGCTGTTGGTCTGTGTGAAAACCAGTACCCAGATATAAATGTAATAACAGGTAATAAATAGATTTTATTTTACGTACTCATTCTGGAAAGACTACATCTGCCAGAATGATAACTGAACTATGTTGGTAGCTGAAATTTAATTTGTTTTTATTCTGAAGTCTTTTCTTCCTTCACAAACATTACTTACTGTGTTATTTTATATGGGAAGGTATTAAGCTATGGTCCCTTGCCCTCAACAGCTGACATGATGAAGGGAAGTAAGACCTACTTTAAATTAGCTGTAGTAGCTAGCAGAAAGAAAAGGTACCTTCATAGAGGGATAAATAAAATGCCTTGGGAGTTGAGTTTGACTGGTGCTTAGGTGATATAGAGGGTATTGACTATCTGGTTAGAGAATTTAAATTTATTTACTAGCCAGAGGGGATCCATTAAAATTTTTTTGAGTAGGGGAGTGATATCATTAGAGATTGTTTTCAGGAATATTAATCTAGCAACACTATGTGATGGATGGAAGTTGGAAGAGACCAGAGGAAGGAAAACCAATTAGAAAGCCTTGGCAGTAGTCCAAGCAAAGAGGTAGTAAGAGCTAACGGGGCTTGTAGCAGTAGAAATAGGAAGGAGTAGAATTGAAAGGGGTCGGAGAAGGAGGAAGACCAGACAGATGTGACTTTGAGACCTGGTTGATTGAGTACCATTAGCAGAAGTAAGATAGTTTCAAAGAGAGCTATGGCTTTTGGTGGGGAAGACTGGAGAAAGTTTATGAATTGGGTTTTGGATATATAGAATTTGAAGTACTAGTAGGAGATCTAAATGGGCAGATCAAGCAAAGTTGAAACTGCTCATGTGCAGCTAAGAAGAGGATGCAGTAGAATTTGTGGAATCTCTTATTTACCTAAGTGGTGATTATAATTCAATGTATGGTATTGGAAATATACTTCTATTACCCCTGAAAGATGGGAGTGGAAAGAGGGTCATTGGCATATATATGTAGGTAAAGCCATAAAGTTTGAAAAGACAAGAATTTTAGGGGTCTCCAAACTTTGGAGGCAGGCAAAGAAAGAAGAAACACCTAAAGAGATAGAGAGGAAAGGAGTCAGAAAGTTTGGGAAATAAGAGATAACAGAGATTAAGCAAAGGTGTGATGCAGTCATTCTATGGAGAGATTATATAAGATGAGAAAAGAAAAGGGCCTTTGAATTTGGCCATTAAGAAATGGCTCATAAACTTATTGGTAATCTTCAGGAGCAACTGGTTTATAATAATTCCATATTTGTTTTTGTTGTTTTACTTTTTTTAATATTGAAGTTTTCAAGCATATGCAAAAGTAGAATACTGTGATAAATCCTCTCTGTTTATTGCCTGGTTTGCATAATATCAACACATGAACAGACTTGTCTCATTCATCCCCACATTTGATTCTTCTCAGCCCTGGATTATTTTGAGAAAATCTCAGATGTATCCTTTAATTTATAGATGCTTCAGTGTGTATCTCCAGATCTTCTGTGTATTTTGATAGCTCTTTCTCCTCTCTACTGACAGTTGCCATTTTTTTTTCTTGCTATAATGGGTTTATTTTTTTCTTACAGCTTGCTTTCTTATTTTTACTCACAATTAATTGTTTGGGTGAAAATTTGAGGAACATTCATCTTGTACATATTTAAGAAGATAATTTTGTTGCTGGAAATCTTTAAAGCTTACTTTTAGGATTGAGGCTTTCTGAGTAATTGAGGTTGCCACCCTTTGAGTGCTGAATGACTGTATTTTCATAGAGTATTTAATATGTAATTCTTGGATAACCCAAACTTTGATTCCAAGCATTTTAATACTAAGATAAAACAGTCACTTTTCTTCTTATATATTTTAGCAATCAGAAATAATGGTTCCTGGCTGGGCGCGGTGGTTCAGGCCTGTAATCCCAGCACTTTGGGAGGCTAAGGTGGGCAGATCATGAGGTCAGGAGTTCGAGACCAGTCTGGCCAAATGGTGAAACCCCATCTCTACTAAAAGCACAAAAAAATTAGCCGGGTGTGGTGGCACGTACCTGTAGTCCCAGCTACTCGGGAGGCTGAGGCAGAAGAATTGCCTGAACCCAGGAAAGGGAGGTTGCAGTGAGCCAAAATCGCACTACTGCACTCTAGCCTGGGCAACAGAGACTCCATCTCAAAATAATAATAATGGTTCCTTTTAATTTTTATAAAGGAAGAGGTGTATTTCTACAAAAAATTAAGATACCTGAAAAAAATGGAATATTCTTTACTTGTTAATTTGTAATTAACCAATCAGGAAAAGACTCATTTTATGAATCCATGAAAGAAAAGTTTTATAAATACAAAATTCCAGGAAAGTACACTCTATAAATAAAAATAGATATCATCTTGGTGAAGTTTGTCTTGTAAATAAAAATTATGTTAAACATGTATAATTTTAAAAGATGAAATGAAGAAAGGGTTCCTAGTTTTGGAAATTGGCAGCATATGCAGAAGATAGGAACAATAGGCCAATGAATGTTGGATTTAAGTAAAATTGAGAGTTTCTGTAATTTATAAATTGGATATTTTTTGGCTCTAGTCTTTGTACTTATTCCATCTGGGTAAAGCTGTTTCTCAGAAGAATTTTAGAGCTATTTGTTTTCTTAATAAAGCCAATAAAATGATTTAAGATTTATTTCCAAAATATCATTGGAATTGCATGACACAAGGTTATCATGACTCAAAATAAAGGGTATTGTTGATTTGAGGAGTTGGCCAGTGACAGTATTGCCTCACGTGTTTGTTCCTCATGAACTCACATTTCTGAGTAAACTTTGAAATAGAATTAATAGTTCAGTAGGTCTAAAAAATGAGAAATTAGTGAAGCGAGTGAGAGATTTTGTTCACAATTTAATGTGTTTTTAGTAGTTGGTTTGTCTGGAGCATGGAATGAAATACTCCAGACAAACCAGTCAAATACAAAATTTTAGGTATGAAGCTCATTCATAATTCTTTTATATTTGTTTGTTTTTTGAGAGGTTAGTCTCACTCTGTAGCCCAAGCTGGAGTGCAGTGGTGCAACCTCCGCCTCTGGGGCTCAAGTGATTCTCGTGCCACAGCCTCCTGAGTAGCTGAGACTACAGGCATGTGCCATCGTGCCCAGCTAATTTTTTATATTTTAGTAGAGACAGGGTTTCACCGTGTTGCCCAGGGTGGTCTTGAACTCCTGAGCTCAGGAGAGCCTCTCACTGCAGCCTCTTAAAGTGCTGGGATTACGGGCATGAGCCACCACACCCACCTATTCATAATTTTTTTATAGGGCTTATTACCAAAGAACAGAGAAGACTTTTTAAAAGCCAAATATTTATCATTTAGTAATTATTAAAAATAAGTCTTCTGAGGAGGATTACATGCGTCTAGCTACTGTAAAATAAATTTGATGTTAGTGCTACATAATCTGTATCTAGGTCTAGTATCTGAAAGTTCATTTGACCATGACTTTTTCTGATTTTAATCCCACATAGTCATTTTTATCCTATCTGCCTTTCAGGGAAAATTTGATCAGAATATAAGTAAATGATCTTTAAAACATTAATATTTTTCTTTTTTATACATACTATACATTTTCTTATTATACCTATTCTTATATGTTCTCTGACCTCTGACACATTAACTTACAAACTGTTTCTGTTTTCCTTCACCTGGATTGCATATAGATGTCAAAACTGTGTAAGCACCAAGGAATGCAAAACATTGAGGAATGGTCATAGACTTAGCAACCCACATATACTGAGATTGTTTATGAGAGCCATTTGGTCTGAGTAACATGTATAGGGTATGAGTAAAGTAGGTGGTAAGGCCTGAAAGAGTAAGTGAGGTAAGGTCGGGGTAGGTTAGTGGATTAAAAAAATTAATTTGTAGCTCTACCTTCAGGAAATGTAAGTGATTCAGCATTCACACCTACCTAATTAACTGTATCTTTACTATCTATATAAGTTGTATATGTGAGAGAATGATTCTCATGTTTGTGTATGTGCATATTCAGTCTTCTGGTTCATAGGTCCTAAATGCTTTTGTATTTATTTAGGCTTGTTTTAAAGCCCAGGATATGGTCCTTTGTGGTGAATGTTCCATTTCAGCTCTAGAAAAGAATGTGTATTCTGGTGGTTTGGGCTGGACTGTGCCATAACTATCAATAAAGTCAAGTTAATTAATAATGTCCCAGTCTTCTACATCTTTGTTTTCCTTCTACTCGCTGAAAGGAGTATTGAAGTCTTCAATTATAATTGTGGCTTTTCTCTATTTTTTTCTTCAAACTGTTTCTGTTTCCACCCCTCCTACCCACTGACACTACTTTGCCTTTGAAGATTTCAATTAAACATGTATTAGGCCACCTTAAGTTATGGGACAGCTCACTGATAATGTTTTGGGGGTTTTTTTGTTTTTTTTTGTTTGTTTGTTTGTTTTTTCAGTTTTTTTCCTACTTTGTTTCATTTTAGATTATTTCTATTGCTATATCTTCAAGTTATATTAGTCTTGTCTTCTGATTCTATTTTCATTCATTGCATTTTTAGTTTCAGACATCCTAGTTTTCACTACTAGAAGTTTGATATGGGTTTGTTTTTTCGGTACTTTCTACACAGAAAGTAGAATATGTTTTGTCTTTATTCTAGCTTCTTGAACATATGAAATACAGTTATAATAAGTGTTTTCATGTCCTTGTCTACTAATTCTATTGTGTATGTCTTTTCTGGGTTGGTTTCAGTTGATTTTAACTCCTCATTATAGGTTATATTTGTCTCCTTTATATGTCTGGTAATTTTTTACTGGACATCAAATGTGAGTTTTACTTTCTTGGGTGCTGGATATTTCTGTATTTCTATATTTATAGCTGTGGTTTGGCATGCAAGTACGTTACTTGCAAGAGTTTTTAGTCTTGCTTCTAAGCTTTATTAGGCAGAATGTGAACTGCTTTTAAATAAGGCCCTTCTTTGTCTATTTCTTTGATTCACTACTGAAGCAAAACTCTTCTATATGCTGTGTACTTATATTAGCTTTCTATGACTGCCATAACAAAATGCCACAAACTTGGTGGCTAAAACAACAAATTTATTTTCCTGCAGTTCCGGAGGCTAGAAGTTCAGAATCAAAGCACAAGGCCCTGCTCCCTCTGATACCTGCAGGGGAATCTTTCCTTGCATCTTCCCAGTTCTGGTGGTTTGCTGGCAACCTCTGACAACCCTTTCTTTGTCTGTAGATGCATGACTCCAATCCTCCATCTAAACATGGCATTCACCCTGTGTTTCTTCATATCATCTACTTTCTGTGTGTCTTTCTCTGTGTCCCCCATTTTATAAGGACATGTTATTTTGTAGTAGGGCCCACCCTAATGACTTCATTTAACTTGATTGCCTCTGTAAAGACTCTTTCCAAATAAGGTCACATTCTGAGGTACTGGGAGTTCAGACTTCAACATGTTTTGTTTTGTTTTGTTTTGTTTTTGATGGTGGGGGGCACAATTCAACACAGTGCTGTACCCAAATCCCCTGAATTATGAAGTTTTCCACTCTGGCTGCTTGGAACAGGAGTGATTGCCCACACTATGCAATCTACCAGAATTGTTCTCTCTAATCTGTTTGGCTGGTTCTTTCTCCAGTCTTGGGAAGTTGCCCTACCTGTGTGTGCTTATTAGTACTCAGATGAACACTTGGGACTCTGCTGATTTCCAGAGTCGTCTCTAGGCAGCCCGCTGCTCTCAAGTGCTCCGTCCTGCAAGCTCTAGCTGCTTTAGCCTCCTTGAATTTCTAACTCCCCTTCAGCTGTTGAAAAAGCTGAAAGGTTTTCATTTTCTTACTGCAATCTGGAAAGTCTCTCCAGGCAGTAAGCTGGGGTCATTGTGGGCACACTTTTTAGTTCACATCTCTCAGGGATCCCCTTCCTTTGTCTAATGTCCAGTGTCTTGGAGACATAGTTTTGTCAGATATTTTGTCTGGCATTTTCAGTTGTTGCCAGCAGGAAGGTAAAGCTAGTCCCTATTGCTCCATCTTGCCTAGAAACACTGCTCTGCTTTTCTAGCCTGTATATTGGTTACTGATTGCAATGAGAAAAAAAAAAATCAATATTATTTGGTACCAGTATTAATCCATGGACTTCAAAGTCGTTAGAAGGTTCTGAATGGTGCCTGATAATAATTGTATGTTTTATCAGCTGTCTCTCTCATTCTCTGGAGTGTCTATTTAATATCTGCTCACTCCCTTCAAACCTCATTTTACCCATGTCATTCTTAGACAGCCTTGCCTCTTAATATCACAGAGAAAACAGAAGCCGTCAGATGGGAACTTGCTCTACTTCTTGTGATCCAGCCTGCCAATATGCCTTCTCTGGCATATATTTGTTCCACTTCCTTTACTTAATAAAAAAGAAATGATCTTCATTACATCTTGGACAAATTCTAATTCCTTCATGTGTTCTCAGAAGTCTCTTTCTTCTTAAGGACTTTGCTCAACTGATTGTATTTCCTCTCTCCTCAACCTCAAAAACCTTTTTACTCTCTCCTTTACATTAGCATTTAAATGTATGTCTCTTGTCTTTAAAGAAAAATCTCCACTTTGATTCCATTTCTCCCCTGCCTTCCCCTCTCCTCTGTGATTATGAACTTCTCTCAAAGCCAGATTTCTTGATCAAGTTGTGTGCATTTCTTTGTCTATTTCTTTAATGTCCATTTACTTCCTAACCAACTACAACCTGACTTCAATGTCCTTTATTTTCCTGAAACTGCTTGCCAAGGTTGCTGACTTCCTTTTCTGGTGGACATTTTTAGGTTCTTATTTTAAATTGTCTCTAGATCATTATTTTCTGTGCCTGGCTACAAAACCCTGTTGCCTAATCACAAGAAGAATTTGTTTAAAATACAGGGACAGGAGCTCTGGCCCCTGTGGATTATGATATAGTAGGGCTGGTATGGGTCTCCAGAATCTAATTATGTTAAAAGTCACATTGGTGCAGGCAATTTTGAAAAACACTGTTCTCTGTAATATTTAACACTATTCTTATCTAACCCAATTATTTTTGGGGTATTATTAGATACCGTAGACTCTTTTTTGAAACATCTTTTCCTTGACTTCCTTGGCAGCACTTTTCCCACTCTCCTCTCGCCCCATCCCTGCCTCCTCTCACTGTACATACGTCTTTTGCCATTCTTCCATAGTCACCATTGGAAGATCCTCTTTACTGATAACCCCTGGAAAGGTGATGTTCTTCAGGGTTATTTTCTAAGCCTTCTGTTAATCACGCTGTATGCCTCCCTGATAATCATTGCCAAGTATCTACTTATCTTTAAGTTGATCATTCTTAAATCTGTGTCTCTAGTCATCTCCTTCCTGAGCCTCAGATTTTTATATCCAGTAACCTTGAATGTCCCATAGATACCTTAAGCTCCATATGTTGAAAATGAAACTCTTGTTTACCCCCTAAAACATGATTTTCTTCCTGTGTTCTCTATTTGAAGTAGTATCACTAGTATCCACCTAGATGCTCAAGTTCCACGCCTAGGAAATAAACACTCTTATTCCTCCTTTTTCCTCAAAATTGCAAATGTATTTTTGCAATTTTAGCAGTCCTGTTTCAAGAATTTTCCTACATACATACCTGCAAACATGCAAAGTGATGATGTGCAAGGTTATTAATTGTAGCATGTTTTCGAAAAACAAAAGAAACAATTTTAGTATCCATCTGTAAGAGACTGAATAGTTAAGACTATGGGATGTCCTTAAGTTGAACTACTACAATGTGGCTGTAAAAACGATCGAGGAAGCTCTCTATGTCCTGAAAAGATCTCAAGGATATGATGTTAAATGAAAAAGCAAGAAACAAAACAGCATATGTAGGTTTCCTATTTCTGATTTCTTTTGGTTTTGAAATATTTGCATTATGCTTATCAGTTTAGCATCCCTAATCCAAAAATCAAAAATCCAGAATGCTCTAATGAACATGTTGGCATTTTAAAAGTTTTGGATTTTAAGAGTATTTTGGATGTTCAGACTAAGGATACCTAACCCTCAGTGAGGGAGACAAATCATATTTATATTTGCATAAACAAACACTAGAAGGATACATAAGAAACTAATGAACCATGTTACTATTAAATATATAAAACTTCGGGCCAGGCACAGTGGCTCATGCCAAGTACTCTGGGAGAATAACAGGGGAGGATCACTTGACACCAGCAACTCAAGACTAATCTAGGAAGTATAATGTGACCCTGAGCTACAAAAAATAAGAAAATTAGCCAGGTGTGGTGGCAGCCACTTGTAGTCCTAGCTACTTAGTAGGCTGAGGTGGGAGGATTGCTTGAGCCTAGGAGTTTGAGGTTACCAGTGTACTCCAGCCTGGGTGATAGAATGAGACCCTGTCACAATTAAAAAAAAAATGGGATGGGAAACTTCCTATAGAATCATGGTTAAGTTCAAACTAAGCTTTCAAACTGAGTTCTCAGGTTGAGAGCATGTTATGAATCAATATTGCATATATTTAGGTTTTTGGCGTTAGGAATATCTCCTGTTTTCCCTTGTGATCACATGCCAGCCTTTAGCTAGTATCTTACCTACTTTGCTTATATATAACAACCACTATTCTTTCCAGTTTCCTCTACTATAGGTGATATCTTAGTTCAAAACTATGTGTGGTATGTTTGCAATTGACTGTCCTCATTCCCATTATAGTGGCAAATTGGATGTTTTCTGTTCTTAGCTTTTGGTTTTATTTGTTTGGCTTTAGGAATGATTTTTTCTTCCATATGATAGTATAGCATTAGAGATTATCTAGCCATCCAGTTATATCTGTTTAAGATACTTCTCCACTGTTAAAGAGGAAATTTATTTTCAAGGGTTTCGGACAACTGGTACTTTTTCATTATCAATTTAAAGTCTAGAAACTCAAAATTTGTGTAATTGGAATAATTTATAATTAACATAAATATGCCTTGCTTAATTTCTGTTTCACATGCATTTAGAGAAGCTTTTTATAGGGGGCAGAATCAATAAGAGTATGTGTATCAAGAATAGTTTATGATTAATAAACCTAATATGCATGGTAACTGAAAATTGTTTTCATTTTTAGCATGCTTTCAAAACAAGTCAATTACCCAGGCAACTTAAAAGGATACAAATTTATTATATAAATTTGTATTATAATTTTATATTTTATTATAATTCTTTTTATGTTATTGCTTTTATTGTTTTCAAAATATTGAAAATTAGCTATAATACTTTAAAAAAAAATTGACCATAGTTCTTTATTTCACTCTGCAGTCTAATCACCAGCTGTCTGCAATTTGTTTGTTTTCTAAAGGCGTTCTTAAGGATTATTTAAGAGAACTTCCTTCTCCTCTGATAACAAAGCAGCTTTATGAGGCTGTATTAGATGCAATGGTAAAAAGTCCTTTGAAAATGTCATCAAATGGTTGTGAGAATGACCCAAGTGACTCCAGGTACACCGTTGACCTGCTGGATTGTCTCCCTGATATTGAGAAGGTAAGCATTACCAGTATACATTTTTCCTGAAAGCCAGTTAATGAACTATATACCTAGCTCCAGAGCTACAGATAATTTTAGATATTTGATATTTGTGGCACCCATGGATTTAAAAGCTCCACTATTACCGCTTTTAAACAGCCTAAATCTGTAAAAGCTTCTTAAACAGAATAAATCTAGAAAACAGTTTTATTATCTTTTCTGTATGTGATTTTAGCCTAAGGATGAGTAAATACTCACTAAAGTTTTTTTTATTGTATTGTTAAAATATTATTACAATAAAATTTATTCATTATAGAAATATTGAAAAGATACAGAAAAGAAGAAAGTAAAATTGCAGTCATCAATATCCAAAGGCAGCTATAATTAACATTTTGGTGTGTCTCCTTTTAGTATTTTTTAGATATAACTGTTATGGTGTACATGGCTTAGCTTTAAGACAAACAACAGCCCTACCCCTCATTTTTTCCTCCTTATCCTTTCTATTCTCCTGCTCTCCAAAATCTTCAGACCAGCATCCTCAGGCATGCCTTAGGACAGAGAGAGAAGGATAGGTAGGTCTTCAGAACTAGCCTTAGCCTAACTTTATTTGTTGTTCCTTAGAACAGAAGGGAAAATAAGAGAAAGATGGCTGGGCTTGTCTAGATGAGGCCAAATTTGCCTACATTTTTTGTCATGCGGGGGCAGAAAGTGCAAGAATTAGTGAGTAGAAACTGTAAGTCCAATAACTTTATTTGCGAGTTTACTGTGGTCCCCTGAGTGTCCTGGGCTCTGTCCAGTTGGATTAACAATTACTCCTCCTCCTTGGGATTAGGGGAAGGGAACAGCTAACGAGTGCAGAAGCAGAAGGGTGGGATGAAGTTTAAGGGGGTGGGTGGAAAAGCAGAGATACTGGTTTCCCAGCAGTAGGTAAATTTTATTTTATTTTATTGAAGATGGGAGTCTCACTCTGTCGCTCAGGCTAGAGTGCAGTGTCGCAATCTCGGCTTACTGCAACCTCTACCTTTATAGGTTCAAGCGATTCTCCTACCTCAGTCTCCTGAGTAGCTGGGACTACAGGTGGACACCACCATGCGCAACTTATTTTTGTATTTTTAGTAGAGACAGGGTTTCACCATGTTGGCCAGGCTGGTCTTGAACTCCTCACTTGAGGTGATCTGCCCGCCTTGGCCTCCCAAAGTGCTGGAATTACAGGCATGAGCTACCATGCCCAGCACTAGGTAAAATTATAAGTGCCACTTATAAGTGAAAAAATGAGTGTTAGGGAATTTAAATCACCTGCTGAAAGTTACATACCTTTTGTGATTATAGTGTAGCACATGAATTTAGGTCTTTCTGACCCTAAGGCCCATGCTGTTACCATCCTTTCTAAAAGGACTGAATAAGCCTGGGTGACATGGCGAAACCCTGTCCTTACAAAAATTAGCCAGGCATGGTGGCACGTACCTGTGGTCCCAGCTACTTGGGAAGCTGAGGTGGGAGGATGGCTTGAACTCAGGGAGGTTGAGGCTACAGTGAGCCAAGATGAACTCTAGTCTGAGTGATAGAGCCAGATCTTGTGTCAATCAATCAATTAATTAATCCAATCAGTCAATAACTGAGTGATACACTATTTAGTGGATTTGACAACATAATTTATCAGTATTCTTTTGTATGATATTTAGATTTTCAAAAATTTGCACACAGATTTTTAGTTTAGAATTATTTAGAATAGAATCTCAGAAATAAAATTGCTTATTTAAATAATATGAACATTTTAAGGCCCTTATATGTTCTCTCTTTTTTTTTTCAAATGAAGTCTCACTCTGTCACCCGGGCTGGAGTGCAGTGGTATGATACCGGCTCACTGCAACCTCCGCCTCCTGGGTTCAAGCGATTCTCCTGCCTCACCCTTCTGAGTAGCTGGGATTACAGGTACACGCCACCATGCCTGGCTCATTTTTGTATTTTTAGTAGAGATGGGGTTTCACCATGTAGATCAGGCTGGTCTCAAACTCCTGATCTTGTGATCCATCCACCTTGGCCTCCCAAAGTGCTGAGTTTACAGGCATGAGCCACCGTGCCTGGCCTCCTTATATGTTTTCATGCTAATTTTGTTTCTTTTTCTTTTTTTTTTTTAATTGTTTTTGAGCTCAGGCTGGAGTGCAGTGGGACAAACAGAACTCACTGCAGCCTCAACCTCTGGGCTTAAGCAATCCTCCTGCCTCACCCTCCCTAAGTAGCTGGGACTACAGGTGTGTTCTGTCACCCTCAGCTACTCTTTTTGGTATGTTTTGTAGAGACTGGTTTTCACCATGTTGCCCAGGCTAGTCTCGAACTCCTGAGCTCAAGCAATCCACCCACTTTGACCTCCCAAAGTGCTGGGATTATAGGCATGAGCCACCATGCCCAGCCAGACTAATTTTAAAAAGGAACATGACAATTACATTTTTTGGCTCATGTAAAAAATTTGCTTTCCTTTGCTTGCTATTGAGATTGAACATATATTTAACCAGGTTTAGTGTGTTGTTTGTGTCTCTGTGTGTATGGTCACAATTACATGCTGGAAATACCTTTAACAGTCCAACGTATATGGAGTTCCACTTGTGTTAGGAAATAATTATGAATTTAAAAAATACGATTATATATTTGGCTCGTTTTGATTTAAAATGCCATATTCTTCTCTAGCTTTCATTATCTCTTCATTGCTTCCCTTCACAGCCAAACACTGAAAGGCTGTTTATTCTGGTTGTTATTGCTTCTTTACCACGCATTTACTACTCAGCACATTGTAATCTGGCTCCCTACCTCATCTCTCTCGACTTGTTCTTGCCACAGTTACTAAATGTTCTTCTGATCACCAATCCATTTGTCACTTTTGGCTCCAGACATAATGTCATTTTTATTTAAATAAGAATTTTTACCAGCCTAGGCAACGTAGCGAGACCCTGTCTCTACAAAAAAAAAAAAAAATTTTTTTGAATTTTCAGTAGAGATGGAGTTTCACTATGTTGACCAGGCTGGTCTCAAACTCCTGAAGTCATATGATTCACCCGCTTTGGCCTCCCAAAGTGCTGGAATTACAGGTGTGAGCCACCACTCCTGGCCTACAAAATTTTTTTTTAAATTAGTGAGTGCAGTGTCATATGCCTGTAGCACCAGCTACTTGGGAGGCTGAGGTGGGAAGATTGCTTGAGCTGGGAAGGTCGGTGCTGCAGTGAGCTGTGATCATGCTACTGCATCTCAGCCTGGGCAACAGAATGAGACCCTGTTTCAAAAAAAAAAATTAAATTACAGTTTTTAATTGGCATTGATGTCTTTAATACTATTTTGAAGAATTACATACTCATTTTGTTAAATGATTGATCATATGCCACTATGTCAAAAAACATCATTTCCTTTCATAATTGTTTAAACCTAAATAACCATTCCACTTTTTAAGCCAACTCCCCTTATTAATTTCTTTAAAGATTAAAAAAATATTTTTTTAGTAATTTTTTTCTTTTATTTCTAACTGTACTATTGTTCCTTCTAAGGTTTTTCTACTTAAAATATTTATTAGTTAAGAAGCATATTAGCCTTTTAAAAATACCTTTCATAATCCAAATCATTATAGAACCTGGCCATATTCTCGAATGGTTAGCTTCCTAGATTTAAGCATGATAGTGATTACAACTTACAACTATAGGACTTATCTGTACTTAAAAATGAACATTCTTTCCCTAATCCCCTTTTCATCACAGCCTTTGCTGTTGCCATTTTAGAAGAGAAGGAGTTAATGGATACATTTTCCCAGGGATTCCAGCTGAAATTTGGAATGCATTCATAAGTATTTTATAAAGAATGTATGGTTTAACCATTTAATGGATTAAATTGTGTTGCTGGAACATAATTTTTTTTTGAGACAGAGTCTCTCTCAGCCACCCAGGCTGGAGTGCAGTAGTGGGATCTCAGCTCACTGCAACTTCCATTTCCTGGGTCCAAGTGATTCTCCCATATTAGCCTCCCAAGTAGCTGGGATTACAGGCACCCCCCATCATGCCCGGCTAATTTTTGTATTTTAGTGGAGACAGGGTTTCACCATGTTGGCCAGGCTGGTCTTGAACTCCTGACCTCAGGTGATCTGCGTGCCTCAGACTCCCAAACTGCTAAGATTACAGGCATGAGCCACCTCCTCTGGCCAGAACATGATTTAGGCCCCATATAATGTTTCTATTAGAAACTATGTTCTAGATTCCAAACATCCAACTTATAAGCAAATCTTTAAAAAAAAAAATCTTTTTAAAGTTGGGCACAGTGGCTCACGCCTGTAATCCCAGCACTCTGGGAGGCTGAGGTGGGCGGATCACCTGAGGTTGGGAGTTCGAGACCAACCTGACCAACATAGAGAAACCCTGTCTCTACTAAAAATACAAAAATAGCTGGGCATGGTGGTGCATACCTGTAATCCCAGCTACTTGGGAGGCTGAGGCAGGAGAATCACTTGAACCCGGGAGGTGGAGGTTGCAGTGAGCCAAAATTGTGCCAACGCACTTCAGCCTGGGCAAAAAGAGAAAAACTCTGCTAAAAAAAACTTAAAAGTGAAGGGGTGCTTCTCTGTATTTTCTGCTATAAATTGTCTCCTTGAATTTGCCCCTTTATGACTATATTAATTGAAATTTAATTTAGGCAACCCTAAAGATGTTGTTGGATCATTTGAAATTGGTGGCTTCTTATCATGAAGTGAATAAGATGACGTGCCAGAATTTGGCTGTGTGCTTTGGACCAGTATTATTAAGCCAGAAGCAAGAGCCTTCCACCCATAACAACAGAGTCTTTACTGATTCAGAAGAACTTGCAAGTGCTTTGGATTTTAAAAAACACATTGAAGTTCTTCATTACTTACTCCAACTTTGGCCAGGTAAATGATTCTATGGAAATTTTTTTTTGCTTTCAATGATAGTGTATTTGAATTAACTAATCATTACATATGCCCATATATGATTGAAGAAACTCTTTTAGATTTTGCTTTTTCAAAATGTTGTGAATTGATACCTATCCTTCAGTTTTTTCATTTAAGTGTTTTCTGCCTTTGCTGATTACATTGTAGGAATGTAGATCAATGTGCACATTTTAGATTTGATCACATCTAGATTTGAATCCTGGTTGTGCCACTTACTTAGCAGTCTGACCTTGGACCAGTTTCTTGAGGTCTTAGAGCCTTGTATTATCTTTTGTCTTATGGATTTAATAATATGTTTATAGATTTTATATTATGATTTTTAAAAATTGTGTATGTAAGGTGCTCAGCATAGCTCTTGACACACAATAGATACTCACTAAATACTAATTTATTTACTCTTCTCATTTTTAGTTTAACTATATAAAGCAGAATTCATTTTTCTCCTTAAATCAGTTTTTCTTTACATCTTTACTGCATTCATGGTCATTCATCAAATTATCTCAGCTTGAATTGGGAATTACCTTTGGCCTTTCCGTCTTTCTTATCCAATTCTTATTCCAATCAATTACTAAAAACTGACAGTTATTTTCCTAATTATCTCATATAGTTTCAGAGCTAAAAGAAACGTGTTTAATTAGATGTTCTGTAAAGGACCTTTCATTTAAATTCCAAAATTTTCTTAGCTTTTAGTAACCCCTGCTGCCCTCACCCCACACTACATAGGACCAAGTGTGAAGTACTCTGGTGCTTGGTGTAGAGCACACCAGTAACAGTGCTTGGCCCTGGGCTCAGGCTTGAGTTCAGATATAGATGCTGGCACTTGCCAGCAGGGTGGGCTCTGGCAAAAACTTTAATCTCTTCATCTCCCAGTTTGCTTCTCTCTAAATAATGCCTTCCTCAGGGTTGTTGTAAAGATTGAGATGAAGCACCTAAAAGTGTTTAGCATGAAGTGAACACTCAATCAACATCTTCTGTTACTCTTCTTAAAGACGGAAAGATTAAAGTACAAGGGAATGCTTGATTTCATCATTATAAAGTGAATTAAAAATAAAGTTAATAAAAATTTTCAATGTTTAAATTTGGAAAGCTAAAGCTTTTACTTTCTTTTAAATGCAGGCTTAAAAATTATTCTAATTTATATTTTAACTGAATTAGAATGTTATTTTAACTATTTTTAAATCCTGAATCAAGATTCTCTGGGTAATTGGGCTAATTTCAGCATTTGATGCCCAATGTAAGGGATCTTTCAGAGTGTTAACTGTGTTTCCTTTTCCTAGAGCAGCTTTAATTCTAATAAACACCAGGAATTTCAGAGAAAGCCACCTTGTCATTACCACAAATGAAAACTTGCTTCTTTGGAGATACCATTAAGTTTACTGTCAGTGCTGAGTTTGTTACTAATCCTGTGCCAGAGGTTAAGGTCATTTTATTATTTTGTAATAGTAGCCACCTTAGTTTTGGGTTTGGGAGAAGAAATTTAACATATATCTTGTGTTATAGAAAAAGCAGGTTCAGATTTCAAATTCACTGTATGCTAAACACAGCCTTAAACAGCTGTTCCTAGTGTACAGCATCTTATTCCAAAGATTTGTGTTGTTGGTTTTAAAAATAACTGCTCCCTTTTCTATAACCTGATATTTTTCCTTAGTTGTAGTACCTCAGACAAAGAATAGGGCAGAAGGATGAGAAGAAACAACAGTTTTACCCTTTAAATCACCTGATTTTGAATTCATGGAAAAGGCAGAAATCAAGTAGATGAGGTGCAGTTACATGGCCTGAGAAGGTTGATGGTGACATAGAGGATTTGGTAAAGACTAGTAGTCCATAGCATATTAACTCAGTGAATGCCTATCCTATCTCCATGCATTCAATAGAAGGTTTTAGCTTTCCTTGTTATGCATATCTTATTTTTCCATTTGTAAATTCTCCAACTCCAGAGTGAAAAAGAGTTGGCCCCTTCCATTTTACTTTCTAAATTTTTTGTTTTATGTTATTTTTTTGTTTTTTAATTTTGGGCAAGAAGATAATTTGCTTTGAGATTTCTATTTGAAAAAATCCTATCTTCAGCATAGTTAGAACTTTAGCATATCAGCATTAGAAGGTAAAAATCATCCTGCCAACAGTTTTTTAGATTTTCTTCTACTAAAATCTGGGGTTCTTTGGAAGCAGCTTAGAAGCCAGATCAGCAAGGGATGGGGGAACAAAATGGAAATACACTTCCCCATTGATCAGAACAGCCTTCTTTTTATCTGTTTTATGTATTGTTTTCACAAAAATGTTTCTTTTAGATACTCATTTTCTATTTTAAGAATACTGAAAATTACTGCTGACCACCCTATCACCTTAAAGATGGAGAAATGAATTTAGAGAGAGTATAACTCCTAGATCCTTGCTATACCATGTTTTCTTTCTTCTTCTTTCTTTTTCTTTTGAGATGGATTTTCACTCTGTCGCCCAAGTTGGAGTGCAGTGGCATGATCTTGGGTCACTGCAACCTTTGCCTTTCAGGTTCAAGCAATTCTCCTACCTCAGCCTCCCGAGTAGCTGGGATTAGAGAGTGTACCACTGTGCCTGGCTAACTTTTGTACTGTATTTTTAGTAGAGATGGGGTTTCACCACATTGGCCAGACCGGTCTCGAACTCCTGATCTCAAGTGATCTGCTTGCTTCAGCCTCCCAAATTGCTTGGATTACAGGCGTGAGCCACCACGCCTGGCCACTATACATTTTCTATGATAAATACATTTGAGACAAGTTTTTTTGAAAAGGCATCAATTTTTCTCATTTCTTTTTATTTCTTGTTTCTTACATATTTTAAATTTGGTGAGGTTGGGGATTATTTTTAACTTTATATCCCCAGGTCCTAGCAGAGTATTTGGCACTAACTAGATAGTATATTTTTGTTGAACAGGATAATTGTAGATAAAAGGATAATAAAGTGGTGATTAGAAACAAATCTATTGGTAGAAAACAAAAGAAGGGAAAATTAAGTTTCTTAGTACTTACTATATTTTGAATTTTTTTTCAGCAACTGTATAGGCTGCATTTTTAATTTTATTCTATGGAAGGTGGGTAGTCAACAGCTATGAGAAAACCAGAACTTTTCTTTTGAGGTTAAAATTAGCCATTTTCACTTTATATTTAGTAGTAAACCATTCCACCATCAGTAGTCTAAAAAGTGAGTGATGTTCATTTCTCAGAACTTGAATTTTTAGTCTAAAAGATATAAAATATCAATTTAATTTGCTTCTTTTTTTTTTTTTTTGAGACGGAGTTTCGCTCTTGTTACCCAGGCTGGAGTGCAATGGCGCAATCTCGGCTCACCACAACCTCCGTCTCCTGGGTTCAGGCAATTCTCCTGCCTCAGCCTCCTGAGTAGCTGGGATTACAGGCATGTGCCACCATGCCCAGCTGATTTTTTTGTATTTTTAGTAGAGACGGGGTTTCACCATGTTGACCAGGATGGTCTCGATCTCTTCACTTTGTCATCCACCCGCCTCGGCCTCCCAAAGTGCTGGGATTACAGGCGTGAGCCACCGCACCCGGCCTAATTTGCTTCTTAAATAATTTCCAAGATAATATACAGAAATAATGTTTCAATAGGGTCTTAGGTAAGTAACTGTAAGCAACTGGCAACAAAATGAATCTGGATTTTGCAGGCAAATGTCTGAAAATGCAGGCACAGTAAGACAAGTTTAAGACATAGAGCGAAAATATATGGTGAGATCAGACCAGATAACCTCAAGGATAGCAGAATATTGTAAATGGTTGGTGAAAACAATAGGCACTAAAAAGAACAGGAATAGCACAGAGAATGAGGGGGAAAAGCAAGGAGATAGTGGTAATAAGCAGCTAGAGGAGGAAAAAGAATATGAATAATTACACATAGTGGTAATAAGCAGCTAGAGGAAAAAGAATATGAATAATTACACAGTGGAAAATTCAAATATCCATTTTACACTTACATCAGTTGATGATATGGCCCATTCTATATTAATACTAACATTAAAGATCAATTTAAAGTAAATATCTAACCTTTATTTTCTAGAAAATTTTAGATCAAGAAATATTGGCTATCTATAATGATACTTAACTATCTTAAAAATGTGATAGAAATGATACAAACATACATATATACAGTTATCAAATAATAAAATCTAGGTTTAAAAAGTATGGGAGGCCGAGGCAGGCAGATCACCTGAAGTCCGGAGTTCAAGACCAGCTTGACCAACATGGACAAACCCTGTCTCTACAAAAAATACAAAATAAGCCAGGCATGGGGGTGCACGCCTGTAATCCCAGCTACTCAGCAGGCTGAGGCAGGAGAAATGCTTGAACCCAGAATGCGGAGGTTTCAGTGAGCTGAGATCGTGCCATTGCACTCCAGCCTGGGCAACAAGAGCAAAACTCCCTCTTAAAAACAAACAAACAAACAAAAAAACCAACCAACAAACAAAAGTATGGGATCTCTGAATAATGTTTTGAATATCATTTAAGTCTGGAAAACTAGAACCATATATATGTTTTTATAGTTTTTCAGTTGTCTTATTTTATACATCAGCAAACAAGCATTCATTATATGTTGGAAAGTATAAAGCTCATGTGTTGTCACTGATTTATGTTGCTTTTATCTTAATGAAGGCTTACTAAAGTTTACTTCACTACGATAAAGGCAACGGAGATGAAAAGGCACTTACTGATGGAGAATAAACAAGCAGAAAGAGAAAGATATTGCGGGTCATCTTTAATAGCTATGTGTCAGCATTTTAAATTGCCTATTTTATATACAGAAGAGCCTTAGACACCTATTCTGTTCAATACACAAGAGTAAGCAGTAGAACCTTGGTTTGTAATGAAGTAATATGTATCTCTATGGTAATCTATATGGCTAGCACAATGCATACTCTCAGAAGAAAGTAGTCTTAATATGGAAAATGTTATTTGGGATTGTTAAATACCTAACCAGAAAATAAAATATCTGTACTATTTCCAGGCAATAAATGAAGATAGTAGATAATGCTGTATAATCAAACTCAGGTAACAAGTGGTCAAATCTAGTATTTGCACATTTTATCAAAGTGAAATTTGGTCTGCTTAGTAAACTATGACTCTTAGTAAACTATTACTCTGCTGCTAATAGAATTGCAGAAAAGCCCACAAGGGTCAGAACTTCTAGACTGATCATTTTAGATGCCTTTGCCTCACTTAGATGTTTGCAGACAAAAGAACTTTTTGTTATATTTTGTTTGTACACCAACGTGCCTTGCCTGCTTTTTGCTGTAGCTTTTAATTTAGGAGAAGCTACCAGCTTAGCTGTTGTTTGAATTATAGCTAGATAATAATAAACTTGCACAGAAAATTAATTGACATTGGAAATGTGATTTGTTTGGGAACGTTATGATGTAGCATGAATTAGCACCATGGAACGTTGTACTGCTTCTGTCCTTAATCTACTTTATGTCTGGTAATACAAAATAATTATGGAATGCTTTCTTTTGATAGAGTGCATGTTTTTGTTTTAATGCATGTTTGTAGTTGATGATTAAATGGCTTATCTTTAGCTCTTTTTTATTTTTAAATTCAGTTGAATTACGGTCACTAAAGCAAAATTATTGTTTGTTTCTAGTGCAGCGTTTAAATGTCAAAAAATCAACAGACAGTTTATTCCCAGAGCAGAAGTCTTCTCTGAATTATTTGAGGCACAAGAAAGAACGACCTCAGATGTTAAATTTGAGTGGTACTGATTCATCAGGAGTACTTAGGCCAAGGCAGAACCGATTAGACAGTCCACTTAGCAATCGTTATGCAGGAGACTGGAGCAGCTGTGGAGAAAACTACTTTTTAAATACAAAAGAAAATTTAACTGATGTGGATTATAATGATGTCACTTCAGAAGACAGAGAAAATGGAGAAAATTATAGCAAAATTGATGGGCCAGAAGTAATGATTGAACAGCCAGCTCCCATGTCCAAAGAGTGTACATGTCAGACATATTTGACAGTGCAGACAATTGAGTCTACAGTGGATCGAAAAGACAATCTCAAAGATCTACAAGAAAGTATTGATACTTTGATTGGAAATCTGGAACGTGAGCTCAACAAAAACAAGCTTAATATGAGTTTTTGAGATTGAGGGTATTTTTCTTTTTTTGTAATATCTTAGTTTCAAATCTGTCTTTCTTGCTTTCTTTTCTTATACCACCCAGAGCAATGTTTTCATTTTTTTACTCTTGAAATCTTTAATTTCTAATAAGTTTATATGATTCAATTCAAAGCACCATTAATGTAATTTTTACTTATCTCATTAGAAAACTTTTGGGGAATCAATAAAACTTGGACTTCTTGGGATATTTTACTAAGTGTTGCCAACTCTATGGAGATAACTATCTAATGCACTTAGAAGGTTCAGATAAGTTATTAGCCCTTCAAGGTTTTTGTGCTTTCTGGGAACAGCCCTTCTGTAGCTGAGACAGATGTTCTATTTTTTTTTTTTTTTTTTGAGATGGAGTCTCACTCTGTTGCCCAGGCTGGAGTGTACTAGTGCAATCTAAGCTCACTGCAACCTCTGCCTCCTCTGTTCAAATGAGTCTCCTGCCATAGCCTCCTAAGTAGTTGTGATTACAGGCGCCCACCACCATGCCCAGCTAATTATTATATTTTTAGTAGAGACGGAGCTTCACTATGTTGGCCAGCCTGATCTAGAACTCCCGACCTCAGGTGATCAGCCCACCTCAGCCTCCCAAAGTGTTGGTAATTACAGGTGTGAGCCACCATGCCCAGCCTCCAAATGTTCTTTTAGAGGAACATCACAGTTGCTCAGTCTGATTTGCAGTACAGGTCCTGGTACACTGCAACACCCTTTTATCACATTTTATTTGTAATGCAAATGCTGCTATAAGAAAATCTTTTTATAAATAAAAGTGAAATTATACAAATACTAATGTATTCTGTATTAACATTCAGTAATTATTTAAGCTCATAAAAATTAAATATTTTTATAATCCTGAAATTATGTATATATTTATATAAATGCATGTATGTATAGATATTAGGATGGGGGAGGGGTTACTGTAGAATCACATGTATTTTTAAAGTATATATGTCGTGAGACCAAAATTATTATCTTAAAATATTTTTTTTCAGGGAAAGAACATTTAAATTAAAGGAGGAATTACATAAAAACACTTGAACAAAAATAGAAGCATCTGAGTAGAATTAATAGACATTCTTTTCTTTATTCACAGAAAGTCACAGTGTCCCCTGTGAAAAGTCATCTTTTAAATTTGAAATCCTCTAACTTCTTAAGGAATTAAGTGCCCAGATTTCTGCACTGGTGATTTCTGCACCTGTTCTATGCATTTTTATATTCTGCTTTAATTATTTATTTGTAGTAGTACATTTATAACATTGACTTTATAATTATCCCCATTTGTTTCTAAATAAATTGTCTTGCCAGATACTACACGTTATTGATTTTTAAAAATTAACTTATTTTGGCTAAGTATATATACGATGTTATAGCAATCACAGTAATGTTTGAACATGTAAATGTAGAAGGCTTTTGTATTAAATCAAAATGTATTTTTTAAAACTTTTATATCTATAGAATGTATAATTTTAAAATTATAAATAGATTTTAAGTTACCAACCTTTAAGATATGGCAGCCATTGAAAAACTGACTTCCTGATGTTTTTCTAAATATTAAAGTACTTAAACTATTTCTATGCAATATACATTGGTAAAAAGACTTATTATTTAATTTGAAAACCCACTGTTAGATAACTATTTTTATATGAAATTTTCATTTTTTAAAACCTTGTATAACAATTCAGAAGAATACCAAGAGAACATATGAGTAAACAGTCAAAGGAAAGTAATTCTGAATGTTTTATAGGAAAGCTGTTTCCTTTTGTTGCTATATCATGTATGAATTGAATAAACTGTTCAAGAAATGTAAAAATTTTATTGAAATATTATAACCTTTGTTTTATGCTATTAATTATAATGATTTTAAAGATCACTTATTTTAATATTCTTTTTAAACAAAGATATTAAGGTTTTGGACCATCATGTATTATCCATCAACATATGTAATAACATTTATTTGTCTGAAATTGAATTTTCTAGAATCTGAAATACTTTAAGGGCCATGCCTGTGTTACTATATTACTATATTATTTTGGATGAGAATAGTTTTATAGTTAATCTCTGCTGTCTTAGAGAATTCTAATCATTGTTTTGTTGTCTAATCACTGAGTTATAGCTATAAACTGCTTTTATTGACTTTGCTTTACCAGAAGTGTTGGATGAGTTTAGATGCCTTTAAATGGCATTTACTTCAGATATTTTTTGATATTTTTTTATTCCTGCTTTTTATAATTTCCTGGGATCCTTCTGTAATGTCAACTGTTACGCCTTTCAGAGCCTGCCAGCTTTAATTTTTCTTTCCTTTTTTTTCTTTTTTTAAAATAGAGACAGGGTTTCACTATATTGCCCAGGCTGGTCTCAAATTCCTGGGCTCAAGCAATCCACCCCCCTCAGCCTCCCAAAGTGATAGGATTACAGGCATGAGCCACTGTGCCCAGCCTCTAATGTTTTTTAGGATTAAAAACAATTTTAATTTTAGAGCATGTACCTGAATAAAAATTCTAAACAATTCAGATGGATCGAAAATAAAAGTACAAGTGTTTCTGCCTGCCATCCACACCAATTTCACCTCTTAGAGGTAATAGCACATTTCTTGCTGTTATTTCTTAACCATTTAAGCCAAATTTGTTGTTTTGTGTTAGAAATGATAAGCAATTTATCCCACTTCACTCCTTCTCACCATTTTTGGTTATGTTTTAGTTCTTCATTTGTTTAAAGTTATAATTTTTGATCCATTGATTTTAAATATATTTCCCTAACATTGAGGAAATGACCAACCTTGTACTTCCCTTCCAACTCATTACTGGACTTTACCTCCTAAATTCTGTTATACTATTAGTTTATATAATCAGTTTTAATAGATGTATAATTTTCCCTTTATACTGTATATTTGTAAACTGTATATTTATACTGTATAATCTAAAAACTATAAATCAGTAACTAGCAATCACATTATGCAAAAGTATGCACAGTTGAACCAGGTGATTTATCTCTTTTTTTTTTTTTTGAGATGGAGTCTTGCTCTGTTGCCCTGGCATGATCTCAGCTCACTGCAACTTCCGCCTCCTGGGTTCAAGCAATTTTCCTGCCTCAGCCTCCTGAGCAGCTGGGACTACCGGCACACACCACCATGCCCAGCTAATTTTTGTATTTTTAGTAGAGACAGGGTTTCACCATATATTGGCTAGGCTGGTCTCAAACTCCTGACCTCATGATCCACCAGCCTTGGCCTCCCAAAGTGCTGGGATTACAGGAATGAGCCACTGCACCCGGCCTATGTATCTATTGCATATCCTTAAGTCTGTGCAGATTTATGCGGAATGTTCCAAGCATAAAGGCCAAATGGATTCTTTTATAGCCAGCCATCAACGTCCCCAAATCATGCCATGTGTCATTTGCTATGTAATTGGTCATGGCTTTTGCAGATTTTAATTGCTTTTATTTCTTTTTTTTAAACAAATCTTCAAATAGAAATGGGGTATTATGTTGCCAGGACTGGTCTCAAACTTGTATACTCAAGCGATCCTCCCCAACTCAGCTTCCCAAAGTGCTGGGATTATAGTGTGAGCCACTGCATCCAGCCTGCTTTTATTTCTTGACAGAAGAAAATTGTTTGCTTTATTGTAGCTCTTCTTTTAATCATACTGTCGAATTATCAGATTTGTTCAGAGTGCTCTTAGCTCTCACCCTGGGATTCCAGAACTATACTCTTGTCTTTGTTTTTCTTTGACAGAATTGACAGGAAGAAAAAAAGTATGTTCTTCATTCTAACCCTGAGATCATTTTATGCTTCTTAATCAGCTTCATCGAATTTGGACAAAGTGATTTTTAGCTATCATCTCAGGATGTATTTTCTTTGTACTCCTATGTTCTTTTTTTTTTTTTTTTTAAATCCCACACATTCTTGAATTTGTCTTTTCTGTTTATTTGCTGTCGTATATTTACAAGTGCCTTTTCTTCCCCAGAAAGGGTGCATGGGAGATAAACTGGGAGTCCTTGTGTGTCTGACAAGGCTCTTATTTTTTCCTCACTCTTTACCTTTTAGTGGGTCTGCAGTTCTAGGTTCAAACTAATTTTTCTTTAGAACTTTGAAGGCATTTCACTATTACTTTCAAGCATGCAATTTTGCAGTAATCCAGGCTAGAAAGATGGTAATTCAGACCAAAATAGAAACAATAGAGATGGTGAGATATGGCTGGATTCTGGATATATTTTGAAGCAGGCGCTAAAAGAATCTGCCAGTGGACTATGAAAGGAGTAAGGCCTGAGCCGCTGAAGGATGGAGTTCCATCAAATGAGATTGAAATGACTCCATGTTTTTTCAGTGAGTTCCTTCTATTGGACGTTGATAGTGTTAATATAGTAGTTATTAAAATGTCTTATAATGTCCTGTTAACTATTAGTACTAATGTTTCTGTACTTGGTGATGGTGCTCATAGAGTCACTGCTAGAATAAAAAAGCCGAAGACTTCATATATATATCTAAGTAAAGTCCCACATAATAACTTCCTGGAAAATTCCAGATTATGTAGCTTTATATGTTAGAGACCCCAAAGAAACAGGGTTGAATAGTGGTGTGGTCCCTGAAAAGAATTTAGTGTTCAGACCACAGACTGACTTTGATGGTCAGGATTTTATAAATTAAATACATAAAGTTTTAGATACCTTGGTATGATAAAGTTGTATTATGATTAAAAATAACAAGTCTTAATTTGAGGTTTACTCACCTAAGGACTTTGGTACAAAAAGAAATGCTTTTTTGCTCTTTTTCCTGACCTATTTTCATTCTGAATTCAATAAGGGTCATATTTGATAAACACTGAAGTGCCACAATCAGATTTCTTGATTGCATTTTGCCTCCACTAGAAATGGACTTGCTAACTCAGGCAGAAATTGAATTTATTGAGGAAATAGTGTATCAGAGGGAAGACTCAAGGTGCTGAAAGTATTCTACATTTTGGTCAAGGTAGTAGGTGTTTACATATCAGGTTGCATACTTAAGATTTATGCCCTTTATATTTCATTCCTCCATTTTAATTTTTTTTTCTTTTATGGGTAAGCTGGAGAAATAGACTTGGAAAATAAACAGAAATTAAGAGAGGCTAGGTGGTCAGAATGGCAGCAATCAACGCCATGCCTGGTTAGGATGCTGCTGTTGCTGTCACTGTCACTAAGCAGCTCCATGTACTCCACTGGAGTTAGTTGGAAAAAATCCTCACTCTACATTATTCCTGATTCTCAGTCCCGAACAGAAGCATGAGATGGTACTCCAGCTTCCAGGAGGCAGAGAGGAATTAGTGTGCATCCTTTCCTAGAACTTACATAGTGGATTCTATGACTACAAGAAGGAGATTTGGATGCCGTGCAGGTGAAACAGTGAAAAACATACACAACACTTTCCTAATCTTCATCAGAAGCCTGCTGCTCCAAAATTGGAGTCTTTCTTACCCCATCCCCCAGTATGTCCCTGCCATCCACAGGTCTGAGTGCTGTGTGTCTGAAACTGCCTTGGAATTTGTCACTGCTAACACCCTAGTCCAAGCCATCATTATCACTCAATCTCCTATTTCCTCTCTGCTATCATTCTCCCTCTCCCCTCTCCACAGCCAGGATCCAGTCTATTCATAGAAGCTAATGTTAAAAAGATAAACCATATCATTTCCTAGGCCTTCTCCCTTGCTCCCCAGCTCCAGCAACACTGGGGACCCTCATTCCTATCTGAGGCTCCCTGCTTTTATCATTGCCCCTGTGTGGAAAGCTCTTTATCCAGATCTTAGGCAGTGTCTTTTTGTCATTCGCTTCTCTGCTCAAATGTCACTTCAAAGAGCCTGCTTCTGAACAGCCTGCTCTGAGAATAAGGGGAAGAAGCAGATAGAGATTTGTTTCTTGTAACAAATGCCATTAATAAATATTTATGGTACTATATGACTAAACTGTAGATATTTGTCACTTTGGTAAATGTTTACATTGAAACCAAATTTAAGAAGAAAAATGTTTAAAAAACTATACCCACATCCATTGTCACTTTTTGTCATATCACCTGAGCTTATTTTCATCATTATGGCTATATCATTATCTGAAATTATTTGTTTATTCATGTATTATCTATGTCCATTCCTCTAGAATGTAATCTCCATGGTAGCAAGAACTTTGTATATCTAGTCCCATATACCTAAGGACTATAACATAGAAGCTGTTCAATTAATTGTGCATCAGTGAATGACTGTAATGGGATACTTGGAGAATGGTTGTCTTTTTGACAGGAAAACACTAAGTACTATAATTGTAATGTCTATATAATTTAAAAATTCACTCCTGAGTAATAAATTATTTCTGGTTAAAAGAGTAATGTTATCTCTTTTTAAAAGATGATTTTTCTTTTTTTAGAGTTAAAGTGGTCTTGGGAAAATTAGTGACATTACAAATCAGTGGGTGGGTAAATTTGGGGTAATTTTTTGTAGCATTTTTTTGCTGCAGAATAGGGTCTAAACAGTTATTTAAATGATATGTAAATGGAAATGCACATCTCAGTATAACAAAGGAATATCTTTAAGAAAGATGTTAAAATGCATCATTTATTTCTTTATAGAAATCATAAAAAGCAAAATATATCCTCTGACTTAATTTACTTTCATATGCACTTTCTCTAAAACTGGAAAAAACTATTTTTCATTTTGTTAAAAGATTTTCATAAACTTGAATGAACCCTATAAGTAGAACTCTTCCTTATTAGAAAAAATAGCAGAGAAACCACTTTTAGGGACAGGCACTACATTTAAGGTTTTCATTTTCCTCAATGTCAAGTGTTTGTTTTAAGCATGTGAGAAAATGCATAAACATTGCCCTTGGGTTGGGTTAACTTCATTCTTATTTAAGAAGGCCACTTGCCATCTTTTAAGTTATTTGGATTAATTTTGCTTTTTTGCTTAATAGAGGTGTATATGTAGTAGAAACTTGGTGTTGCTCTCTGTATTCCATACATTTTGGAAATTCTATTCAAAATAATTTTCCGAAGAGTTTAAAATTTCGACTTTAATAAAGTGCAATATATATTAAATGAAGAAACAGGAAAGCCCCTCACATTCAAGACTTTTGTGTATGTGTGAAAGTTATGAAACAGCATGCCTACAACTCACATTTTTTAGGCAGCTGCAGATACCGAACAGTGACCCCATGTTCTTGACCTCTGTTCAAGAAATGAGATGCAGGTTGCCAGCCTGTTTGCTTATGTTCTTGCCTTTTCTCCCCCGTGGCCATTGTAAAACCCCCTCTTTACCTAAGAGTAGGTTTGATTCGTTAGGTTAGTGAAAACTATTTGTCTAAGATGGCAGATAAGAAATGTCAGAGCATAAAGTGCCATCTGTTCAAGGTTATAAATCTACATTTGATCTGTACTCTGTAACAAACTCACCTATAAAACCAAGGAAATATACATAAAAGAAGCCATACCAGCATCTTTTCCCTTAACCTTTATGAACACTTTTCAACTATATAGGAAGGTTGAAAATTTTATGATGAATAACCATATATCTAGCATCCAGATTCCATAATTGATAAGCTTTTTGTTATATTTGCTTACATATCTATCCATTATTTTCATACTTTTTTGTGCATTTCAAAGTAAGTTGCAGGGATCAGTACATTTCATAGCAGATGTCATTTTGGAAGCCAAAAAAAGATTGAATTGGTGGTGAACTTTGTGTGATTATAATTAACCTCTAAAAGATTTGTAGTGTTAATTTACAAATCTTAGAATTCATCAATAGCAATGTTAGAACCAACATTGCTATTAATAGCCCCTAAAAAGCAATGAATATTTTGAGTATCTTGTTATTTTATTTTTTTTTTTTGAGACGGAGTCCTGCTCTGTCACCCAGGCTGGAGTGCAGTTATGTATACCTTAGCATGCATACAACACTTTGGGAAATACTGAGTTATAGTCTCTGCTATGTCTGGATATGGTCTGTTTGTCCCCACCAAATATCACTGCAACCTCCGCCTCCCAGGTTCAAGCGATTCTCCTGCCTCAGCCTCCCAAGTAGCTGGGATTACAGGTGCGTACCACCATGCCAGGCTAATCTTTGTATTTTTAGTAGAGACAGAGTTTCACTATGTTGGCCAAACTGGTGTTGAACTCCTGACCTCAGGTGTATCTTGTAACTCTGACCACATTACTTTTAGCTATCCTAGACTTCCATCATTCACAGACAACCTGCACAATTTCTACCATACTCAAATACCATGTGTAACACTATTTTCTTATTTTCTCTAAAATTATTTTTTCAATTAAATGTAAAATTTCACACTGCTGCCATATATGGAAAACCAATATTACTTGTCATTAACAAGTTAAACAGTTTCTTCTACACACTAAAATGAATTTGTAACTATTAAGATAATTAAGGTGTGAGCTCTATGTACAGTTATGCATACCTTAGCATGCATACCACACTTTGGGAAATACTGAGTTATAATCTCTGCTATGGTCTGGATATGGGTTGTTTGTCTCCACCAAATCTCTTGTCAAAATTTAGTTCTCAGTGTGGTATTCCCGGAGGTGAAACATGCTTGGTTCATGGGGGCAGATTCCTCGTGAATAGATTAATGCCCTCCCTGGTGGGTGGTAAGGAGTGAGTTCTCACTGTATTAGTTCCAACAGAGCTGGTTGTTAAAAAGAGCCTAGCACCTCCTTACATACTCTCTCTTCACCACCACTCCTTTCTCGGCAAGTGATCTGTGCATACACTGGCTCCCCTTCACCTTCTGCTGTGAATGGAATCAGCCAGCAGCCCTCACTCAATCCTGAATTTTCTGGCCACCAGAATCATGAGTCAAATAAGCCTTTTTCTTTTTAAATTACTTAGCCCCGGGTATTCCTTTGTAGCAAACAAAATGGACTAAGACAGTCTCCATCTTTTCTATCACAAGTGTTGAGACACAAGAAAAGTCAAAGCTACATTGAAAATTGAACACATAGGTAACACCGGTCTGTTTTCTTCTTAAGGGACAAAAAAGCACCTTGTCCAGGTAAAACACTTGATTAAGTCCCATCTGGAGCTGGCGGTGAAGAGAGTGAAAGGTCTCTTCATCAGGGATGGGGAGGGTCTGTCTGCAGTCTGACATTGTGTCCCAAATGGGATCCATTCTTCATGAGCCCTATAGGCTCCACAGGAGCCCACTGGCAGGAACAGAGCCAAAGCCCAGTTTTTGCAGCCTGAATTTCTGCCTTGAGGACTTCTCAGTGCTGTTAACCTGACCACTTTTTGTTTTGTTTTGTTTTGTTTTCCATTTTGTTTCCTCTCACACTTTTAACCCCCTCCTACCAGCATATTTTCCCTTGAACTACCAACATAGGGTTAGTAGGAGATCGACAAAAACTTACCTTTCCTTCCTAAGATTACAACCAGGACATAGGAGCCAGACATACAGATCAAAATACCAAATTTACTTTTGATAAAGATGAGCTGGAGAATATAGCTTGGGTCTATGGCCAAGTGGGCTTCTTCATACATCCTCTGTGATCTGATCATCCCCACCTAGTCACTGATGAAGTTAGTGAAAAAAGACCTCTCCTGGCATGGGCAGAGCCTGTCAGCACCATAAAGTTATGAATTACCAACAGGCTGGTGTGTGGTGAGAGAATGCAGAAGGCCCCAGCCAGGCATGCTCAAGTTCTTCTCAATTCACTGCTCAGATGAGTCATTCCTTGCGACTTGAGGAATAGTAAATGAAGGGTGTAAAGAGAAGTTGGAAGTGATTCTCTCATACTCTTGAGAAGTAGCAAAATTATCTCCCTTTTATGGAAACAGGAAAAGTACAGGATGTTATCCTCTGACAATGACCTCCTATTGCTTCCTTTTAATAAAGAACCAAATGTCACAACATCTTGTGACTTTGGGATCCTTCTGTAAATGGAGCAGGAAGTCGAAATGCTGAATTGCACATAAGCAGTCCAAAAAAAAAAAAAAAAAAAAAAAAAAAAAAANAAAAAAAAAAAAAAAAAAAAAAAAAAAAAAAAAAAAAACCAAAACACACATAAAGATTTTCCAGGCAATCACTAGGCAATTGCTGCCATGGGGCACCCCAGTTAATTTGTAAAGTGGCCAAAACACCATGTTCTCATCTCTCTTGGTAAATCCTTTCCCTTCAGGCCCCCATGGCCATGTGCCACCTCTGGCTGCTTTGGGCCTCAGATATCACAACCAGTCCTGCCTTTCCTTCCTGTGCCCAACAGAATCTGTTTCCTCCTCCTCTACCTCCAGGGAAATCTCGCCTTCCATTTGGTTTTATAATCTTCCTGGAAGAATATGGTCTCATCACCTGATTCAAATACTAAAGTGTTAATGATGAATATAGTTTCTTTGTACTTTATTTTTAAATGGGAGCTTATCAAACTATGCCTAGGAAAGTATTGGAGGTACTCCTTAGGTTCTCTTGGTTCTTTTTGCTAACTGTGAGGTCCCTTGACGCTCCTGCTACAGTTCTATGTTATGTTCCCTTCTGAAAGACTGTTGGCTTTTGTATTAGCCATCTCAACTTCTCATGTCTACTTTCATCCTTAGCCAGTAGTGATCAGTATTTAAACCATTATCAGCTATATCCTTAATGCATTTAAACAGGTCACAAGGAGGTTGCTGGGCTTCTAACAAATCACCTAGTGGAAATTTTATGAAAGTCAGAATTGCATATGTAAATTTTTAAAATATATATGTAAAAAACTAACCAAAACAACTTCGAAAAAGAACAAAGTTGGAGGACCAATATTATCTGATTTTAAGGTGACTTATAAAGTGACAGTAAACAAGATGGTATAGAAATGACATCAAAATAGACAAATCAATAGAATAATAGTTCAGAAATAGATTCATACATATATGGACAGCTGATTTTTGACCAGACAATTCAGTGAAGAAAAAATAGTCTTTTCAACAAATGGTGCTGCAACAACAGAATATTTGCATGAAAAAAATGCTTTGATCCATATCTCATACCATATGTTAAAACTCAAAATACATCACAGACCTAAATGTAAAGCCTAAAAGTATAAAACTTCTAGAAGAAAACCTTGGATTATGCACAGATTTCTCATATTGGTCACCAAAAACATAATACATAAAAAAATTTGATAAACTAAAATTCATCAAATGTAAAAACTTCTGCCCTTTGAAAGACCCTTTTGAGAGAATGCGAAGATAAACCACAGATTGGGAGTATATGTTTTCATATATCATATAAGGGTTGGCATCTAGAATATATAAAAAATTCCAAAATCTCAATAATAATTAAAAAACACTCCCCTTGCTCCCTGCAATGAGCAAAATGCATGAACAAACACTTCATGAAAGAGTAGACATGAACGGCAAATGAAGACATGGAAATTAACATCATTAGTCATTAATGCAAGTTAAAACCACAAAAAGATACCACCACCCATCAATTAGAATGGCTAAATTTTAAAAGAGTGACCCTACTGGCAAGAGTGTGGAGGAACTAGAACTCTCATATACTGCAGGTGGGAATTGTAAAATGGCACAACCACTTCGGAAAACATTCAGCAACATCTTAAAAAGTTAAACATATAGGTACCACAGGATCCAGACATTCCATTTCTAGATATCTATCCAAAGGAAATGAATGCATATGTCGGTAAGAAAAACTTGTACAGAAATTATCATAGCAGACTAATTTCTAATAGCGAGCTACTCATCTGACAAAGGTCTAATATCCAGAATCTACAAGGAATTTAAACAAATTTACAAGAAAACACAACCCCATCAAAAAGTGGGCAAAGACACTTTTCAAAACAGACACTTCTCAAAAGAAGACATTTATGCAGTCAACAAACATATGAAAAAAGTTCATCATCACTGGTTGTTAGAGAAATGCAAATCAAAACCACAATAAGATACCATCTCACACCAGTTACAACGGCGATCATTAAAAAGTCAGGAAACAACAGATGCTGGATAGGATGTGGAGAAATAGGAATGCTTTTACACTATTGGTGGGAGTGTAAATTAGCTCAACCATTGTGGAAGACAGTGTGGCGATTCCTCAAGGATCTAGAACTAGAAATACCAGTTGACCCAGTGATCCCATTACTGGGTCTATACCCAAAGGATTATAAATCATTCAACTATACATGCACACGTATGTTTATTGCAGCACTATTCACAATAGCCAAGACTTGGAACCAACCCATATGATCATCAATGATAGACTGGATGAAGAAAATGTGGCACATATACACCATGGAATACTGTGCAGCCATAAAAAAGGATGAGTTCATGTCTTTTTCAGGGACATGGATGAAGCTGGAAACAAACATTCTCAGCAAACTAACATAGGAACAGAAAACCAAACACCACATGTTCTCACTCATAAGTGGGTGCTGAACAATGAGAACACCTGGACACAGGGAGGGAAACATCACATACTGGGGCCTGTCAGGGGTGGGGAGCTAGGGGAGGGGTAGCATTAGGAGAAATACCTAATGTAGATGACATATTGATGGGTGCAGCAAACCACCATGGCAAGTGTATACCTATGCAACAAACCTGCACATCTGCACATGTATCCCAGAACTTAAAAGTATAATAAAAAAGAAAAAGAAAAGAAAAATAAAGTGTATTATCTAGATGCATCTATTTAAATTTAATGCGTATTAAATTTATTAAATATACCTACAAAATATAAGACATGAATTAAAATAAAAAAGAAAAAAAACAGTCCCTGACACTGTAGTAAGAAATGATAGCTATTGCTATTAGGAGTGTGGCATCTATTAACAGTTTCCAGCAGTGAACACAACCATTGTTAAATCATAAAAGACCTATTATAAAAAAATCCAAGCAACAGAGATCTATTAAAAGTCTTATCTTTGCTTCAAAATAATCTGGAGTGAAGAGTATAAAGATTAGCCATGTACTGATTAAAAATGCTGGGGATGGTAAAAGTCCCCTCTTTGCCTTGCACACTTCTCCTTTCTCCCTTTCCAACCCTCAGAAGTAAACAGAATGAACACATTGATGGCTACACTTCCAGACTTTTCTATACATATGCTGAGAAATATGTTGGTACAAATACACATACACAGTTTTACACAACTGGCGTCATATTGTACATATTGTTTTGCAACTTGATTTTTCCCTTGATAATATGTAAACTTCCATTCTTGTTGGAATAAAGAATGTGCCTCATCACAGCTGAAGAGTAGGTCCTTGTCTGATGAACATATTTTGCCAGTTTCCTACTGATGGGCATGTAGATCCCTTCCACACATTACAATTTTGTTCTGGATAATATTTTCCTTCTCTTTAAAAAAATTTTTTAATTGCCTGCTTCATTTTTCCTTTGTCTATTTTCTCTCTTTAGTACCAGAATTCAAAACTTTTGTCAGCTTCTTCACTAGCACACCCATCCACTGCTTCCTTAAATGCTCTGAAAACCAGTGAATTCCTTACTCTATGAGCCTAACCTTTTTTTTTTTTTTTTTTTAGAGAAGGAGTCTTGCTGTGTTGCCCAGGCAGAGTGCAGTGGCACGGTCTTGACTCACTGAAACCTCTGCCTCCTGGGTTCAAACAATTCTCCTGCCTCAGCCTCCTGAGTAGCTGGGACTACAGCACACACTGCCATGCCCAGCAAATTATTTTGTATTTTAGTAGAGATGGGGTTTCACTGTGTTGCCCAGGCTGGTCTCGAACTCCTGAGCTCAGGCAATCCACTGCCCTTGGTCTCCCAAAGTGCTAGGATTACAGGTGTGAGTCACTGCACCCAGACAGCCTGACCTTTATAGGCCAAAAAAGAGAGAGAAATAACTATGAAAGTGAATTTCTACATGTTTAAGTCACAGTGCAGACTGCCTTTGCTTTCCTGAGAAAGTATGTCAAGTATTTTTTAATTCTGTTTTTAAAATTATTTTCTTTAAAACCTGATTTTTTTTTCTTGTTCTTTTCTCTTTTTCCTTGCCAGCAGGAAAGGAAGGAGACAAACTTTCAAGTTTGCTTTTTAATCCACAAATTCAACAATGTTTTCTTTTGTTTACTAAGTCACACAATTCCCTTGAAGGTAGACCTTTATGTGTCCCTTTATTTTCCACATAAAGTTGTAAACTAATAAGTAAAATCTTTGTTAGAATTTCTCTCCAACTTTGGAATCTTTTTATGAGGTGTTGGGAGCCTGAATAACGGTCCCAAAGCCATCCATTCCCTAATCCCTGGAACCTGTGGCTGTTACTTTACACAGCAAAAAGGAGTTGACAGATTTAATTAAGTTAAGGGTTTTGAGATGTGGAGATTTTCCTGGATTATCTAGATGGGGGCCAAATGTAGTCACAGGATTTCTTCTGAAAGGGAGGCAAAGGGAGATTTGGCTAAGGAAGAGAAGGTGGGGTGCAGATGGAAGCAGAGATTAGAGTGATGAGGCTATGGGCCAATGAATGCCCACAGCCACGGGAAGCTGGAGGAGGCAAGGAATGCATTCTCTCTCCATTGGAACCTCCAAATGGAACTAGCCCTGCTGGTTTCAGACTTCCGGCCTCTAAAACTGTGAGAGAACAAATTTCTGTTGTTTTAAGGTACTAAGTTCATGGTAGTGTGTTAGGAAATGAATACAGAGCTCTATTCACAATGTTCTGTAATTAATTTTGCTATTTTTTTCAATTTGTTGCTTGTTATTGTTCTTGTTAATTGCTTGTCTTCCCAGGAGTATTTTGCAGACATTGAAACAAAGTTATAGACTTAAAATTGGTGATAAACAGTGAGTTTATAATGACCTTTCGTGATAAAGTAGGGGCTGGTTTATCTCCTTAACTCATCTGTTTCTTGCCTTCCCCACCAGCACTCTAGCTGCACCAGACTACTAGGGCCTTGCTTTGATACGATCCTGAATCTGCAATCCCATTCATCAGAGGTTTCTGCTATTTATAGTTTTTTGTTTGTTTTTTTTTAACCTTTATCAATTTTTAAGACATGTAGCACTTATTTTCTCTGTTTTCCGTTATAGCTATTTGAGTATGTGGCTTATTGTGGCTACTGGATTTTATGTCTTAAAGGCAAGGATTTACTCTACACTATACTTCCTTATTATCATCTTTCCTGGAACAAAGTAAAGAGAAATAAATAAACGGACTATTTGGGAGGTAATTTCCCAAATAATGGCCCCAAAGTATCTATGCTCTAATCCTGGAACTTGTGAATGTTACTTTACAGAGCAAAAAGGATTTGATAGATTTAATTAAGCTAAGGATATTGAGAGGGGAAGATTTTCCTGGATTATCTAGATAAGCCCTAAATTTAGTCACAAGGGTTCTGCTGAATGGGAGGCAAAGGGAGATCTGACTGTAGAAGAGGAAAAGGCAGTGTGCAGATGGAAGCAGTTATTGACACATTATAGGTATAATAACTAATATTTACTGATGATCTATGTTTCAGATACTGTACTGGGCATTTTATATATTTTGTCTGTTTATCCTCACAAGAGCCATGTGAAGTGGTTTTTCCAGTTATCTATTGCTACCTAATAAACTGTCCCAAAACCTAGTGACTTAAAATAATGACAGCATTGGCCAGGCATGGTGGCTCAGGCCTGTAATCCCAGCGCTCAGACGTGCAGATCACCTGAGGTCCCGGGAGGCAGAGAGGCTGCAGTGAGCTGAGATCACACCACTGTACTCTAGCCTGGGTGACAGAGCAAGACTCCGTCTCAAGTAATAATAATAATGACAACATGTGCTTTGCTCACAAATCTGCATTTGGGCAGGCAGAGGCAAGTAAAGCTCATCTCCACTCTGCTCAGTGTCAGCTGGGGTAGCTCGAAGTCTCAGGGTTGGAATCATCTGAAGGTTCATTCACTCACATACCTGGTGGCTGACACTGGCCATGGGCTGAAACCTTATTTAGAGCTGTTGACTGGAACACCTACATGTGTCCTCTCCATGAGCTACCTCACAATGGTGGCTGGGTTCCCAGGATGAGTGCCCAGTAAGAGAGCCAGGTGGAAGCTGTCTCACCCTTGATGACCTGGCTTCAGAGAGATGCAGTGTTATTTCCATAGCATTCTGTACTTGGAGGCAATCACAAAGTGCCACCCAATTTCCAGAGGAGGGGGAATGGAGTCTGTCTCTTGATGGGGATGTGGCAAAAACCTTTGGAATGGGAAATAGTGTTCCACTTTTGAGAATTCCTTCTGCTAGAGCAGAAGCTCGTCATGGTTAAATGATTAAAGCTTGTAAGTGGCTGAGTGCTCAGAATTCTGACTCCAAAGCCCAGACTATTATTCAGACATTTCTCATACTATGTGACTTTTAAAGTTATTAATATCATATGATCAATTCCTTTTATAATCTCTAAACAAATTCTTATAAGCACTCTTCACTTTATTTTTAAACAAAAATTTGTATTGATGCACATAGATGTACGTAGTTTCAGGGTACACACAATAGTTTAATATATTTATATAATCTGTAAAGGTTAATCGGTGCCCTTGGAATATCCATCACCTTAAATATTTGTCTTTTCTTTATGAAAGATGCATTCTTCTCTTCTAGCTATTTTGAAATCTAATAGATTACTATTGACTATAGTCACCCCACTATCTATTGAACGCTAGGTCTTATTTTTTCTATCAGACCATATACTTGTACCCATGAATCAACTTTTCACCTATAACACCCCCTTACCCTTCCTGGACTCTGATAACCACTAATCTATTCTTTGTCTTCATGAGATCCACATTTTTAGCCCCACAGATGAACTAGAACATATGATATTTTTCTGTGCTTGGTTTATTTCATTTAACATAATGACCTCAAGTTCCATCCATGTTGATGCAAGTGCAAGACTTCATTCTCTTTTATGGCTAAATAATATTCCACTGTGTATGTACCACATGTTCTTTATCTAGTCATCTGTCAATAAGCACTTATGTTGATTCCATGTTTTGGCTATTGTGAATAAATGCTGTAATAAACAGATGTGTCTTTGATATATTGATTTTCTTAGTTTTGAGTATATACGCAGTAGTGAAATTGCTGGATCATATGGTAGTTATATTTTTAGTTTTTTGAGGAACCTCCAAACTGTTCTCCACAGTGATTGTACTAATTTACAATCTCACCAACAGTGTATGAGGGTTCTTCTTTCTCCACCTTTGCCAGCATTCATTATTGCCTGTCTTTTTGATAAAAGCCACTTTAACTGGGGTGAAATGATATCTCATTGTGGTTTTGATTTGTATTACTGTGATGATTAGTGATGTTGAGCATTTTTTTCATACACCTGTTGAATTTATCTTCTTTTGAAAAATGCCTATTCAGATATTTTTCCCATTTTTTAATCTGATTGCTCTTTTGCTATTCAGTTGTTTGAGTTCCTTATATATTCTGGTTATTAATCTTTCATCAGATTGATAATTTGCAAATATTTTCTCTTATTTTGTGGGTTGTCTCTTCACTTTGTTGACTGTTTCCTTTGCTGCTCGAAGCTTTTTAGCTTGATGTAATCCCATTTAGTCTATATTTACTTTGGTTGCCTGGAGCACAGTTCATTTTCCATAGGAGGATTATGTATGAATTATTTTTCAAATGTGTATAGATAACATACTAATTCATAGAGCATTTTTGAATTTTTAGTAGCTTTTTATCCAGGGAAAGGGAATAGCATTTTCAAGGAGGCAGAGGTGAGAGAGTATACATGCGTGGAGAATAGCCATGGTGTGAAATGGCTGGAGCAGAAGAGAGAGCAAGCAGTAAGAGATGAGCTTACAAGCAAGCAGGGCCATGCCACAGGAAGGCAGAGAGTTTAGACCCAATCCCCGAGCCAAGGAGGAGCCACTGAAACTTTGTAAGCAGGGAAGTGTTGGAGTTCAGATCTGATTTTTAAATGACCACACTGGCTTCAGTGTTGAGAATTTAAAAGCATAGGATTTGGAGTGATATGTAAATCTCAATTCACCCATTTACTGCATAATTTGGAATTTGCTAGAATAGTTGATGTTCTTTCAATCTGTAGACACAGGTGATTTTCAATTCAGGAAAGAGGTTTTTTTGTTTTTGTTTTTTTATATCCATGGCTTTTTAATTTTCCTGGTATCTTATCAACAGTGCATATATTTAAGTCCAAATTCTGGGTTCCAACTGAGAGTTGGGCACACCTTTTCTAGTAAGATGGGGTGCTCTCTAATCTGCCCTAGTTCATTGGGATGGGCTTGGGTATGGCATAACAAATAAACCCTGAAGTCTCGGTGGTTTAATATGATAAAGGATTATCGCCTGCTTGTGAAAAGTCTGATACAGATTGAGAAACTTTTCTCTATTTTGTAAATTATGGCCTGTGGAACACAGAGCAGGGGAAGATAAAGTTGGAAGATTTCATGAGATGAGTTAAAGTCAGGCCTAGAGTGGCTTCTGTCACTTCCACCCACATCCTGTTGGCTAGAATTCAAAGGCTCCAAACTGACTGCAAAGGAGGCTGGCAAATGCAGAGGTACACATGGGTATTTGACGAGCACGAGTGGTTTCTGCCATCTTCCTCCCTGTCCAGATTTTCTGTTACTCTCAATTAAAATTAAAATTGTCACAGTGAACTGATAGAATCTTTTTGTTTCAAACTCTGTCTATGGCATATCATTTCTGAGGACTAGATGCTTCACCAGTACTTCCTACTTACAGCCCAGGTGTTTTTCTAGGTTTTGCCCTCTCCTGATGCTAAGGTACCTATTAGAGAAATGCAGACAAAATTCCAACAATCTTAAAAAATAAAATGGTTAAGTAATGGCTACATGGATCCCCAGTTGATATGGATGGGTTGAAAGGAACATACAAAATGTCATCCTGCCTTTTAAACAGGTGGCTCTCTTTCATATGACCATGTCTAGGATTTTTCCCTTTTTTTAAGTTTCAGACTTTAAGATCCATATAATTATTTTTATTTTTTATTTTTCCTACTCTCATCGTGAAAGGACCCACTTAATTATTAAACTAAATGAATTAGCTGCTAACACAGGTAAATTATTTATCTAGTAGGGTAAAAGAATTGAATATCTTGGTTAGCTGTTTTTTTAGTGGGTACGAGTTTTCACCACGTTGGCCAGCCTAGTCTTTAACTTCTGACTTCAGGTGATCTGCCTGCCTCGGCCTCCCAAAGTGCTGGGATTATAGGCATGAGCCACCGTGCCCGGCCAACCTGACTGTTAATTAAAAACTATCAGGAATTACAATGTAATAAAAATATACTACAATAAATATAATTAAACTTCCTTTCATAATTCAAAAGTCACCTGAGAATCCCAAAGTTGTTCAAGATCTATGTAAAATATTGTAATATGCATTTTATATGTTATATGTTTTTAAAGCACTTTACAAAGTACTTTCATAGGTTTTACTTATTTAATCTTTATCATTCTGTGCAGTGGGATTTATTATCTCCATTTGTTGGATGAAGAAATGAATCAGAAAGGTTATTTACCCAACATTACAAAGCTTGAGATGAGCTGTCTTTATACCAATGACCATCAGCAATTACTGTCAAGTCCTGCAGACATAACTATCTGGCTAAATTCTGACATTTGGATGGACCATGAATTTGGTTATACACATGATGATAACTCCTTAAGAAAAAGTTGCTTGTCTTTTGTTGTCATAAGTTTTCACTGAAGAACTAAAAAATAATGAAGTTCTAGCTATTGGTTGTTAGAATTCTGGATACTTGAGAGTTTATTCTGTTTTGTTTTGTTTTGTTTTTGAGACAGTCTCACTCTGTCACCTAGGCTGAAGTGCAGTGGTGCAATTTCAGCTAGCAACTTCTGGCCTCTCTGGTTCAAGTGATTCTTGTGCCTCAGCCTCCTGAGTAAATGGGACTACAGATGCGTACCAGCATGCCTGGCTTTTTTCTGTTTTTAGTACATAGGGGGTTTTGCCAAGTTGCCCAGGCTGGTCTTGGGGTTAAAGGGGTGAGCTATCCTGACTGGCCTCTGTTTTTTATTTGTTATATTTCCATCCATACAAACTTCATTAAAAATGAACAATTGGTATCAATTCAATTGTTTATTTAGCTTTCTTACTTAGGCTGAAATAAAGCAGACACTTTCTTTCTCTCTCTTTTTTTTTTTTTTGAGACAGAGTTACACTCGTTGCCCAGGCTGGTGTGCAGTGGCACAATCTCGGCTCACTGGGACCTCTGCCTCCTGGGTTCAAGCAATTCTCCTGCCTCAGCCTCCTAAGTAGCTGGGATTACAGGCACCTGCCACCATGCCTGGCTAATTTTTTTTGTATTTTTAGTAGAGACAGGGTTTCACCCTGTTGGGCAGGGCTGGTCCTGAACTCCTGACATCAGGTGATCCACCCACCTTGGCCTCCCAAAGTGCTGGGATTACAGGCATGAGCCACCGCACCCAGCCAAAGCAGACACTTTCTGTATTTTAGATTTTACTTAGCATTATTTTCTAGAGTTTTTTTTTCTCTAAAGGGAATTATTATTCTTAAAGATATGGTTCCTAAAAAGGGCTGAAGAATGCATCTCTAGTTGATAGGGAAGAATGTGAAATATTCTATTTTACATCTTTCTTCCTTTCCTTCTTTAAGAAAAAAAAAGAACATCTCAGAATATCACATGTACAGATGAGTTTGGGAAAACTTATTTTCTGTCCTTTTAAGTTTGGAGCATTGGCATTGTAGAAAAACACAACCTATATTATCTGTCATACTGTCTATGTTTTTATGTCATATTTGTTAACAAGAAAGCATTTGAAAGCAATTACACAACTTCTAAAAATCCATTGTTCCCCAATAAGCTCCCAAGGCTGGTTTTGCTGGTGTGCAGGGTTCTGCTCTGATAATGTGAGCTATTTCACATGAGCCCGTGGCCCTCAGATAGCTCATCAACCATGGCAGGAGGGAATTCACCACACAAAGGTTCATTGGCCCTTCACTGAGATAATTAATTTCCATGGTGAGGACCTTGCTCAGTTGCACAGATCTGCCCTAGCAATGGCAACCTAGCAACCAAGTGGAGCAGCACCGACTCTGGGCAGTGCTCTGAGGTAGAAGGGCACAGAAGATGTTAATTATTTACAGTGCTGGATTAGTGAAGCCATGAAGAGCACCTGGGCCACCACCCACTAGAGTTAATTGCCTTTTCATCTGAAGTGCACACACACAATGTGCTTATCTGAGGACCCAAAAATATGCTGGCTTAATTACATGTTTCTTGGTGGATAAAAATCAATTTGTAAAACTGATAATTAAATTTAATCTAAATTAATGAAATATTAGAATGATCAATTTTCTGAGTAACATTATCAGTTCTGCAAAAAAGAAAGCTGTTCAAATTTACTTAAAATTTATGTTAAATACTATGTCCAACACTTGTGGTCTCATATTAAAATGATCAAAGGCTAATATTAAACCAGGGATGCATAAGTCACTGCTTAAGTTGCATTTTAGTCTGGAAAACATTCCGTTATTATTAGTAGCAATAAAAATGTTAAAATCAGAGATTATTACATAGAACAAAGAGGAAATACTATAGTTTCTCTGGCGTGTGTGTGTATGTGCGTGTGTGTGTGTGTGTGTGTGTGTGTGTGCATGCACACGTGGATACACCTGTGACAAAGCAAGAAAAGGCAGCAACAATCATTAAGTGCCAACTATATTCCAGGTGCTTTATATACATTGTCTTTGTATGGGGTAGGCTAGGTATTATTATTATCCCCACTTTACAGACAAGGCATCTAAGGCTTAGGGGACAGTGCAGTTTGCCCAAAGTGATGAAGCTGGGATTTGGACTCAGGTCTGCCAGGACCTAAAGACCCCTGTGTTTTCACTACACTGTAGGCCAGACCAAATGACTTAAGGTCAAAAGAAGGAGATCAGATTGACTCACAGTACAGTTGGGAAAGAATGGGTGGTAAGGGAAAGGGTTGGAGCTGTGAGGATTGGAAGGACGCACACCAGCTAACTCCATTTTCATTCACACCTGATATTCCTACATCTTTAGTATAGGTGGTTAGCATCGTTGCTTGAGCCTCAGCTGTGTTCTTGCTGGGATTCAGCATGCCTGGCCTTGTCTGCCAAATGGGAGGTCTGGGCCAAACAAAAGGACCCTAGCTTGAGGGGTTGAAGAGCCTCAGAGAGAACTCATCCCAGAGAAGGAAGAGACATAGAAACATCACTATGAGTTTGTCTGTTTCAAAGACTTAGTGACAAACAGAGGTATCGTGAATAATTAAACCCTGCTGAGTGGTCTGAGATGAATACTATCATCCTCTGTCTTTTCTCCTTTCCTTCCACAGGTACCAGACCTGCATGAGCTCTGACGGCTCTCCCTTGCTTCTCTGCTCTCTCCCTCCGTGAATCTCTTACACCTCTGTCTCTGCCTTGGTGTTTGCTTCTCACTGAACTTGAACTAACCCAGAAGCATTGTCCCAGCACCTTTCCCCATGTTACAGGCTATTAGGCAGCTCTAGCATTTTGAGAGAAGGGAGCCCTGAGTGCTGGGTGGTTGTGGGCTTGTTTTGAACTATATGTGTGTCCAGGGCCACTGGACACACTTGGGAGCACTCTGCAGAAGGCTGAAATACCTGAGAAGCAAGTGGGGCAAGGTCCCATGAAATCTGGGCTATGGCTGCTTATGTGACCTCTTGGTGGCCACAGGAGATGAGACTCAGGAAAACTGAGGTTATAAACACACAATGAAAATATTACACCAGGGCTGGGCTCAGTGGCTCACGCCTGTAATCCCAGCACTTTGGGAGGCCGAGGTGGGCAAATCACTTGAGATCAGGAGTTCAAGACTGGTTTGGCCAACATGGTGAAACTGTCTCTACTAAAAATACAAAAATTAGCTGCGTATGGTGGCACGTGCCTGTAGTACCAGCTATTCAGGAGGCTGAAGCAGGGGAATCACTTGAACCCAGGAGGTAGAGGCTGCAGTGAGCTGATATCACACCACCGCACTCCAGCCTGGGCGACAGAGCAAGACTCCCTCTCAAAAAATAAGAAAAAAAGACAAAATCTCACACTGAATTGATAACTGCTATCATAAGCATAAGAGGCCCCATGTTTAGATTCTATAGCAAGAATGTTACAATCATTTTGTATTTGTAAATTAGGAAAAACATATTTACTGCTTGCCATATGCTAGCCACCATACTAAGCTTTTTATTTGCTAACCCTAAGGCAGACACTTACTCAATATCCATTACTCCAGTCCTCTGTGCTGACACACTGTGCTTTTATTTGGGACAACAATGTGCTCAGCCTCCGGTCACAGTTTATGAGTCATGACACTCCTGTTGTTGTAGTCTCAGCTTCTTTTCACTGAAGGGAGAGAGACTGGGTTATGGAACGCACTTCTAGAAGACTACAGGCGAAACCCCTCATGCCTTTCAGGCCTTTGCTCAAGTGTCACCTTCCCTGACCATCCTGTTTAAAATGGTAGACCCTGGCACATAGAAGGCACTCAATATATTTATTTAAAGTTAGGTGTGGTGGTGCGTGTCTATAGTCCTAGCTACTTGGGAGGCTGAGGCAAGAGGATTGCTTAAGCCTGATAGCTTGAGGCTGCAGTGAGCTATGATTGTAACAATGCACTCCAGTCTGTGCGACTGGGTGAGACCCTGTTTCTAAAACAAACAAACAAACAAACAAACAAAACCATTTTTTAGAGTGAACTCGTGAAAATAAAATTTAAAAAATCTCTGGAGAAAGTACAGAACAGCAAGCACAGATGCCCAGGGAGAGGATGATGCCTGGCATATTTGGTGAATAGGTGGCCAGCATGACTGGGACGGGTGTGATGGAGGGGAGAGGAAGGAGGAATAAGACCTGGTGACAATGGAGAGCCTGCCTACACAAGGGCTTGCAGGGGACAGACAGGTGCTGGGCTCATACTCTGAGTGAGCTATGAGGCTGAAGAAGGACTCTGGGCAGAAGGATGACAGCATCTTACAGCATCCATTTAAAACTACCATCTGGCTGTGGCTAAAAGACACTGAAAATGACAACATGGAAGCAGGGAGAATAGTAGGCTGCTGCAAAATCCAAGCTGGTGATGATGCAGCTTGGACCATGGTGGAGCAGCAAGGGAGAAGAGAAGTGATCAGGTTCTGGATACATTCTGAACGTGTAGTCAACAGGGCTTGCCAACAGATTGGAAGTGGATTGTGAGAGAAAGAAGACGAAAGATGGCCTTTTGCCTCAAGCAGCATGGTGGCTGGGAGGACTGCTGGAGGAATGGGTTTTGGAGTGAAACATCAAGCACTCAATTTTGGACATGTTTAAGTTTGAGATACCTATTACATATCCAAGTGGAGATACAAAAAGTCAAATAGATATACCTCTTGATTTTAGAAAGAAGTCCAGGTCAGGGACAGAGGTAGTATTTAAAGCCTTGAGAGTGAGTGGATGAATGCACCTAGGAAGTGAGTGTAGAAAAAAGGAAGAATAAAATAAGCTGATGTGTAAGGATGAGCACTGGGATATTCCAATCATGATGACAAAAATATATGCCAGGCACAGGCCCCTTATCTGCAGGTGCTCATTTCCCCTTTACATAAATGCTGCAAGGTAAGTTCTCTAAACCTGACTCGATGGAAGGGGAGGAATCTGTTTCACAGAGCTCGGTCATCTGTTCAAGGGCACACAGGTGGTTAAGTGCTAACACCTATCTGACCTCAAAGTTTTCTTTCCTCTAGCAATCTAACCTATAAACCTTGGTATTATCCTTTGTCCTCCCTTCCCCATCCAACCAGCCTTTCACTTTTATCTTCATGTTAAGCTTTAGTACAGGGCATCCTGGTCCTTTGCCTTGAACAATTCCTCTTGCCTCTTAATAGGATTTCTTGCCATGAGACTCTACCCCGCTCTAGTTTATTTCTTACTTCCTAAAAGTAAAGCTGATTGGGTCACTTCCTGATTGGTTCTTCTATCCATTCCCCATAAATTATAATCCAGCTCCCTTAGCTTGGTATACAAGAACCTTCATAATCTGGCTACTAGCTCTTCTGCATCTCAGTTTCATACACTGTTATTGCTTGTTGGTGCCTATGCTAGACTTAACCAGCAAAGGCACAAAAAGGCAACAGCAGTACGTGATGTTAGGAACCTGATGGAATGCCCTGTGTTTTGTTCCACATCTCAGAGGAAAGCTTTCTGCTTGTCACCATGAAGTATGATGTTTGGTGTAGTATTGTTTTACACGCCCTTTATCAGATTAAGGGAATTCTTTCTGTAGATAATATCATATTGTTATTATCATGAATGGATATCAACTTTTATAAAATGTTTTTCTCATCTACTTGTCATCATAATTTCTCTCTTTTGATTAGTCACTGATTTATTTTCTACTCTTAAATTAACTTTATCTTCCTTGGATAAACCCAATTTGGTCTTCATGTGTTAACCTCTTAAAAAAAAAATATATATATATATATACATATACATATACATATATTTCTGGATTTGATTTGCTAATATTTTGTTTAGCATACAGCCCTACAATTTGTAGGTGGCCCAGGGGAAGTACTTTTCTTGGAAAGGTGGCCAGAAGCAAGCTAATAAGTAGGAGCAGTTTGATTTCCCCTTCTGCCTGGTATGAAGGCCTCTGTGTGAACGGCAAGGATTGGGATGGAAGGGACGTCCAAAGTTCTCTATTACAGGAAAATAAAAATTTTGTTATTGAAAACATTCATTAAAACAGAACACTTTCATATTCAGTACAAAATCCAATATATATTCAGCACAAAAATTGAAATAGATCTCATTGTTAAAATTCACAAGTTTTAATAGCAGAGAAATAAAAGTCTATAATTATAAATAAGCCATGATATATATACATGTATATATATATATACACACACACACATATGTGTGTATATATACATACATATACATATATATTCAGCTTGCCAGTTCACCTGACATAAAAATAATAAATAAAAAGAGGAAAGAAGTCCCCAAAACCCCTTCAGGAAGCTTTTTCACACTACATCCATGTATGACCCCTTCTCTGTGACTTTCAGAAGGCCAAGGTTGATAAGAACGGTCTTTTCCAGTTCCAGATAACTCTCGTAGTCCATTTTTAATTCAGCCTCCATTTGTTCTTTTGACTTCTGATACGTTTTCTAGGGGGGGTGGGAAACAAGACATCCCTATAAAACACTGATATCTAAAAATACCAAAGGATGAGAAAGGGCTGTTTGTGAATATTTGACCTGGCTGCTGTTTCTTGAAAGGGTTGGATGGAGGGCAGGAAGGCAGGAGGGCAGGTGGGTGGGAGGCAGTCACATGTGCTGGGAAAGGAGGAAGTGGGAGAAATATGGCCCTCCAACCCCATTCTCTCTCTCAGTCCCTTCTTTCAGTCTTTTTTCCTGTAACTCTTATTTCCCTTATGTAGACTGGAGGGTGACTAATATCCTAGAGGTTGCAGAATTCTTTTGAAATCTCCCTCTTCTAAGTCCCATATAGATGGCAGAGCTTGTGGATCACATGGCAATGACTAGTCTCCCCAGGCTGAGTCTCCAGCTGAAATTCTGGTTAGGAAAACTCCCATTTCATATGCGATTAGAGCAGTGATTATTATTATCCTTTGAGGAGTGAGCTGTATCCAGATTTTATGTTTGCAAAGAGACAGGTGCATGATTTTCCTGAAATCTGTGTTGAACTGTTATGTACAGCCTTATCCTGGAACCTGGTGAGCACTCATAAAGGCCAGCCTTGCTGGACAAACGTGTGAACACTTTCTATGTGCCAGTTAGTGGCTAAGTGCTGTAAATATTTTAACTCTTTTAATCCCCACTGCAATCTTCTGAGGTTGTTACTGTTCCCATTTCCCCCTTTATCATCAGTTGCTTATAAGAATACATTTCTGACTAACATTAGTTGTTCTTCCTTAGTGACTTTTTCATGTTCTAAATGTAACAGAGGAACCCTTTTAAGTTCATTCACATATCCATAATATATCAGTAGTTCCAGAGAAAATTTGAGAAGTGGTGGCTCTACTTAAAAGAGAGGCACTATTTCAAATAGAAATGAAGGCCTTTGAAAAAGGCACTATTTCAAATAAAAAAGAAGTTACAAAAAGTTGGGAATGTTTTGGAAATTGAAAAGTATAATACAATTTAAGAAATTATTATAATATGCAGGTGTTTGAAAAGTATTTCACATGCAAATTATTTTTGGATTATCCACAATTCTAGTTGCTCCCACTGATGTAGATAATTAGGAGCTGTTGCCATGGTATTTAAACACTCATAATGATCATGGATAATTGCTGGGGTAGGGGAAGGGTGGCAGATTATCTCCCACAATAGAATCTCAACAAACCAACTTTTGTTAAGTGTGCAAAAGAACAAAACTAAGATCAATTTGTTTATAGCAGTGGAACTCAATGAAACGTTAATTGACATTCTTTTATACTTTGTCACTAAACATGTTTTTGAAATGAGATCCTCTGCTTTTATTGCATTAATTAGTATCAACAAATGATAATGTAATATGATTACATTCAATATTTTGAATGTAATCATTGAAAAAATCAATATTTTTGCATTGTTCTACATATTTGCTAATGCAGCACATTATAATACTTCCACATGCTAGTGCTTTTGAGACTGTGGGCCTCGTGAATAATTGTGTTTGAGGATGTATGTATTTGGCTATAAGGAACCTACAGATAGGATCAATGATGAAATACTGGTGACAACAGAGCAAAAGCGAGAGGGAGCAAGGGGGAAACAGAAATTGAGACTGAGGTTTTCTCAAGTGAGAAAGAGAGAAGAGCCTAATTCACAGAGTATTTAAAAGCCCCAAAGTCCAGTGGGCAAGGGAAGACCAGCAGAGTCACAGAATTCATATCAAACAGGGAGAAGCCGAGAAAGAATAGCATGGGGTGCTTAAGAGCTTAGGTTCTTTTTGGCAGAGTTTAAGATGGATGTGCCCTATACCAAATTCTCTATTCAAGTTTCATAGCTTCAGTATATTATATACAGCAAAATTCACCTCTCTCCACCCCCTCATATCTATCATCTACCTATTATCTATCAATCATCTAGCTAATCTATCTTCTATCATTATAATAGCTCTATTTTTTTTTTTTTTTTTTTTTTGAGATGGAGTCTTGCTCTGTCACCCAGGCTGGAATGCAGTGGCACGATCTCAGCTCACTGCAACCTCCGCCTCTCAAGTTCCAGCCATTCTCCTGCCTCAGCCTCCTGAGTAGCTGAGACTACAGGTGGGCACCATCACGCCCGGCTAATTTTTGTATTTTTTAGCAGAGACAGGGTTTCACCATATTGGCCATGCTGGTCTCAAACTCCTGACCTCACGACCTGCCTGCCTCAGCCTCTCAAAGTGCTGGGATTATAGGTGTGAGCCACCGCACCTGGCCTTATAATAGCTCTATTTACTGAAAGTTTATTTTTCACATTCTTTAACTGACAGCCTTACAGTAATCCCAGTTATTAGTATTCCTGTTTTCAAGATAAAAGACCTGAAGCTCAGCCTTGCTCCAAATCTCATAGCTAGCAAATGCAGAGTTGGGATTTGAGCCCACATGTCTTGATTCACATTCAACTCTCTTTGCACTACCTTCTTTAATGTATTATTTGCCGGATATTAAAATTTTATAATGAAAGCATTCAAATTTTGAATTAACGTATCTGTACTAAAGGACTTTGAAATTATAGAAAATTTCAGAAATTTAAATTGGACTGAATCTCACTAGGTATCTAACTGCCAGTTCTCACTCATAGTGAGCTAGGAAATCAAAGAAATGCCCTCTTCACTCTCATGAGAACAAGAGAAGAACATGAAAAAGTATAACTGTGGATTAAGCCAAACAAATATATTTTCACTGGTGTTTGAGAAAAACATCTTTCATTTCTGAAATGTAACTTACAATTTTTTTCTTCTCCATTTCTAGTTCCATTTCTTTCTTTTCTTGCTCACGAATATTTTTGCGTTGTTCTACATATTCCAGATGCTTGACTTCTCTTTCGAAGTAGTAATTAACACTTGTCATCTGTTAGAAACAGAGGCTCGTGAGAGGGTGGCCTGCAGGAAGCCCCCATGACATTTATAAGGCTCTGTTAGAATTTCTGCTGCTTAGGGAGCTCAGACACACTGATCTCTCTCCACGCCTGACACTACCTCACCAGAATCCGCACTCAGTATCTAGCTTCGCCACACCCACCTCTGCACTCAACACTAAACTCTGAACTTGGCACCTGGCCCGCCGTTGAAAATCCCCTCTGCACTCAGCACCAGGATCTGCACTCGACACTAAACTCTGCACTCGGCACCTAGCCAGCCGTTGGAAAACCCGGCCAAAATTTAAAACAAGCCCCGCCAAAACCTGCCCAATAGTGTATTGCCCTATCCAGCCCGCTCACCGGAAATCCCGCCTACCTAACTATAGCAGCTTGCCACCTCCACGTCCTGTTTCCCCACAGCCAATCAGAGCGCCTTCCCTTCCTAGATAACCCCACGCCTAAGCGGAGTCAAGCGTGCCTTCCCTGGCCTCTTTCCCCGGAACCATGGAACCTTGCCCGGGAGCCAAGTAAATTGGTGTCTAATTGTTCTCATGCAGGCCTGTTTCCTCATTTTAAACTCAGCAATAAACCTTACAAAAAATAAACCTTACACTTATAATTACATAGACGACCTACCTAATCTACCTCCCTAATCTACTAGATCATTACCTAATGATCATCTGCCTAATCACTATGTAGGTTATCTATTTTGTGGTACTTTAAATCTCTTAGGTAAATATAATTTGGAAATCGTACTCACAGGCCCCCTACCAGAGGAGTTAGCACAATTCAGGGGCTACTGTGCTAACATTTAGGGCTCTGTGCCTTGGAGGTTTCTAAACTAGGGTTGGAAGGAGAGAGCTGCAAAAAGCTGCAACTTTGTAGTAGAAATATTCAGAGGTTGCGTTTTTCCCTGTTTCTTCCTTCTTCTAAAACTGAGGGAAGTTTCATATCATCAGTCAAACTTGGAAAACCCAGATGAGGATATCAATGCAGATCCTAAAGGGACTGGAAGCAGAGCTGGGTTCCTGATCCCTGGAAGTCTTAACATGTAGGCATAGAATAGAAGCAGAAAAGTCAGCAGAGACCTTGGGGAAAGCAACCAGGTGAGAGAGAGCCTTTTGCCTGCCAGTAATTAGATCAATGTTGGGACTTGCAGCAGACTGCAATCTATATGTTTAATGTTTGTTGTACATACATTTATAGATTTCCATTCATTGATCTTTTTAAAGCTCATTATTAATATTGAAACACTTGAGTGGTGGATACAAGGTTGGGGGTGCAGAATGCCACCAGCTCAGATGTGCTGCCTGCTCTACTCCAAGTTGGGTTGGGAGCCAGTAGGGGTGAGTGATGATGAGATGCATGAACATGTCAACTGGGCCCTCAGGGAAGGGTATCACTGAAATAAGTGTCCCATACTTCGGTTACAATGGAAAAATGACATTTTATGATTATGAATCCCCAAGTTATTATTCTCTCAGACTCTGGACTTCATTTACATGGTTTCCCTCCCATCTCATGTTTGGGGCTTTTTTTTTTAAGCTTCAAACTATTTAACTCACACAACAGAAATTACCTCCTCCTATTTACTGTATGAGTCTTTTGTTCCCTAATAGAGCAAAAATGCTGTCATTTCTAAATTTTTTCTAAAGACGTATCTTAGAAATACCTGGTCACATTAATTCTCTAAGCCATAAGTTACTCACCTCATTGGTGGAAGGGCGACTTAATGTCCAAGGAATTTCTAATATATGCAGTGTTCCATAATAATCAGCTATGGCTATAAATTGCTGTTTAGCTGAAAGATTTAAAATAAAGGAAAAAAATCAGCAAACAGAAAACCATCTTAAGCAGTTAAACATGAAATGTGTGTTTGTTTTGTGTTCTCCCAAAGGACCCACTGTGGTTCCAGTGATCTTGGCATTTTCATCAGATGTTCATGGTTGGACGATGTAAACATGTACAAGTCATTTTTTCCAGTTGATGAAACGAAAGCTAAGACTGAGCCTTTGTCGGTCTCCCTGCTGCCTCAAATCTTGTATTTCTGGTGACTGTCTAAGGAATGTGGCTCCTGGCTAAAAGCTGACACTCTCTGTGGCTGGGCCCACTGGGCATTCTTGAGAAGAAAGCAGGGAGAACACATGGAAAGATTTTCAAAGAAAAGTCACGAAGTTGATTTTCACCAAACACAGAAAGGACTAAAGGGTACTATTATTATCCAGAAGAATTTCAAAGATATAGCCAGAACCACAGGTCTTATTGTAAAAAGTAGCGTCCTTTGAGCATTTAAAATGGGTATAATATGCAAAATGCTTGAGAATTTTAATCTTCTTCTTTCTTCTTCTTCTTCTTCTTTTTTTTTTTAATGAGACAGGTTCTCTCTCTGTGGCCCAGGCTAGAATGCAGTGGTATGATCATGGCTCGCTACAGCTTCAATCTCTCAGGCTTAATCAACTATCCTACCTCAGCTTCCTGAGTAGCTGGGGCTACAGGTGCACAGTACCATGCCTGTCTAATTTTTGTTTTGTATTTTTTGTAGAGACAGGGTCTTGCCATGTTGCTCAGGCTGGTCTTACTTAAACTCCTGGACTTAAGCAATCTTCCCGCCTCACTCAGCCTCCCAAAGTGCTGGGATTAGAGGTGTGAACCACCATGCCCAGCCTGAATTTTAATTTTCTAATCTCATTGTGTGTGTGTTCTTTTCATTTTTAGTAGGTCTCCTTCAAATTGCAAAATCCTGGTCTCATAATCCCTGTAGGTGTACAAAGACAATGTTTTACACCAAAGAGGGAAAAGATACTTTGGTGGCACATATGGCTAAGCAGTAGTCTGACTGTGACACTCGAGATGCTGAAGACTGAGTTTCTAAATCTAATGTTTCTGAGAAATGGATAGAAAGATAATTTCATGCCTGCCCACCTTTGGAAACAAAGGGAAACTTCTTTTAAAAAAAGGCTGTTGGCTTTTTACAGTGGCTCACCCCTATAATCCCAGAACTTTGGGAGGCTGAGGCAGGAGAATTGATCACACCATTGCACTTCAGCCTGGGCAACAGAGTAAGACCTCATTGCAAAATAAATAAATAAATAAAATAAAAGAGGCAAACATACTGGATATACATGGAAATTACTACTTGGGCGAAACAGAAAAAAAAAATGGAGACAAAGGACATACACCATGTTTCTATAGACACATCCTTGAATTTATGCTTGCTTTGTTGTATATTACTTTTTCTCATAATTGTTTCAAAGGTTAAAGCTTAAATAGATATATAACCCCAGATAATCATTTTATCTCATGAAGAGAACTGCTTGACATTGGCTAGGGGAGAATCACAAAAGTGATATAATACTGAAAAGTATAACTTGTAATGAAAATTAAAGACTCAAAATTTATTCTATCTGGGAAGAAAATCAGCAAAAGAGAACAAAGATCTAGGGCTCACCCTGACTGCCCAGAGAAGGAGAAAGATGTTTCCCACTGTGTGGTTCAAAACCAGCCTCTGCCTGACATATGTCTCAAACATCATTCTTGATGAGGCAATACAGTGACAAGAGCTCAGGTTGTGTCCAAGGTTTGAAAGCAAGAGAGAGGAAAAAGGAAAAGGAAAGATAGGAAGGAAAGGGAAGAGAGAAAAATGAAAAGGAGAGAAGAGAACGGAAGGGATAAAAAGGGATGGGGCATGAAGAAAAACAAAAAACTAAGAAACATTGGAGGCTTTTCAGATGAATGTCAAGATGTTCCCGAGTTACCCAAAATGACCTAGCTTATTTAATTAGAATTAACATACCAGAAAAGATCCAGGGTTTGATGTAGGTGATCATAGTTATGCAAATGTTTTGAGACTGGGCTGGTTCATGGGTTTTCTCCAGAAGGTCCCAGATGTCAATATATCCATCTTCTCGGCCGATATAGAAAACTCCGGGCCGAGTCAGGGACCAGTGGCCTGAGGTGTACATTTTTGGTGCACAGCATGACTGAAGGAGGGGTCCAGTCTTTAAACAAATTTTTTAAAAAACAAAAAAGACTTTGTTATTATCTGAGGGAAATTCACCATAATGTACGTTAAGTACAACTCAAGCTGGCTATCATCATCTAACAACAAAATTATGGCCACTAGGAAGTCTTACTTTTATTTGTTGTAGGGTTTTTCTATAATACCAGATTTTCATTCTGTTTTCACAAGCCATTTTTAGTTGTTCTTCAGAAAAGATTAAACCTTCCAATTAAGTTGTTGAAGTTTCTAATAATCCTGCTTCTAAACCCACTACTGCTTCTAACCTCACGACTATTTCTGTGGAGATTGGTGAACATTAGATAAGTAAAGATTATAAAGACATTCTGCTTATGCCTTTATTTTGCTCTCAGATATGTATATCCCATGGAAACAGCTCAGTAAACAGTAGACAGTAAAACAAATGAAAAGTCTGACAGTTCCAGCTAGGTACTGCATGTTGAAAATCAACAACAGAATTGGCAAATTCTCATATAAAGTGACTTCAGATGGAAGCAGTTGATAGCCTATAAATACAATAGGAAGAGATTTTAGACCATCTAAGCATCATGCAATCATCTTCTCTTTTTTCTACCATGGGGTAATCTGCCTTCTTAGGGAAGTTTTCAAAAGTGATAACAGAATGTGCTTTCTACCCACTTCAGGCTTCATCTATTGACCAGGGGTGCTCCTTTCCCTACTTACATCTGCAGAGACTAAACTAAACCATGGAGCTACCTCTCACTCTCCAATACATGTAGGAGAGATTTTCCTGTGAAGAAAGAATGCTGCAGATTCATGGACTCCTTGGAGGCGACATTTCAAACTTGTTCTCTTTGTCTACTTCTCCCAGCACCTTGAGTTTCTATAATCAGATTCCTGACCCTGGCATAGTCTTTGGACAATCATGCCTGAATTTCCTTTAACTACAAAACTTGCTAATTGAAAAAAAAAAAATCAAACATACAGAAGTACACTGGTATAAAGCAGAAGTTCTTTTGTTGATGGCCATTTAAGTAGTTTCTAAATTCTTTTCAGTGATAAATATACAGTTTTTGAGTATTTGTATGTGTCAGAGTTTCAGAAGTGGAACTGTTAGGTTAAATATATATATATTTATATACATATATATGTATACCAACTTTGAAATATATATGTGTTTGTGTATAATTTCATTATATGCATATATACGTATATATAGTTTCAGGTTTTGATAATCTCAAATTGCTCACCAAAGAGACATGTCAATTTATAATCCCACCAAACATACTAATTTCCCCACACCCTTGCCTCACTGGAGTTTATCAGTCTTTCTAGTTTTTGGTAGTTTATCTCCTATCTGCCTGTATCCAGCCCCTCTCCCAATCCTTACCACACTCTTGCTGCCTCCCTTTAACCACTGTATGTCTCTGGACAGGCGAGGGTCTGCCTGCTGACGGACCCTCAGCTTACTCACTCCCACTTTCTGAACCTGCTAACATATTCCTGGTGCAAAGGGAAAGATGACAAACCCAGTGTTTCTCCTTGCACTTCATACAGATTTAGGCATCCCATCTTGTATTTTCAAGAGAGGAAAAAATGCAAGTCAAGGCCAGGTGCGGTGGCTCACACCTATAATCCCAGCACTTTGGGAGGCTGAGGCAAGTGAATCACTTGAGCCCAGAAGTTTGAGAGCAGCCTGGGCAACATGGTGAAACCCTTGTTTCTATTAAAAAAAAAAAAATTAGCCAGGCATGGTGGCGTGCACCTGTCATCCCAGCTACTCAGGAGACTGAGATGGGAAGTCGAGCCTGGGAAGTCGAGGCTGCAGTGAGCAGGATCACCCACTGCATTCCAGCCTGGGCAACAAAGTGAGACCCTAGCCCCCAACCCCCAAAAATGCCCACAGTAGATATTCCAAGACTGTTAAGTTTTGGAGAACAAGGAGCTTTTAAATTGTTTTCTTCCCTCAGGAAGGAAAAACAAACAAATGTGTTTTCAAAAGGATTACAGTGGTTTTCCTGACAAGCTGGAGCCCTGGCCATCTGTTCTAATTCTCTAAAAAGTGTCCCAAAGGCATTTTTGTCAGAACATAACAGTTCCTCTTGTCTTTCTCAATAACAAAGGACCACATACCCACACCTCCATTTTGCAGGCAACTTACCATGACACCTTCTTTCCATATGGCCACGTTCCACCCTCCAACTGTGAGAATAATGTCATTGTAGAAAGGTGATCTCTGAATAGTGTGGACAGTTCCATCATGAATGGTGTGGATGCTCACTGGCTTCTTTGCTGTTGGAGAAAGAAGGCCATCTCATCTTTAATAACACTGTTTGCATTAGCACAGTGAAGAATGGAAAGACCTCCAATGGACAGACAGAGCCCCATGAATGGGGTCCAGGAGTAGAGAACTAGAGGCCAGCTGGGGTGAACAGATCTGTCAGGGGATGGTTGCTTCTCTTATTATGGATTCTCCAGGGAATATCCAATCAAGGTCACTTTTCAAGCTCAAAGGAATACTTTGTGTTATTCATTTACTCATTTATTAATTAACTCAATTAGTCAATAAATATTTATAGATTGCCTATATGTAATACCAGGTACTGTAGCTGGCTGGGTAGACAATGGTTAGTAAACAAACATGATCCTGCCCCGAAGGAGCTTACAGTCCAGTAGGAAAGATAGAATTTCAATAAACACATCCCAAAGTATACAATTTAAAAATTGTGAAAAGTGTTGCAAAGGAAAAAATATTGCAAGTACAAGGGGATTTGTAATTTAGACTGAACGGTCAGAAAAGACTTCTATGAAGATGTGTTACATAGGCCTGAATAGCAGTTCAACACAGGAAGATTTTGGTGTGAAGGAACATTCCAGACAGTGGAAACATACACCAAAGTCCTGAGGACAGAAGTGTTTAGTGCTTTTATGCATTTGAGGAAGGCACCCTGACTGCAACCTGGTCATCTCAGTGTGAGACATGAAACAAACGGGGACTAGGAGGGTACAGGCCATGTTGGGCCTTCCAAGAAAGGAGTTCAGATTACACTCTAAGTGTCGTGTGCTGTAATGAGTCCTTTAGGTCTCCAAGTGAGACAATTTGATTGACGTTTCTGAAAGAGTCTGGTTGTTGTGGGGAGAATGTATTAGAGGCAGGTAAAAGCAGAAGAAGCTGCAGTGGCAGTTCTGGTGAGAGAGATGGTGGTGTGAACTAAGGTGCAATGGAGAAGAAGAAATATTTGTGAACTAGAATTGACAGGACTTGGAGACAGCTTGAAGACAGAGCTGAAATGCTGAGAATGACAGCCAGGTTTCTGATAAGAGCCATGGCACTTCCATTTGTTCCAAGTGGGAAGCTTTATAGGTTCAAATGTTAAGATCAAGAGTTCATTTCTGCCCCAGGCCCCCGGGGTCTTCCTGCTTCTCTGGTCTCTTTACTCAGATAACAGGATTCTGCTTGAGTTTCTTCTTCCTGAGGGTTGGCTGCAGAACTGAATCCTCTAAATTTCTTGTTGCCTACAACCCTATGCCCCAGGGATAACCATAAAAACATATGCCTGTCAAGGCCAAACCACAATGTCTAACCACTTTATACTAATGTCTTCTGAATTTTATCATATTAATTGCTATGTGAGAGATGGGGTACTTCCCCCCAGAACACTCATGGCATATTAGGCAGAAAAAGATGTACTAAATCTTATAAGAAGCTCATAAAGTAGGGTTTTAAACAAGTATTTTTCCACTCAAGTTCAAAGTAGCATTATTCACAATAGCCAAAATGTAGAAGGAATCCAAGTATCCATTGAGGGATGAATGGATAAGCAAAATGTAGTTACACATACAATGGAATGGTATTCAGTCCTGAAAGGGAAGGAAATTCTGATCCATTCTACAACATGTATAAAGCTTGAGGACATTATGCTAAATGAAATAACCCAGTCACAAGACAAATACTGCATGGTTCTAGGGTAGTTGAATTCATAGAAACAGAAAGTAGAATGATGGTTGCCAAGGGCTGGGGGAAGGGACAAATGAGGAGTTAGTATGTAGTAGGTACGGAGTTTCCATTTTGCAAGAAGAACAGAATTCTAGAGATTGATTGCACAACATGAATGTACTTAATACCACTGAACTATACTTTTGAAATTGGTTAAGATGGTAAGTTTTATGCTTATGTGTATTTTACCACAGTTAAAACATTTTTTAAGTAAAAATAAGTAAAAATTTAAACGTAGCTTTTCTGGATTAAAAAAAAAAAAAAGGTGAATTTTTTCCAACCAAACCCCTTACTTAAAGAGAGCACAGAAGACACACTTCTGAGGCCATCTTGAAGTGATCTAGAAGATTCCTGGTGAGGCCCAAGACCCCTAGAAACTAGCAGCTTTCTTCTTGCTGCTGCTCCTGTTTCTCAGAGCCTGGGTCTGTCCTCTGCGTTAGTGAGCTTCCCTAGACACCACCTCACTCCACAGAGCAGGGCCCTCTAAGGACTGAAATGATGACCAATGATAGTGATGTTGACAATTGTAAGGTTTGCACTTTAAAATAACATTAGATGTTCTCAGCCCATAAAAATTTTTCTATTCTTTTTTCCTTTGAAAGACCTTAGTGTCATTTATCAATGAATGGAGCTGTCCTTAAATTATTAAATGGACTGCCAGAGCCTCCAGGCCAGGTTATTATAAACAAATTACAATAAATGAGAAAGCCATTTTTCAGAGTCATTATCTAATGCTGGAGGCAGTATAGAGCAAAGACTCTGGCAGCAAACTGCCTGTGTTCAAATTTTGGCAAGGCCACCTACAGTAGCTACCCATAGGGCTGCTATGGGGACTACTCGAGTTATCCATAGAAAGTACCTGGCACATGACATGTACCGATTTGTGAGTTCAGTACCTGACATGATTATGTCAACTACCATCATTCAGCATGCATTTATTTTGGCTTGTAACTTAGATAATCTGGAAAGTTTGTTTGATTTGGGCTTCCTTATCACACACATCTCAGTTAAGGTAATCTGTCTCTGAGAAGTTTCTTCTTAAAAACCTGTTTGTCATGGGCCCCCTCCAAAGCAGTTTAGGCAGTCTAGGAGGAGGTGGTGCCCCAAGAAAATCTCTGAGATGGCGAAGAATCAGTGTCCCCTGTGCACAAGCTAGTCATGGCATCAGCTTGTGTCTCAGGGGTGTGGTGAAGACTGCTGTCATGTTCTATAATGCCTAGATTAGAGTAAGTGCGCAATGAACATTCATTAATTGTTGAATACATAGATATAGAAGTAAGCATAAAAGAAGTTGAATGTAATTCTTTATATCCAATATCTAATTTTGAATTAAGCTTTAAATCATGAAATTGGGAATGAATAGAAAGTGGAAAATCTAATCCTCTCTCAATGCCCTACTGTTGTCAACAACACACATTTGAGGTTCTAGTCAGGGAAGAAAGTAGGAGTATTTTGGCTGCAAGATTAAATGGTTACCCTGAAGGCACAGCTGACAGTCTTCTCAGATCTTAAGACAGACTCTGATTTCTGGAACCACAGTAGGAGTGAGGCTGGGAGGTGACAGGTGAAGACCTGAGCTCCAGTAGCTGTCCCCTACAAGCTGTGGCTCTGACTTCTCGCCCCTGTTAGTCACTCACACTTCCACTCTCATGATTGACCAGATCCCTTCTGCAAGGAGTCTAGATGCTCTACCACACTGCTCCCTCACAGTGTTCTGAAGCCTTCTTGCCAGTCTTTGTCTGCCTAACCATCCCAGGAGCTACCTCTTCCTTTGTTTATGGTTATCCCAAACTGTGAAACACAGTTAAAATATATTTTCACGCCATGGCAAAATTCAAAGCTTTAAAATGAGTAGTTACAATTGTAGTGAGCCCCAAGGCTCTGAGCCTACTAAAGACAGGGAGCTTTCCTTATTGGGGTGCCTGTACTCCCGACTGCGGTTCCTTCTCACACCTGGATGTGACCCACATGCTTCTGTTCAGCTCTCCAGAGACTCAGGTTCTGGGAGCAGCAGACAAGAAGACACAGCCTGTCCTAGCCCCAAAGGAGGAGCCTGCAGTCCCTTTTCCTGTACTCGGCGGGGATCTTCTAGATATCATACATTTGCTTATAATCTAACATTGACTCAGCTTTTCCATATAGATGAATTACCAGGTTATTGAATTATTGAAACAGCTTTTTATTTTTAAATTAAATCACTCAAGTTTCTCAGTCATTTAGGCAACATATAGGTCAGTGCTCCTCAAATTTTGGTGTGAAAACAAATACCCTGGAAAATCTTATTAAAATCCACATTCAGATTCAGTAGGCCTGGGGTAGAATCTAAGACTTTTTATGTGTATTTCCAGCAAGCTCCCAGGTGACGACTATGCTGCTTATTCAAGGCCTCCACCTTATTATTCAGTACCTTAGGAGCCCTCCCTTCCATTAGCAAGAACAGGGTGACTCTGTACTGCATATGATTCCCTTGGATAGTTTAAATTAAAAGGAACATCTTAGTAATAACAGGACAATCACAAAACTTACGCATATGTCGGCCAGTTTCAGGATCTTTTTCCATTTTCCAATCTGTGTATATCACTTCGCCATCCTAAAAATATTACAGGTTCCTGATGAGTACAATGACAACTTAGGAGACAAAAGACCTCACACTCACATGCTAAGACTGACTGTTAACCAAAACAAATGCAAAACAACAAGTCAATTTAATCAAATAATAATTTAATCCAGTGGGGGAGAGGGAAAGTCTCAAAATAAGTGCTCAATTTTATATGGAAAAACCAATGAATTTGTTGTTTTTATCTACATATAATCAAGTGGAGAACATGACAGTTCTGCAGGTACTCCATCTGGGACAAGAGTCCCAACCTCTGGGCATCCAATAAAGGAAGGGATTGTTGATCCATAAAGGGAAGGATCCATTAAGGGAGGGATCAGCCCATCTTATTCAGTGACTAGTTTTCAGCCTGTTAGAAAGTCAATTCTTAATATATATTCGTGGAATAAGAGGGAAAGAGGGGCTATGAATGCATATATGGTAGTGATTACTACTTTTCAGGTTGAGAATAGGAAATGTAAAGTTCAATCTAAATAAAATAGCAAGTGATATATATTCTTATTCTGGCTCACAGTCATTTTAACGAGAGGGGAAGGCAAATGGACCTAGTGTAAGAAGAGGAAGAAACAGCTATGCAAATGGGAGAGAAAACCAATGAGGTGGGAGAGGTTTACAGAAAATAATTAGTCCCTTGCTGTTGTCTGATGGATCAGAAAACTGAGGCTTGGAGAGGTTAAATGACTCGCTCCAGGTCACCTCAGGCAGTCTCCTAATTCCTATGTTTCTTTACTGGATGAGAAGAGAAAAACACAGGAGTTTGTATAAAAAGCGAGATGGACTGGGATCTGTAGGCAAGGAAGAGGAGATGAGAGTATATTTGGTTTATGCAAAGGGAAGGATAAATTCACTGGGGACAGGGTCACTCATTCACCTTCTGTGCTTTTATTCATCTATGCTAATTCATTTAACAGACAAGGACTATATTTGGTGATCTGGTGTTAGAAATTCCAAGTCTGGGCCGGGCACAATGGCTCACATGTGTAATCCCAGCACTTTGGGAGGCCAAGGCGGGAGGATCATGAGGTCAAGAGATCGAGACCATCCTGGCCAACATGGTGAAACCCTATCTCTACTAAAAATACAAAAATTAGCTGGGCGTGGTGGCACGCACCTGTAGTCTCGGCTACTCGGGAGGCTGAGGCAGGAGAACTGCTTGAACATGGGAGGCGGAGGTTGCAGTGAGCCAAGATTGCGCCACTGCACTCCAGCTTGGCACCTGGTGACAGAGCAAGACTCGGTCTCAAAAAAAAAAAAAAAGAAAGAAATTCCAAGTCTGCGGACAAGCCCTCTCGCCACTCACAGTCCTCACAGTCTAAGGAAGCAGATAGATGGGTACATGTTTTGCTAATCTGTGGCCATGTGGCACATCACCCTCAGGGATACTTCTTGAGCACTCAGTGCTTGCCAGTGTTCTTAGGAGCTTTATGGATGTGACCCTCAGCCCTAGCCAAATTCCTGTAAGAGGGTTATTAATATCTCCTGGGTCTCACAGCCAGTACATGAAACACTGAAACTGAACCAAGTCAACGAGGAATAGTGGAACCAATTTAAAATATGTGTGTTGAATGCTCATCACATTGTAAGCCACCTAGCTGGAAACCTTTACATCCTTCTCTAGCCACTTCTGTAATTCTGTTACCCAATTCCACTTCCCTGATCCCTGTGTTGACATTCTTGGCCCCACTGCTCAGGACCTTTTCATTTCTGGGCTGGCCCACCTGAAATCACTGCCTGCCTGGTTTCTCCCCCTCCAGAGTTTCACTCCCTTCCCTCAGTCCACAACCAGCCAGTCGAGATCCCGGAAAGGCCTCCCTGAAGATCTCTATCCAAAATAGATGGATCAGCTGTGTCAAAAGTTGGTAGAATCTTCCACTGGAATGCCAACCCTATGAGGGCAGAGAATTTTGTCTGCTTGTTCACTGCTATATTCCCAGAGTCAAGAGCAATGCCTGGCATATATTAAATGTACAGTGAGTATCTGTTGAGTGATGAGTAAAGAAATTCCAAGCAGGGCAAGGGCTCCAAAGGAAGGCAAGAGTTTGTATTAGGAGATGAGAAAAAAGGCCGGGCGCAGTGGCTCACGCCTGTAATCCCAGCACTTTGGGAGGCCAAGGCAGGCGGATCGCCTGAAGTCAGGAGTTCGGGACACGACTGGCCAACATGGTGAAACCCCGTCTCTACTAAAAATACAAAAAAAATTAGCTGCGCATAGCGGTACACACCTGTAATTTCAGCTACTCAGGAGGCTGAGGCAGGAGAATCACTTGAACCTGGGAGGTGGAGGTTGCAATGAGCCAAGATCGTGCACTGCACTCCAGTCTGGGTGAAGAGTGAGACTCCATCTCAAAAGAAAAAAAAAAAGAAGAAAAGAAAAGAAAAAAAGAGACTGGGTACAGTGGCTCATGCCTGTAATCCCAGCACTTTGGGAGGCTGAGGCAGGTGGATCACGAGGTCAAGAGATCGAGACCTTCCTAGCTAACATGGTGAAACACCATCTCTACTGATACTACAAAAATTAACTGGGCATGGTGGTGTGCGCCTGTAGTCTCAGGCACTCAGGAGGCTGAGGCAGGAGAATTGCTTGAACTCAGGAGATGGAGGTTGCAGGGAACAGAGATCACGCCACTGTACTCCAGACTGGCAACAGAGCAAGACTCCATCTCAAAAAAAAGGAGGGGGATACAATTTATACAGAATCTTATAGGCCATGGTGTGAAGAGTCTGGATTTTATTCAACTCAATTTTACCGAGTTGTCACTGAAAAGTTTGAGCAGTGGGGGCTGTCATGCTTTAATTTCTGCTTTAAGATCTTGCAGTCATTGATCGTTCTAAATCTGGTCTGATGGTGTCACTCCCCTGCTTTAAAATTTTGGTTGCACAAAAGACAAATATTGTACAATTCCACTTATATGAGGTATCTAGAATAGTCACATTTATAGACACAGAAAGTAGATGGTGGTTACCAGTGGGTGGGGAAAGAAAGGAATAGGGAGTTATTATTTAGTGGGTACAGAGTCCCAGTGTGGGATGAGGAAAAGTTCTGGACATGGATGGTGGTGATGGCTGTACAAAATGAATGTACCTTTCCAACAGATTATAGAACTCCTTTGGGGAAGGAGTTTCTTAATACCACCAAATTGTACATTTAAAAATGGTTAAGATGATAAATTTAATGTTTATGGTAAATGACTTAAGATAAATTTTAATTTTATGTTACATGTTAAATGATTTATTTAAGATAAATTTTATGTTACATATATTTTACCACAATTAAAAATATTTTTAAACTTTGCTGTGAAAACCAAGTTATAAATCACATATTTATTTGGTAGTGTCCCATTGCTTACTAAATGAAACTCAAATTACAAATTAACATAGCAGGAAAGGTCCTTCAGTATTGGATTCCAACCAAGCACTCTAGGTACACCTTTCTCTCTTACACCAAACTATTTCACTATGTCCAGAGAAATTCTGGACTTTCATAACTCCAAAATATTGTTCAGGAAGTAACTTGCTATTTGAAATTCCTTCTCAACTTCCAATGTCCAACCAGCTTGTGGGTCACCTTCCCCAAGCTCCTTCTTCCTATTGGAATGGTCTCTGGACTGGTGTTGGTATTTATCATGTGTCTGCTCCTTGACTAGGCAGAGAGTGCCTTGAGGAGAGAGGGACCATGATATTCACTTCTGATTCCAGCCCCCAATGCTGTGCCTGAGACACAGTTACGTTCTCCAGAGCTTGTGGAATTGATTACTTTCCTCTTCATACCTAAGTGTGGATGCAGATTGCAAACTGGTGAGACTGAGCTACGGCATCTTCCCATGGTGACTTGGCCTGGGAGAGATACTCTGTCTCTATTTCAGGAAAGAGAGTCATGAGTGAAAAGAGCATCTCTGCCTCCATATGACTGTAGAATTCTGAGCCTCATTTCTTCTTTTATATAATGGCAATAATAATATCAACCTTGCAGGATTACTGGGATTAAATGGGATATAATTTGGAAAATAACTTGGCACAGACACTGATACACAGAAAATGTCCAGTAAATGTGAGCTCACTTTGGTTATTATTACAGTATGTCCTTAGAAAATGGCAGCCATTGCCATTATTATATCCAATTGTTATTTATCTTTTGAATTGAGTTTTTTACCGTCTTTTCTACTAGACTGTGTTGGCCCAACAAAACAGTACATTTTCTTAGTAAATCTCTAACACTTACTATGGTTTCTTCCAAATGAGAAAGGTATTTGATGAATATTTGCAGACTAAACAATACATTATTAGCTAAAAGCATATGCAGTTTTATAGATTTTTCCACAACTGTTCAGGAACATTTTAAAGGTGAATCTATGAGGTATCAAAGTTAAAAATATTTAATGCAAACAAACATACTAAAATATGTAAACGGTATAATTTATGTCTTTACACAGCAAAAATATACAATAAGACGTTATAATAATATATTTCAGTGTAAATAATTATTAATTTTAAAAGCTAATAATCCCAATTTACCTCTGTTCCCACAAAGAACTTTGTGCAGAAGTCATCTATTGGCTTGAGAAGATTGGCCATCCCACTTTCTAGATTATGGTATGGGTTCATTTCTCCTGCCTTCACTGTTTTGCTCTGTGTTAACGTTTTGTCTTTCAGGGGAATGTGGGTAAAAGAAATACATATTTACAGTGAAACATCTTTTAAAACATAGACAGTTTACACTTTCTGCCCCTTGCCACCCACATTTGCCCCATTCCCTTCCCAATGTAATGGGCATAAGTCCAAGCATTTTAGATTTCCAATTTAGCAGCAGAACCCTTTTTTGTTCCAAACCAAACATCAATGACTGTACTGTATTGTAGCTCTAGCTGTACATGCACGTAGTGTATAGCATAGCTAATCTGGGGACTGAAACACAAACATCATTGGCAACCTGTTTCTTCTTAGAAGTATTTGATGTTACCTTGTTTTAAAAATCTTTTTGTACTCTAAAATTAATAAATGGTATTTATATAAGCTTTGGAGAATAGAGGAAAGTGTGAGTAAAAAGAACAAAAATCATCCATTATCACGTCTCTCAGAGATAATATTAAAATATTGTGACTTATGAATATATAAACTTAAAAAAAAGTGGATCATATCCTATTTTAGTTTTGTATACTTGTTTTCTGTTCTCTTAATGCTATGTCTTCAACATTTTCCCAGGTAACTTATTAGTTTTTCAAAATATGATAATGATAATCAATTCCTGGGAAAGACGGTAGAGAAATATATGCTCATAAAACCCTCCTCTCATCACACTTCCTCAATATGTCCTCTGAGTTATATTACTCAGGAGGAAATCATAAAAACCATAAAACCAACCAACCAACAGACAAATGAAAACTAAAACAGGAGAAGAAAACTTCAGCTATACCAAAAAGACATATTACATTTCAAAAAACTTTAGCATGATTCTGGATAAAACTTAAAAGTGATTGTCATGATTTAGTTGACACAGTCAACCTATACTTTTATTGTCTGGGATCTATATGTTTTGAGAGGTATCTTTTCCCACTAAGTAAGACATCAAAAATCAATATAAAAATGAACCAAACATCAAACTAGATCTTTAAATATCTGTATTACAAAGTGTAAACCAACATTTCAAATATGACTAGGCATATTCAATCACATTGTTCTTATTAAAATATATTATTTATAATACATGTAAGGAAGAGCAAGAAGGCATTTTGTATCCATTTAATATATACAATTAAAATAATTAAGATATTTATTTCAAATTCTTCACTCTTCACTTCAACGTCTGTTCCTCTCTTTAAATCATGTACACAAATACATTAGGGAAGTTGAATATGTATGTAATTTGTAAATACATACATACACAAACACACACACACACACACACACACACACACACACATTGAGAATCTGTACTCAAAAATGTTAAATGAGGGGGTGTAGGATTAAAAGTGTGAAGACTTCTGTTCTAACAAGGGGAGACAAGACCCTGATCTATAGGGCTACAACTGATAATGAAAAGGAAAAGATACATGTAAAGGAAAACATGATTATCCTGAATGAGAGACTGGATGTAGAGGCCTGAAGAGAGAATCAGGTTATCGATTCTGTTCTGGACACATTGACTTTGATAGGGTAGACTGGGTTTAAACCCAGGAGACAGCAAGAGTCAGATGGAGAATTCTCAGCAGAGATAAAAGTTAGAGTCACGCAGGTAGACTGCGTTACCAATGAGGAAAGCAAACAGCTGAAATTCAAGTTCAAGGTACATTCATGAGTAGATGGCAGCAAGGTGAAATGGCGCCAGGAAAGGAAATAGAGGAGAGAAAATTGAAGAAGTGGCAGGATAGAAAAGTGACAAATACTAAGAAAAGTGTGAGCTCCAAGAAAACAGGCTGAGTTAATAGCATTTAATGTGGTAGAGCAGGGGTCCCCAACCTCTGGGCTACAGATACTGGTCTATGGCATGTTAGAAACCAGTCAGCATAGCAGGAGATGAGCAGCAGGTGGGTGAGCGAGCATTACTGACTGAGCTCCACCTCTGTCAGATCACAGCAGTATTACATTCTCACAAACACGAACCCTATTGTGAACTGCACATGCACATCTAGCATGCTCCTTATGAGAAGCTAATACCTGCCCCACCACCTCCCCCTACCACCCCGTGGAAAAATTATCTTCCGCAAAACTGGTCCCTGGTGCCAAAAAGGTTGGGGATGGCTGTGGTAGAGTCAAAGAAAGTGAGGTCAGGGAAAAATGTTATTAACTACGTTTATTCAGAGTTGACAGGAATGACTTTGGATACTTAGATTCAAAATCATCCTCATAGGTCATGGATTTCCCATCCTTTGAGATAGTAATAACAACAGCAACTGACATTTATTGAATGATTACTATGTGCCAGGCACTAAAGTGTGTGCTTTATAGGAGCTATTTCATTCAATCCTCACGAGAACTTCCAAGGTGGTTATGCATTGATCCCCCTCCAAGGATGAGTGAACTGAGGCTCAGAGAGGTTGAGTAATTTATGCAAAGTCTCACACATGGTATCTAACATTTACTGTGTGTTGACTATGTGCTATTTTGAGAGCTTGGTGTATAACTCGTTTCACTTTCATAATGCCCTATGAGGTCGTTCCCTTTATTATTTACTCCCCTAATCTTCCTTACTCTATTTTCAAATAGATTAAAACAAAAAACAACCACCAACTAAGGTACAGAGAGGTAAATAAATAATACATTGTGGCTTTGGGATTTAAACCCAGACCATCAACTCCAGAATCTAACTTCTTAGCTGCTGTGCCACATTGCTTAGAAGAATATATGTAAAGGTTGTAAAGAATATATGTAAAGGCTGGAATAGCCCTCAGGCTGGAATAGCCTTCAGGCTGTAAAGGCTATTCCAACAGAGGAATTCCAAAACCATTTAGAGCAAGGGCTTTCTTATCAGAATAAATACAGAATTTCTTAAAGTGACCACTTAGAAGAGCACGGATTGTCATGGACCAAAAATGGCAGACAAAGGGTGGGTAGTCCCTGGCTACTAGATGGTAACAGAGTACCAGCCACTGACACAAAGTCTGAACAGGCCTCAAGAGAAAATGGTGGGATGGCAAGGACTTGTGATACACAGTCAAAGGAGAACAAGCACAGGATCAAGAATCAAAATGTGATCAACAACCTTATGAGTATATTCTAGTTAACAGGGCCAAGTGTTCCCAGAATGGATGGATAGTTGGCAGTGTGACCAAAGGAAATCTGAAATACCATAGTTGATCTCAAAATCCTGAAAGCTGGTCATTCACACAGGAGGCAGATCAGGGCCATATAGTGACCTTCCCTCTAAGATCAGGAAAAAAACAGGGATGTCCACTGTCACACTTCATTTAACATTCTGGAGGCTCTACACAGTACAATCAGGTAAGAAAAAAAATAGTCATCCAGACTAGAAAGAAAGTAAAACTGTCTTTATTTGCAAATGATATTATCATCTATATAGAAAAATCAGTATGTCTAAAAGAAGCCACCATAACTAGTAAGAGATTTTAGCAAGATTTCAGGACATAAAATCAATATTCAAAGATAAATTGTAGGCCGAGCACGGTGGCTCACGCCTCCCAAAGTAATTCCAGAACTTTGGGAGGCTGAGGCAAGCAGATCTCCTGAGTTCAGGAGTTTGAGACAGCCTGGCCAACATGGTGAAACCCCATCTCTACTAAAAATACAAAAATTAGCCGGGTGTGATGGCACATGCCTATAGTCCTAGCTACTTGGAAGGCAGGAGAATCACTTGAACTCAGGGGGCAGAGGTACAGTGAGCTGAGATCATACCACTGCACTCCAGCCTGTGCGACAGATCAAAACTCTGTCTCTAATAATAATATTAATAATAATAATAAATTGTATTTTTATACACAGGCAATGAACAATTGGAAATTAAAAAATTTTAAGTACCATTAATAAGAGCATCAAAAAATATGAAGAACTTAGAAATAAACCTCTCAAAAGAGGTGAAAGATTTATACACTGAAGAGTACAAAAATCACTGAGAATTTAATGACCTAAATACATGAAGAGATATACTGTGTTTATGTGTTAAAACTCATTTTGTTAGATGCTAATTCTCATAATATTGACCTACAGATTCAAAATAACCTTAGTCAAAATCCTAGCTAGCTTCTTACGCATAACAAGCTCTTTCTAAAATTCACATGGAAAAGCAAAAAAAAACCTCCAACAGTAAAAAGCTACTTTAAAAAAAAAATATTTGGAGGACTAACACTATCTAATTTCAAGACTAATTATAAAGCTAGCATAATCAAAACAGTGTGATATTGCTCTAAAGACAGGTCAATGGAACAGAACAGAGTTTAGAAATAGACGTAATTACATACATACAAGTGATTTTTGACAAAGGTACAAAGCAGTTCAGTAGAGAGGATGGTGTATTCAACAAATGGTGTGGGGATACCATATACAAAATAATGAACTTTGATCCATAACATATATCATTCACAAAAATTAACTCAAAAGTAATCATAGACCTAAATATGAAACCACAAAACTTCTAGAAACATTAGGAAAAAAATTGGCAACTATAGGCTAGGCAAAAATTTCTTAAATTCAACATCAAAATCAGGATCCACAACAAGAATAAACTGATAAACTGCACTTCCCCAAAATTAAAAACTTCTGATTTTCAAAAGACTGCTAAGAGATGAAACAACAAATTGCAAACTAGGAGGAAATATTTTCAAATCACATATCACTAGTCCTGAGAAAAAACTAGTATATAAAATATATTAAGCTGTCTCATAATTCAATAATAAGAAAACAAACAGGCTGGGTGCGGTGGCTCATGCCCATAATCCTAGCACTTCGGGAGGCCAACTTGGGCAGATTGTTTAAGGACAGGAGTTTGAGACCAGCCTGGCCAACATGGCAAAACCCTGTCTCTACTAAAAACACAAAAATTAGCCAGGCATGGTGGCACACACCTAAAATCCCAGCTACTCGGTTAGCTGATGCATAAGAATCACTTGAACCTGGAGGCAGAGATTGCAGTGAGCCAAGATCGTGCCACTGCACTCCAGCCCGGGTGGCGGAGTGAGACTCGGTCTCAAAAATAAAAATAAAAATAAAAATAAAACAAACAACCCAACTGATAAATGGGAAAAAGATCTGAACAGACACTTATCCAGGGAAGATAAAAAGGTGGCAAAAAAACGTGAAAATCTGCTTGACAACTTTAGTCATTAGGTAAGCGTAAATGAGATATGACCATGTATACTTAAGAATGGTTAAACTAAAAAGATTACCCATATCAACTGTTGGCAAGGATGTGGAGAAAATGGAACTCTCCATACATTGTAGTGGGAATGTAAATGGTAAAACTAGAAAATGCCTTAGCAGTTTCTGAAAAAGTTAAACATATGCCTGCCATATAATACAGCCATTCTATTCCTAGGGATGCACCCAAGAAAATATGAAGGCGTATGTCCATACAAAGACTTGTATATGAATGTTTGTAGAAGCTTTATTTGTAATAGGCCTAAGCTGAAAACAATCTAAATGTTTATCAACAGGTGAATGGATAAACAACTGTTGTATATTCATACAATGAAATGCCACTCTAATAAAAAGGATTCATTCAGACAACATGAATTAATTCTAAAATAATCATGCTTATTAAAAGAAGCCAGATTGGGCCAGGCGCGGTGGCTCATGCCTGTAATCCCAGCACTTTAGGAGGCCGAGGCGGGTAGATCACGAGGTCAAGAGATCGAGACCATCCTGGTCAACATGGTGAAACCCTGTTTTTACTAAAAAATACAAAAAATTAGCTGGGCATGGTGGCGCGTGCCTGTGATCCCAGCTACTCAGGAGGCTGAGGCAGGAGAATTGCCTGAACCCAGTAGGCGGAGGTTGCAGTGAGCCGAGATCGCGCCATTGCACTCCAGCCTGGGTAACAAGAGCGAAACTCCGTCACAAAAAAAAAAAAAAAAAAAAAGATTGCTGCATGTGGTGGTGCATGCTTGTAGTCCCAGCTCTTAGGAGGCTGAGACAGGAGAATAGCTTGAGCCCAGGAGTTAGAGGCAGCAGTTAACTATGATCATGCCCCTGCACTCCACCCTAGGTGATGGAGTAAGGCCCCATCTCTTAAATAAATAAAAAGAGTATATACTGTATGACTTACATAAAATTCTAGATAGTGCAAACTAATGTATAGTGATAGAAAGTAGATCCAATGTGGCCTGGGTGTGAGGGAGGTGCTGGAGGGAAGCGTCCCAAAGAGAATTCCTCTTTGAATAAACTTTTGGGAGTGGTGAATATGTTCATTAACTCGATTATGTTGATGGTTTCGTGGATGTGTATGTATGTCAAAAGATATCAAATTGAACACTTTGACAACAGGTAGTTCATTGCATGTCAATTATACCTCAGTGTGGTTGTTAAAAATGAATTTTAAAAACCCCTCACACTTTAAAAGAGATAATGATACCCTTTCTATAAACTAGACAAAGGTAGTCACATCCTCCTGGCCACCTGTTTTCATTAGGTTAAAAAATAATACTAGCACATTTAATAAGTTACCTTTTTACAAATTACATTAACCTCTCTCAGCCTTGATTTTCTTAATTATAAAACAGTAATGGAAATTCCCAGCTTGTAGATTGTTGTGATCATTAGCATCTGTTTTTGCTTACTATAGTATACCCAGGGCCTAGCACAAAGTAAGCAATTCATAAATATCTGTTTAATGAATGAAAGCATGTGCAATAGTAGCACAGTACCTGAGCCATGGCTGGAATGCAATACATTATAACCAATGATTGAATACAAAAGAGGAGGAAAAGAAGGAAGAGGAAGAGCGGTGGAGAAGGCGAAAACTCACATTAGATTCCCTCTAGAATGAAGCAGGCCCTAATAGAGAAACAGCATGCAATGGTTTAATCCTTTGAAAATATCTATAAAAATTTAGTGATTCAAATTTTTTTAGCAGATTTTGGGTTATATTAATAAAACACATGGCTCCAAAGTGAAATTTTGCTCAAGCTGGGTATTAGGTATATGTAATATATTTTTCTTAGATATCCTATCATTTAACTGAACATTGAAAAATTTATAAATGGAAATCCTTTTGATAAAGCAAATGTCTGGGAAATATTTCAATTGCTAGTTATTCTCAAACATTTTCACTATGCATTGTTCTCCAGGTGGGATATTCATGCAGGCCTTTATCTTAATAGTTTTGACAGCTTACATGTATGCCCTTTAATTACTTCAACAAAGATGTGTGGGTTTAGTTGAGATAGATTTAAAAGTCAGTTTTCTTTCTTTATTCAGTTTTATCTTGGTACCATATAAATATTATTTTTAAAAATTATATTCTAATTGAGAATGGTAATTTGTTTCTTGATACTTCATAACTTATTTTGCTAGGCTTCAGATGTGTTTCATTCTATAGCATTATTATTTGAGCACATAACATATTCATTAAGTGGACTTCATTTTCATTTCATGTAATGAGTTTCTGAAGACACATAAATGTGCTCAATAAATATTTGTGAAGCTGAAATGAACTGAATCTTTTTTGTGTACAGGCAGTTTTAATGTGTTGGCAATAGCTACTGTTGCCATTATAAAGTTCCACATTGGAGGGTTTGATTTTTTGTATTCCTTTTAAAAATTAGACTATCCTAGTGGTAACTCACATTAGTCATAATCAGCTACTAACACTCTAACTAGTAAAAAAAATTTTTTTAAATAAGCAAAGGCAGTTACCTTCTGTTTTGTAAAGAAGATGGTCTTCATTCAGGCTTATTCTGGTTGGGCAGTGGTCTAAACTTGTTTCACCCTTGGACAGCCTTATCTTTTGGGAGAACATATAGGAAAGATTATTTCCACATATCCAGAAGTTATCCTTGGGTAATTTATTCTTTCCTTTCCCTTCTGCTCCCAGATTGAAGGAAACCCACATCCTTTTTTTTCTTCCTTTGTCCCTCACATTTCTAGTTGCCTTTCTCCACGGAGAGCACCTAAACCACATTTCTAAACCCAGCCACAAAAAGGAGCTTGTCTGAAGACACATTTCCACATCCCAACTTCTCATGTGTCATTTTCTTTCTGAAGAAAATGTCTTGTATGGTATTCCGTAATACATCCTTAGTAGTTTTAGTATAAAATAATAACTTGTTACCCTGTTCCCTAAATTTTCAGTTAAATGGAACTCCAGAAAGTTGGGCAGGGACCTTGCATCTTCTTGGCCACCTCCAAGTCCTCTCAGGAACACATGCCCTGGAGTTCCAGAAGTGGCCCTGGGCCTGCACTGCATCCTGGTGGCTGGAAAGAGAAACTGTCACACTTCACAGTCTTCCCTCACAGCTCCCTCAGCCCCTTCTCCGTCAGGATGTTTGTTCACATGCTATGCAATTATTTTTAGATGAGTTTGGGATTGTTTGTTTGAACTCTTCATAGCTCAGTAGATCCTACCCACAGTCTTCCAAATTTATAATCTTCTCTTTCCAATTCTTTCCCAGTTACCTCAGCAATATTCTTATTCCTCCATGTTCTCTCTTCCATTGGGAGCAAATATAAAATAATATAATTCTTGTGATACTTATAAATCAGAAGAAAAGTGTTAAGCTTAAAATTAAAACGACATTCTAAAGAAAGATAGCCACCAACGTTTGAAGTCCATTTATATTTTCCACACATATCTCATCCATAGCCACATTTTTCTCAAAACTGCTTTTCTTCAAGCTCTGCCGTGCAATATAAATACAAACAACTTTTCATTCAATTAATTTTCGGTTCTGTTTGGTCATAGGTATTATCAAGCTTTCTGTGCTCTAATATGCCAAAAACATATAGAAGGAACAATATTGGTTCCTTCTACTGATAGGCAAAATATGCAGAATTTTGGCTATAGTAGGGAGGAAAATTAGCTTTTCTGGGCTAACTTGAGCACCAACCAATTTTCAGGCAACTGATATGCAATGGAATAATTGTTACACAAATTGTTTGGAAATTGTGGCTTGTTTGCATAAGAAATATCAATCTTAAGTTCATGGTAATTTTGATTTCTGCCTGGATCTAAAAAGGCATCAAAATAACTTGGTGGGGGGAAGGGAAAAAGGGAAGAAAGGGTTGAAAAACTGCCTTTTGGGTACTATGTTCACTACTTGGATGATGGGTTCAACGGAAGCCCAAACCCCAGCATTATACAACATAACCATGGGACAAACCTGCATGTGTACCCCCTGAAAATTAATAATAAAATAATTAAAAATAATTAAAATATAAAAATAAATAATTTTTAAAATAATTAAAATATCTTAGATGAGTTTGGGGTTGTTTGAACTATTCATAGCTCATTAGATCCTACCCCAGTCCCCCAAATTTATAATCTTCTCTTTCATATTCTTTCCCAATTCTCTTTCCAATTCTATTATTATTTCTTAAAAATAATAATTAGCCGGGCACAGTGGCTCAAGCCTGTAATCCCAGCACTTTGGGAGGCCAAGGCGGGTGGATCACGAGGTCAAGAGATCGAGACCATCCTGGTCAACACGGTGAAACCCCGTCTCTACTAAAACTACAAAAAATTAGCTGGGCATGGTGGCGCGTGCCTGTAATCCCAGCTACTCAGGAGGCTGAGGCAGGAGAATTGCCTGAACCCAGGAGGCGGAGGTTGCGGTGAGCCGAGATCGCACCATTGCACTCCAGCCTGGGTAACAAGAGCAAAACTCCGTCTCAAAAAAAAAAAAAAAAATAAAATAATAATAATAATAATAATAATAAAATAGTGAGAGCTTAAAGCTCTCCCAGGAACTCTGAAACCTATCACTGTTATTGGCACAATTAGATAGTACAACCGAAATGTTTTTCTGCTCCCTTTTTCTGTATATCACAAACATCAGCTATATTAGCAACCATATACTTCTTCATTTTCAACTTTTCACAGTAAATATGTGTAAATCATTATACAATATATACAATATCATGTATCAATTAAAAATACAACTAAAAAAACCTCAATCAAGGAATTTATTGGTTGAATAAACACAAATTGTACAGTCTACTGTTAATTTGAGCTGCTCTACTTTTAGAGAGAGTGTGTATATGTATGTCTATGCATACAAAGTGAATAGCGTATTATGCAAACAGGATGGACTAAACCCCACATTACTTACCTTACTGAGAGGTTTCCAGGAAAGATCTAGATGCAAAAAAGTAGATGGTACATCAAAAGGAATTTCAATACTTTCTTCCTTCTTTTTCTCTGTTGTTTGAGGGGTTAAAGGTTTCTGTGGTCTAATATCCCAAAAACATATTGTACTAAAAAGAAAGTTTATATTTTATTTTTTTATTAAGTACAAACAAGAGATGCAGCCTCAGGACTACCATTAATGCTGCTACATATTAGCATTGTGACCATGGCTATATTTTAATGTATCTGAAACTAAGATTTTTATAAAAGTGGATAGCTTTGTACTTTATATTTTAGAGAATTAAACTGTTTATTGGGTTGTTTAAACAACCTCCCTCATCTTGGGACTAATATTATATATGAGAATTGAGTTTGAAATTGATGCAATCAGTACATTTGATAAATAAATTTGAATTCTGCCCCCTGCCCCCACTTTTTGACTGTTATAAATAATGCTGCCAGTGAACATGTGTGTATATTTGCATTTCTCTTGGTTGTATCTAGGACTGGAATTGCTGGGTTAAATGGTAACTCTGTGTTTAATCTTTTGAGGAACTGCCAGATTGTTTTCCAAAGTAACTGCACCATTTTTACATTCTGTCGGCAATGTGCAATCACTCTAATTTATCCACATCTCTCAATTCACCAGCATTTGTTGCTTTTTGTCTTTTGATTATAGCATCCTAGTGGGTATGAAGTTGTATTTCCTCAAAAGTAGTTTTGATTTGCATTTGTGCTTTTGATACAATATTTAAGAAATTGCCCCTCAATTCAAAGTTATGAAGACACGTGACTATGTTTTCGTCTACGAGTTTTCTAGTTTTAGCTCTTACATTTAGGTCATTATTCCATTTTAAACGTTTGTATATGGGGTGAGGTAGGAATCCAACTTTATATTTTGCATGTGGATATCTAGTTGTCCCAGCACCATTTGTTGAAAAGATTATCTTTATCCACTGAACTGTCTTGGCATCCTGGTTGAAAATCAGTTGGCCACAGATGTATGGGTTTATTTCTGGACTCTCAAGTCTATTTCATTGATCTATGTGTCTGTCCTTATACTAGTTCTAATACATCAGTCTCTATTACCATAGCTTTGTAGAAAGTTTAGAAATCTGGAAGTGTGAGTCTTCCAACTTTTTCTTCCTTGACAAGATTGTTTTGGCTATTCTAGGTCTCATTATGGTTTTGATTTGCATTTCCCTGATAGCTGATGATACTGAGCATCTTTTTATGTGCTTACTGATTATTTGTTTATCTTCTTTGGGGAAATATCTACTGAGAACCTTTGTTCACTTTTTAATTGGGTCATCTGTGTTTTTATTGTTGCATGGTAAGAGTTCTTCTATATATTCTGAATACAACTCTTTTATCAGATATATAATTTGTAAATATTTTTTCCCATTCTGTGGTTGCTTTTTCAATTTCTTGGTAATGACTTTGGAAGCTCAAAATGTTTAATTTTGATAAAGTCCAATTTATTTATATTTTTCTTTTGTTGCTTGTGCTTTTGGCGTTTTGTCAAAGTGACATAATCTTAAAAGTAATATAGTGAAAATAACATACACAGAGTTGGATATAATGTGCTTGGTACACAGTAGGCACTCAACAAGACAAGTGTTATTTATCCTTATTCCTTCTTCCTCAAAGATTAATTCTAAAACTCAAAGGAGATATCTTAAAAATTTTTTAGAAGTTCCACACGCATATACAGAGTACACCAAAAATAATACTCTATATATGCGAAACTTTATAAAGAATGTTCACATACACTATGTCATTTGATTTTCATAATTAACCTGTGAGGAATATGTTTCTGATAATGAAACTACAACACACTATAATGATACTTATGTGTATTTATTAATTATTTACACTAGTCTGAAATTAATTATATTCTTTGTATCATTTATGTAAAAATATATACAGAAAGCCGGGCGCTGTGGCTCACACCTGTAATCCTAGCACTTTGGGAGGCCGAGGTGGGTGGATCACCTGAGGTCAGGAGTTCAAGACCAGCCTGGCCATCATGGTGAAAACCCCACCTTAGAAAATATATATATTTATATATAAATATATATATATATATATATATATATATATAATGAAAATGGCTAAAATATGCCATATTAGCTCCATAATTTCTATCACCAAAGTTATATATAATCTGATAAATTTAGAATATATTAAATAACTTAGATGTATAAGTTTAAGTATTAAATAGCAACTCAAATAAGACTAACAAATTTTTAAATCTAATTTAATCAATATAGTCACTTTAATAACAGATAAATGGTTAAAATTAATAAAAATATTAATCATTTTTATATTGTCAAATCGATTTCTTGAAAAAAACACCCCAAGTGACATATTAAGATCTGTTTTTAAACATACTTATGGTTGGCTTAAAATTGTTTTTTAAAATGATATTGCTCTTCTTAAATCTTATAGCATTATTAGCATCATTCATGAAATGGCTTTGCTAAATACAGATAGCATCAGTTCAACTTTCTATATAAATCAGTTACACATTCTTAATTAATGGAAATTCATTTTGTTATATTCTATATTATAAGACCCTTAGCATGGCTGAAGTATAAAGGTTAGGAGTAGTGGACTTTTCCAGGTAACTGAAAGCTTTTCTAAAAGCACAACTTTATTTTTCACTTTAATAACTTTTGAAGGAAATATTTCCAGAATATTCCCATATTTACACAATAATCATATAAAATAATAATTTAACCAACTAGCCTTCTTCCTTCCTTTCAAACTCAAGAGCCATCATTATATAGAACAACTCAGGACCCACATCAATATGCTTTTAAATGTTCTCCCAGTATAGTTTTACATTCTGTTGTTTACAATCAACATTATAGCACAATTGTTTCCCTATGAAATCAAATTTAATGACCTAAATACATGAAGAGATATACTGTGTTTATGTGTTAAAACTCATTTTGTTAGATGCTAATTCTCATAATATTGACCTACAGATTCAAAATAATATAATGTAATTTAATTGTTCCATGATATTTCATATGGTATGGGTGATGTATTGTCTTTGCCTGGTGGACAACTTCCCCCTTTTCTTTGGCAAGAGCATTCCAGTGTTCTTTGGGGAACCGCCCCGTTCTCCATTGCTGCAATCAGGTTGGGACTGTCACTCAAGGTTGTCTGTCATTTCTTCCCTGGCCAAAGGGATGGATTCATGATACAATGGGAGCCCAGCAAACCTCTTCCAGTTACTCTGAATCTTGAGCAACAGAACACAATCACTGGCACTGATCCATTCAGGGAAAAGGGGCTGGCCGTTTGTTTTTGCTACCCAATCCCTGGGGCTGTTTCCAAGGCCCAAGTCAGCTCTTCGTTTGATTCAGGAACATACTTACTAGCTACAATGTAGGACATTCAGTACTGTTATATATAACTTATTCTAATTTAGTCAGCTATGGGTGAAATATGAATTTGCCTTCAAAGTCTTATATTTTCTTTTCTTTTTTTTTGTTTTTTGAGATGGAGTTTCGCTCTTGTTGCCCAGGCTGGAGTGCAATGGTACAATCTCGCAGAGCCTATATTTTCCCTCTATAAATATTTTACAGGGTTGTTGCAAATATAAAAATAGTTAACCTATTAAAGCACCCAGTAGAGTATTGGCATAAATATCCAATACATTTATTTTCAATAAATTTATTTCTTTCCCTTAAGTTAGCCACTGTCAATATTCATTGCCTGTAGTAACAGAATCTTCCCCAATACATGCTCACAGGATTAATCATGTCTCCCTCACCCCTGGACTGTGGCTGTTGCTAACATCACTTGTGCCTTCTCCTGCCACACCACAGCTGCTTCTGTGGCTTATGGTGTAATTGTTTCCATTGGGGTCAAAGCTGTTTGGAATGTGAAAGTTTGTCCAGCATTTGGATGCTAAATAACAGTACTCTTCATATGTCCTGTTTCATTATGAATTCTTAGTTCTATAAATTGGGAGATGTAATTTTATTTAAGTGAATATTCTTCAACATAGCTACTGAGTTGTTTATAAAAACACTTTTTACAATAAAAGGTTAAAACTCTTCTACTTTTAAAAAGAAGCTTTCCCAATTAAATGTTGTAATCTTTATAATTTTTAGATAAAACTGAATGTAAATAACATATATTACAAATTTACAAATATGAGAATGTGAAGAACTATGGATAATGCTATCTAACATTATCAACCACAAGGTTTAGTTAGTTCTTTACATAATATATTTACCTCTATAAAACAATTTTTAAACCAGCAACAATCCGTAACTTTCTTTCATTTAGTTATATTAGATTTAATTGCTACAATAAAGATTAAGAAGACACTGATTTTAGAAGCATCTAAGAAAAAACAACATGTATGAAAACACATTAGGAAATGTTTGAAATAAGACTTACCAATCTGCTGAACATGTGACAAGCTGACAGCATATTCCACTTCGATTTTCAAAGACAGAGCCCATCCTGTTAATCTATTTTTCAAAAGTGCAAGAGAAATAACATTGTTTTTCTCATAGCTATTTATCTTTTACATTTTTTCTTCTTTGTTTTAAATGTTAATAAAAGAACTATCTCAGAAGTTTGGGAAATAGGTTTTAAAATCAAAAACAATTCTGCAATATATTCTTGTCTAGTTTTTTGTCATGGAAACATTTTTAGGTAGTTTTAATGAGAAGCATATAAATTTTTATACTGAGATTTTTCACTCCACATAAATTGAACATTTACCTATATATTCATAAATTGTTATCATTATTATTTTGACATGGCGTCTCACTGTGTGGCCCAGGCTGGAGTGCAGTGGTGCAATCTCATTCACTGCAATCTCTGCTTCCAAGATTCAAGGGATTCTCCTACCTCAGACTCCCGAGGAGCTGGTAATACAGGCATGTGCCACCACACCTGGCTAAATTTTGTATTTTTAGTAGAGTAGGGGTTTCGCTATGTTGGCCAGGCTGGTTTGGAACTCCTGGCCTCAAGTGATATGCCCACTTTGACCTCCCAAAGTGTTAGGATTACAGGTGTGAACCACTGTGCCTGGCATCATAAATTATTCTAATCCTTTTATAATATACGGATCATATACCACCATTTCATTATCCATTATTATTAGAAATGTAGGCTCTGTCAGTTTTTGTACAGTTAAACATAGGTGCTTTTATGAGGTTGTTTAGCAGGTAACATCAATGGGAAAGAGGCTAAGTGTTAAATGAAACACCAAATGTAAGTGTGCCTTGACTGTTGTAAGACACGACCCTGTTGTAATTAAGGGCATAACTCTGCATGCACAGAGAGGATTATCAGGAGCGTCTGTGGTTCCTCAGATCCTGGAAGGTCAGGTAAGTATACAACCATAAAGACAAACACCAATGCAGAAGTTGGGCAGTCAGCTTTTTTTTTTCCGTCGACTTCACTTTCATATTTATATTCGTAGTTTTACTTGGTTTCTCATTTTTATGTTTTTAAAAATTAAACACAGGTAAAATGAAAGGTAATTGTTTATTTCTGGAGAAGAGAAAAATGTATACAAGAAAGTCTAGATTCTTTCTTCACATGCACTACTTTTGGAATAAAGTTCCAAATATCAACTTTGAAGATATATAAAAGGATAAATTTTTCTTAACAAGTGGACCAGTTACTGTGCCATGGATATTTTTTCATAGAATCTATATACTGTAAACTAAACATATTCTTATAGTTTATGGGAAGCTTAAAGCAATTATATATTAACAGAGAAGATGGTACTATATTTTACTGCAAAATATTATAAAAGTGATACAATTTTCACCCACCAGCCTCTCGGCACACTCAATTCCAGATTGTGCCCAGCAAAATTACATGGTATGTCACAGATCTTTAGGGTTCCCTGCCCTCAAATATCTGAGATCATAAATCTTAAATTCATATATGCTAAGGGTGTAAAATATTTGCAGTTCATTTTTACACATCAAGCCCTCATCTTCTCCACTACTGTATTATACCAGGGTTGATACCACCCACATTTTTTAGTTAGAAACCAATCGAATTGAAAGATTGGCCTTATTCTTACCCCATCTCAGATACTGGTCTGGCAACAGTAACCCAATTTTTTGATGCTTAGTTCCTGGTTATTTCACAATTTAAATGTAAATTAATTGTTGACTTGAAACACCTTCTTTGCATAAAATCTGAAAATATATAATTCAGCATGAGAAAAGTATAAGGCCATCAAGTATCACCTCAAATGTGTCAGACAGCCAGTGTATATCTGTAATTACTTTCTTATGTCCACTCTCTATTGAAGAGACTGCGCAGTGTCTGATATACATTGCTTCTTTATTACTCTCTGGTTCAAGGAGAAACATAGGCTGAAAAATATTAAAAGAAAGTTAAGTGCTAATTTCAGAGGCTGATGAATGAACTCATACTTTACTCATCATTCCAATTAAACTTAACAACTTAGAGATATAGTAGTTCAAGGAAAAACATAAATTAGTGTTTCCATATATCATATATTTAGTTAATAGGATTATCTACTTTCCCTTTCAGTTTGGTCTAAGATTCTCTCTCGCTCTCTCTCTTTTTTTTTTTTTTTTTTTGAGACAGTCTTGCTCTGTCTCTTAGGCTCGATGGAGTGCAGTCGCATGAACTTGGCTCACTGTAACCTCTGCCTCCTGGGTTCAAGCGATTCTCCTGCCTCTGCCTCCCGAGTAGCTGGGAACAGGAATGTGCCACCACACCCCGCTAATTTTTTTTGTACTTTAATAGACACAGGGTTTCACCGTGTTAACCAGGATGGTCTTGATCTCCAGACCTTATGATCTGCCCACCTTGGCCTCCCAAAGTGCTGGGATTACAGGCATGAGTCACCACACCTGGCTTCTAAGATTATATCTCTAAACTTAATAAGTATTATTGACCTACTCCATAAAGAATCAATGAGACATCTCATTCTAGAAAGAGTATTTCTTTGTGCCAATAGAAGGCCACATCTCATCCTTCTTTGGTAAGAGAATTGTTGATGTTAAGCCTAAAGAACTGGGTTGGAGCAGATGTGCAATATGGCAGGTAGGTATGGAGTTGGGAACTGAGGAATCTTCTCAACCATCTTAACAGAATCCATAGCCTCACAAAATCATGGTGTATTATCATCAAATATGATGTAACCCCTTAATTTTATGCATGAGAAAAGCCATCCTGCTGAGGTGAGGTGGCACACCAAAATTCATAGGACTACAGTGTACAACTTGGTTACCCGCCCTTCTGTCTGGTGCTCTTTCACCTCACTTTAGGCAAGTCACTTGGTCCCTTCATTTCATTTTACAATAACAACGAGACAGAACTTCATATCCTTGGATAGATGGTGCAACTTGATTCACTGTCTTTTAGTCAAGGGCCCACCACATAAAAGTGATTGAGAACAGGTGAAGCCTTGGGAAGTAACATTCTTTTTTTTTCCTTTTTTCTCTTTTGAGTTTTTGTTAGCCTTGGCAACTATATTATGTACTTTTTTCATAAACTCTTGAATGGAAAAAAACTTGTAAATGAAATGTTATAAAAAGCTTACCTTCAATGTGGCTTTCTTACTTCTACTACCACCTGCCTTAATGTTTTCTATGCGATCTGCATGTGCAGTGATATCCCACAGGACAATCTAAAACAGAAATAAATTTATCAAAATCTTTTTAGAAAATATATAACTGGGTCCTAATTTATTTTAACTATTGGCTGTAGCCTGATAAGTCAATCACCTTAGGGGATAATCAAATTTAGCTTATACCTTAAGTCAGCAATTTTTAAAGCTAATATAAAAAGAACGTTTTCTTCTCTGTAAAAGTATCTTTGGCACTTTCATTTTTGTGCTTATATTAATAAATGCCAGTATTTTTAAAAATCCAAAATAAATGTCATGCAATTCCCTTTGCTTTGGGAAAAGTTCTTTCCCTGTTTTTGGAAATGTGCTGTGATTGCAGGGACAGTTGCCTGGGACCCAGGAAAAAACAGCCCATACTCCAGAATTGAAAACAAACACTTGACTGTCCAAAGAGGGCTGGGAAGTGATTATTTCCATTTAATTGAATATTATGGCCAACTCTGCATTCTTATGTATCTGGATGGCCATTTTTTAAAAAAATCAGGATAAGGTAGATATGTAACACTAAATTAGGTTTCCAATGACTAAAAGGTATTTTAGTACACTAAAATGTTAACAAAATGTCAGGAATACAGAATTGTGAGTGGTTTTATTTTTATAATGTGCTTTTCTAAAATATTCTAAAACAAAGTCACATTACTTTTGTAATGAATAAAAAAGGCATTTCAGGATTTACAGGGCTTGGAGGATACCCTCTGAGTCATTATGACCCTCAGTTATGGTTGAACAAAACTGAGGGAGAAAATTTTTTTTTCCTGGTTATTTTGGTTCTGGATAAATGGACATGGAAGCCACAGGCATTTACATTTTAACCACAAGGAAGTTTTTCAAACCACACACACAAAAATCATATACACTTTTAATGGTCAAAGCCACTTAGTCACAATGAATTTAAACTGATCATAAAACAGCTTTATGATTATTTTGCTTCACTAGAGAAGTAGGATATTGGAAGATAGGATCTAAATTTGGTATTAAATAACTTAAAAGGAAGATAACAAATGGTATTGAGATCTATCTGTGTGTGTGTGTATACACACATACATAAATTCAGTGATATATGTATGCTTTCCAGTGAATTTCTGTTTAAATTCTGGATCATCCCCTAACTCCTACTCCCAAGGAAATTTCAGAAGAGGCCTTTTTTCCAAGAGGTAGTAATACTTACAGCTTTTGTTCGTCCATGGAATCTTATACAATATGTGGTTCCATTCCAGCAATACAAACAGACACCCAATTATGTTTCAGTTTTGAAGCTGTGTTACCCCATGAACACCTCAGAAGCTGATACCACGTGTAACACGTCTTTATACCCTGCTTCCTGGTATGGCGACTGGCACACAATTGGCATGCCTTCCTTCTGCTGAACTGAATCTTTAAGTCCAAGAAACTGCCAAATCAAAACTTATTACTGAAGATTGTCTGTATTAATACATAGCTGAAAAAAAATTCCTTAAGTACCTGCCCATTGATACAGCCTCCAGCAATGATATTAGGATCACTCGGACAGAACTTGAAGCAGAAGATGTCATCTGGGCTCTCCAGCATTAACTAAAGTAAACCCAGCAAATTCAAGAAAGAGTGAAAAAACCTATTAAGATCATGGCTAGAAAATATTAAGACAGTTAAAAGTCTAATTTTATAGCTATCTATAAGCAAGGTGCATAGAGTCTATTCCCAGAGTTCTGCCTCTGGACTAAAAGCTGCTTTTGTTTAATTTTATTGTGCACATTGGCCATATGAGTGGCATTGAGTATGTTCTCAAGAGAACGCAGGTATCCCCACAACCCACCCCTCAGTAGAGACAAATTGTAGTCATTTTGGGAGCATGCTACAATGTTTATAAACAAAAAGACTATGAAATTAGTGTTCCTGAAAAGCATGGAAGGGAAGCTCTGTGAGGACAGGATCTGTGCCTGTTTTATTGCTTGCTTCCTGGAGTGGAGAGGAGAGCTACAGGGTAGAAAGGGTAGAAAACTCTAGTGAGGGAGTGGTGATGTTGTGGCTGACAAGAAAGGGCTACAGATCTTTCATTTTGATCTCTGGGTCTATAATAATTAAAGTATCTAGAATCTATTACAGTAAAACTACCTTAATTCAAATGCATTAGGGAAAAAGGAAGAAGGGGAGCCTAGGGTTTATTAGGGAAAGTCTTAATTATGCAGTACCTTTTAGAAACAAACTACTATTATATTTAATACACTGAAATAACTTAGTCTAACACTATACAGCACCCACCCACTAGGCAGATCTCTTACTGAGCAGACAATGGAAACTAGAACCCCGTGTAGCAAACCCAGCCTTCAGCCTCATTTTATTTGAATTGCTATGCAATTTGGTTAGTTTGAGTGGGTTTTTTGTGGGTTTTGGTTTGGTTTTAGTTGAGCTATTTAAAATTTGGCGATTTCATATAAAATTCCAAATTTCTCAATTCTCTTGACAATGGGACCACCTGGCAACAAGAGGGCAGACAGCCTGGAGATGGATGGTGCACTCTCCAAGGCTGCAGTCCCTACCACTCTCCAGTGCTCTCCCACACAGTCACCTTTATTTATTACCAGGTGATCCTTGGAATTGAGGAAATTCATGTGAAACTAAAATCTGTTTGCAATTGACCAATCAGTATTTAAGTAAAGTCCATAAAAGAGTTTGTTTTAAAAATAGTTTAAACATTCCTTTTATAATTTTTGGAAAAAAAATAGTATGTTGATCTGTTCAATAAACAAATTGTAAATTTTAGTTTTTCTCAAATGGAATGATGACAAGTTCTGCATTGAAGAAAGGCTAACTTTATTAAAGGTTTACAACATTAAATGATTATGAAGTACTTTGCAATGAAAACTGCTAAAGGTACACATGAAAGTAGTCTTTGAAAATTTAGGATATATGGGCAACTCTCCTTAATTACCTGAGGATGTATAGGATCGGAGAAGCTCCAGAAAAGAATCAGTGATGGCTGCAGCAATAATTTACCAGAAAAGTATACTCTGTCTTCAAAAGAAAGTCGCACGGCCACTGACACAGCTATTAGTCCTGGTTGAAACACATGTAGAAATTAAAGTTGGTAGCAACTATACATGGAGAGACATAGCCTTTGCTTTTCTACACAGCCACTCTTCATTTTCACTTTGTCCACAGGAGAACAAGAGTTTTCTTAGAGCTCTGCTGTCTAATGTGGTTGCCACTGGTTACATGTCACTTATTTAGCACTTGAAATCTGACTGGTCCAAACTGACACGTACTATTAGTATAAAATATACAGGAGACTCAGAAGATTTTAGAAGAAAAGAAAAGCTTGTTTTGTTTCTTTTTTTGTGAGAAAAGGGCCAGTGGAGGGTGAAAGGAGGAAGAGGACAAAGACCTCTCTCTTTCCATGTTTCTACCTTTGCACATCCCTACCTACCTCCCTTGGTTAATGAGCTCTTCAAAGGAGGCGCGTTTCCTCTCTGGTCCAATAATCAGAAAGGCAGTGTTCAGAGGAATAAATTTAGCCATTGAGAGCAACAGGCCCAAGCCAAACCCAGACTCTGCCTTGTGCCATCTGGGTGACCTGGGCAACTCACTTCACTGAATTGAGCTTTGGTCCTTTTGTTGTGAACAGAGATAATGACATGTGTGTGTCCTTCAGGGTTGGTGGGAGGACACACAACAGTGAAGGCATGGAAAGCAGTGGCAGGTACCTAGCGAGCACTCAGCAAACGGAAGCACTCATCAAATGGGAGGTGTTTTATTGACATTGAGCTAGTTTGCAATTTTACATATGAAAGCAACAAACAATTTCTTTTTTTTTTTTTTTTAAGACAGAGTCTTGCTCTGTCGCCCAGGCTGGAGTACAATGGCATGCTCTTGGCTCACCGCCCCAGGTTCAAGCGATTCTCCTGCCTCAACCTCCCTGGTAGCTGGGATCACAGGCGTGCAGCACCATGCCTGGCTAATTTTTATCTTTTTAGTAGAGATGAAGTTTCACCATGTTGGTCAGGTTGGTCTTGAACTCCTGACCTTGTGATCCACCTGCCTTGACCTCCCAAAGTGCAGGCTTGAGCCACCGCACTGGGCTGCAACAGACAATTTCAATGTTATCACAAACAGGAATCCCCATCATTTCCATCTCACCATAGATAGTTGGATGCCATGAGATACAGGTAATCATTTTCTCTGTTGGGCTGTGAAGGTCGGTAAAGGACTGGTATTCTTTCAGGTGGGTATCAGTCTTGTCCCCAAATGTGCCTTCTTCTTCTGCGAGGTATTTCCAATCATCAATAAATGTGTTCATGATTTCATTTTGCTGCAGGGCTATTTCAACACTAATTTGTAAAAATAAAAAAGCAATTAAGATATTGGCTTTTAGTATCCAATGATGTGACTATCTTAGCAACTCCTCCTACCTTCATTTATACTGAATAAAAATAATAATTCTCAATTATATTTGGTAATAATGATTAACTTCGTGAAATAAATGACTTAAGAGAAAAAAAGTTATGATGGCATGTTACTCGGAACTTCTAGCAAATTCATGATCTGCCTTAGTTTCCAAGCCAAGGCTGCACTCTTTCCAGGCCAATGCCTGAGCTGCAGGGATGGCCGGTCCTGGCCAGTCCTCCTTGTGCAGCACTCCCACAGCAGGCATCTTTGCTCTGGAGCTCCCACTGGGTAGGCTGAGAATCTGTCTGATGCTCTGCTTTCCCGGTCCTGTCTCCCACTCCTTTATTTTTCATGGTGTAATCCTCAGTAAACCTCTGCCTCTAATGTGATGTCATTTGTTTCCTAGAAAGCCCCAACTGTCACAAATAGCAATTTTCTTAGGCATGTTCTATACTAAATGATCACTTATCCTAAATAGGATAGTCCTAATACATATGTAATTCAAAACAACAAATAAGAGATTCTGAACAAGGGAAGATTTGGAGTTTAGAAAAGTTTGTGTTTGTGTGTGTGTGTATGTGTGTATATGTGTGTGTGTGTGTGTGTGTGTGTGTGTGTGTGTGTATGTGTGTGTATAGTTTCAGTTGTCACAATGCCTGGGAGGTGCTACTGTGTTTAATTACATTACCAAACCTCCTGCAATGCATGAGACAGTTCCCAAAATGAAAAGTTATCCTGCTAAAAATACTAATATTGCTCCTTTAAGATACCATCTGAGTGCTAGGATCATTTGTTAACAGTAGTCTAGGAACCTTGGTTTGACAGGCTCCTGTCTTAAAATAGTTACTATGATGGTTATTATCCCTTTTTATGCTTAGGTCTGAAAGCTCTGTATACTCCGAAAGTTGATTAGAGCCCTCCCACAATTAGAATGCCACCCAAGGTTTTACCCTAATGATCAAAACTGTAAATTTCTTGGTTTTATATAGGTGTGATAAGCTGAAAAAGTGGTTCTCAATTAAGAATTTCTTAAAATAAGAAAAATCCCTTTATATAGTTAAACAGTAAACATAGATACTTCCAAAATATAAAAAAGGGTACCATTTTATGCCCCTGTCATTGATCATTACATTGTCACTGCCTAATTGAGTTCTCCCTTGGTTAAATTCTTCTTGTATTTCATCTTTCAAAATAGACACCTTTCCTAAGACCTGGCCACTTAAAGTGTGGTCCAAGGACCATCAACATGACCTGGGGCTGTTAGAAATGCAGAGTCACAGGCTCCACCCCGGACTTACTGAGTCAGAACCTGCATTTTAACAAGAGTCCTCAGGTGATTCATAAGCACATTGAACACTGAATAACCCTGTGTAGAAGACTGTCAAGGCTTAAACACAGTTTCCAGTAGAAGCATTTTCCAAATCATATTTCTTTCTGATGAAGCCCAAATGAGAAAGGAATTCTCAGGAGAGAAATTAAAGATGTGACTTTCTCTCTGGTTTCCTGATTTTTCCTCCTCAGCCAGAATGGGGAAGTAATTCACAAGGAAGAATTAAAGACAGGACTTTTCTTCTGGTTTCTGGTTTCTTGCTTTCCTGGAACTATGTGGCTCCTGAGGGTAATGAATTGGAGGTTGGCAAAACTGTGGTCTAGGAATTTTAACCCCGAAAGGAAGCTTTCTTAGTTGTTTGTGAATCCCCCTGAAGTTCCGCTCTCTCATCTGATGTCATTGCCTTTTTTTTTTTTTAAGCAAATAATGCTTCCCTTAAGTTTGTTTTAGATAAAATTCTATGAGAAAGAAACTGCTCATTTCTAAAAGGGCTTTCTTCCAGAACAAAATCAGGTTTATACTAATTAAAAACTTTTGAATAAACCTTAAGCAGTTTTAAAGCTGGAAATTAGTGTGCAGTGATATAAACATGGGTTGCTTATTTACTCTTGGCCAATGCTATTATAATTCCTGTGCCAATTTTCCTCTTTCTTCCTATAGATCTGGCTTCTTCTTCTCACATCTCAAGAAGGGAATTATAAAGCTATCCACTATTCTTTTCTTTATAAGCATGGCAATTGAAAGGGAAGAATAAAAGCCCAGGTCTAAAGCTAATATACAATGTTATTTTGAGCAATTCTTTTTATTTCCTCAAGATCTAGTTTTCTCTGGATATTGATTATATGTAAACAAACTTCTTATTTTTAATATTCCTACAGAAAAAACTGTAATGACTACTTAATTTTGATATGGGGGGAAAAACTCAGGTTTTCATGTTTCTATCTCATTGCCCATATAGGAAAAATTATAGCATGCTTCCTGTGAGTGAGTGGCAAATAACGTTCTCTCTGAATCATTAATTAAATTTTTGAGCCAGAGTCTCTCTAGGTATAGGTAACAACTTTGAAAGTTGTTTGAATTTTCAGGATATCTAATCCAGTCTGAAAGAACCAATGACGTTTCTTAAAAATAAAAAAGCTTAACTTGGGCTATATATGAAGTTGACTACCACATTGTTAATTTTGGAAAGAAATGGAAACCAGCCTACTGAGTATAACTTGCAGACATGTCCTCCATTGGATCCACTTCTCTAAACTCTAGTGTTAGCTTGATGAGAATTTGTCAAGCTGTTTCTCTGGTTTAGAAGCCCCAGAACTCTACCCAGGGTCCCAGTAGTAGCTTAGGGAGCATTTTGAAGATACTTCTCTTTCAAAGCCAGTAAGAGGGCAGGAACACAGGAATTGGTGATAAGAGTGAAATGTTCAAAAAGACACTTGAATTAAATTCAGGTTCTCATCTAAAAAGATATTTTTGCAAATACTTATTATCATAATGACATCCACAGCATTCTCCTCAACCTATAAAAGTTAGTGAAGGGCCCAGTGCAGTTGCTCACACCTGTAATCCTACCCACTTTGGGAGGACAAGGCGGGTGGATCGCCTGAGGTCAGGAGTTCAAGACCAGCCTGACCAATATGGTGAAACCCTGTCTCTACTAAAAATACAAAAAATTAGCTAGGCACGGTGGTATGCGCCTGTGGTCCCAGCTGCTTGGGCAGCTGAAGCAGGAGAATTGTTTGAACCCAGGAGGCGGAGGTTGCAGTGAGCCAAGATCGTGCCACTGTACTCCAGCCTAGGTGACAGAGCAAGACTCTGTCTCAAAAAAAAAAAAAAGTAAAAAGTTAATGAAGAAGAGGAGTGAGGAGTGGAGAAAAAGACTTACATAAAAGTAACCATGGTAAATACAAGTAATTGTTAATTTGCAATTAGGAAAACATCCTCACACACTCAACTGTTCACACTGTTTGATGTGACCTTAGCTTGGGAGGGCTAAGATGTTGCTTAGCAATAGAAAGGAAAGAAATATTGAGAATCTGTAGAATATGTCATACCTGACAACTGTCTTCATACTTCTTATCTAGACACCATATGTGGAATTGTTTATTTAGACCTGTTATTCTTTGTAAACATATACATTTTATGTTTTATTTTTAAAATTTAATATGCAAGTTTTTACCTTATGGATGCATTGTTAAGAAAATCAACCAAAGGCCTTGACTGTTTGAGTGTCTCTTTTTCTTCTTCTGAGAATTCTCTTGGATAATATTGTATGGTAGCATTTTTGGGATATGTCCTAGTATATTAAAAGAAAATTCAGTATCAAAGATTAGGTCAAAGGAAAGCACATATGGGTCATGAAAGTTCAAAAGTGCGTCTCTGTGACAATAAGTTAGGATGCTATTTTATATTTAAATTCTACACATTGAATTTTTTCTTTATCCTTGACAACTGATATTAACCACCATTCAAAGTCTACATGAATTTCTTTCCAACGTAATCAACAAGATCTTATTTTTGCAAAATTTTATTTAGAAATCATTTCAAATGTTTAGAAAAGTTGTAAGAAGGGTATAAGGAATTTCCATACACCCTTCACCCTGATTCATCAATTATGAACATTTTGCCATCTTTATCGTTCGCTCTGTCTTCATTTCATTAAGTCAGTGTGCACCTCACCTCCTTGTGGGACATTTGGCAATGTCTAGAAATGTTTTTGGTTGTCACAACCTAGATGTGCTACTGTTGTCTAGTGGGTAGAGCCCAGGGATGCTCTTAAACACCCTACAAAGCACAAGACAGCCTTCCCTCAAAGAGAATTATCCAGCCCCAAATGTCAATTGTGTTGAGGTTGAGAAACTCTGCTGTAAACATACAAAAGTAGGAATAAGACATTTTAGCAGTGATGGTGGCAGGAAGGCTCGCTCCATTTTAGTATGCTCTTAGTGGCTTCTGTCTGTGTACATGCCATATGGCATTGTACCTCTGGGCTTTATTATCAGTCTCATGTACTCAACCGGGTGAGCTCTTGTTCTTAGCTATGGGGCTTGGAAGTCACATGGCACAATCATTAAGAGTGTGGACTCTGGTGATTGGCTGCCCGGCTTTGAAGCCTGCTTCTATCATTTGCTAGCTATGTGACCCCTGAGCTAATTATCTAACCTTCTGTGCCTGTTTTCTCATCTCTAAATGAAATTATTAAAGTAGCTAGCCCATAGGGTCATTGTAAGAATTGGATGTGTTGATACATGCAAAACTTTAAAAACAGTGCCTAGCACATTTTAAGTGCTCAACAAAATATTATATAGTTTGTGTTTGTTGAACAAATGTCAGCACAATGCAGAATGTCTCTGTGAGAGGTAATATATTAAATGGAGAGTAATCAGACAAAGGGGTAGAGAGAGTTTTGAGTATATTTACTAGAATAATTCATTTTTTTCCCTTGTTTAGGTCAGTATCCATAGCAGAAGGCAGAGTGGTAGAAAGAAAGAATATTATTAGTATTGGAACCGGAGAGACTTGGGTTCAAATCTCAGCTTTACCTTTTAATTTCCACTCTCTAGATAGGGTTAAATTTTAGAAAATGATATGTTGCTTGGTGGTTCTGTCAAAGTAGCAACATGACTAAGAGTCACTCTTACTTTCTAAATATAATTTGTTTTGTTGTTTTTCAGCAAAACTATTCATTATTGCTTCAGGTTTAAATTATGCCCGAAACGTTGGGCTTTCATATTTAACCTCTCTTTGCCTCAGTTTCTCTATTTGTAAAATGGGGATAGTGCCTACCTCAGAAAGCAGTTATAAGGACTGAGTTGATATGTGTAAAGCACTTAGAAGAATGCCTGGTATGTGGTGGGAACACTAGGCATTTGCTTTTACCATCATTATTCTTTGAACCACATCTTTGATTTTTCTTGATTCCCTCCAATATAATCACATATCTACCTTCTCTACCTCATACCAGCCACCCTTCCTAATTTCCTGTTTGTAGTGCATGGTACCAGCTTCCCCCAGTCATCTAGGTTTAAATGATTTGAGTTCCTTTTAAGTCTTTTTTAAATTTAATTTTTATTTTTTCATTTTGTGGTTCAAGACCTGCCCTTATTTTCATCTGTTTACTCCTATGTAAGAACACGGCCACTATTATTATTATTGGTCTGTATTCTGAGTCTACCTATTGAGTCTATGCTGGCTGACTCATTCTTGGGACTTGTCTATACCCTAGAAGGAACACAGAATAAATCCCTGGCTGGCTTGACTTAGATATTTGCCTCAAAATTCAAGTTCCTTTGGTACTAATATGTCACCTCTCTCCTTCCTCTCTTGCCCTCACTTCTTGATATTTATGGATATCTGATGTCGTCCTTCCCTGCCAGGATTTGACTACTGATTCTTGTGTTCTCTTTATCTCCTCTTGTTTTGGCCTGTCTGTTCATCTGCATCTCTTGTTTCTGACCCCTTTCTTGGCCCAACCTTTGGAGTCTGTATATATGTGCCCTTACTTTAACATTGCACTTCCATGGTTTTTAACCTGTTGGTTCACACACATCTGAAAAGCATTCTCTATATTGCTGATCCCTGATTCTCCTGGTCATGACCTGTCTCACTGTGTATTTTCATAGCTCTTTACTTAACACTGGATTCAAATCTGTTATCATTCTGTACATTCTTCCTTATGTACGTTCTTCTCTTCCTCTTTTCCCTCCTCCATTCCTTTTTCCCCTCCATTTAATAAATATATACCAGGAACTGTCCTAGGAATGGGAACATAGCAGTAAACAAAATATTAAAAGTTTATATCTGATAGAGCTTAAGTTCCAAGTGCAGAGTGAGGAGAAGAAAGATGATAAAAAATACACATCAAGTGATTATAACAAAATGGGGAAAAATAGAGTAAAGGGGTAGATAGTAATGGAGTTGTTGCTTTTATACAGGAGTGTCAGGAATGCCTCATTTAAGCAGAGTTCTGAATGAAGGAAGGAAAAAACCCAAGGGAAGAGCATTCTATGTAAAGGACTTGTAAGCTTAAACACATTAGGTATGAGTGTGCTTGGTGAATGAAGGAATGAGGAAGCCAGTGTGGTTGGATGGATGAGGAGGGAGAACTGTGGGAAATTAGGGCAGAGAAGTAAAGGGATCTAGATCATATGAAGCCTTGTAGGTTCCTTTGGGATGACAGGCCATTGGAAAGTTTAGGTCAGTGACATGATCTGACTTGCATTTTAACAGGATTACTAGGGCTACTCTATGGAGAACTGAAGGCAGGAGAGAAAAGATGGATAGAGGAAGCCCACTTAGAAGGAATTACAGTAATCCAAGCAGGAGATGATGATGAATGGTCTAAGGTAATATCAGTGGGTGCATTTTGAAGATAGATCCAACAAGATCCAAGGCTTTTGGTCTGAGTAAATAGAAGAATATCCTTACCACTTACTGAGAGGAGGAAGATTCAAGCATGGGCAAAGGCAGAAAGAGGTGGAACCGCAGATATTCTGGGAACTGGAAGCAGCTCATAGGGCTGGCACACAGACGGCTTGTTTAGGAACAAGGGACGACGGGGCTGGAGAGGCAGACAGTGCCTCGTCACAGAGGAAGGAGAACCTCATATGCCATCCTAAGGGCTCTGGATGGATGTATTTTTTAAGTGATGGAAGCCAAAGAAGAAACCTAGACAATGAATTAACTCCATCTGATTTAATGTTTAAGAATTATGACTTAGGTGGTAGAACAGAGCAGTGAGGGGCAATGGTAATATGCCAGGTGAGATGACCACACTGTAATGATTAACAGCATCACTCATTTTCCCACCCCAGTCTTTTCAGTCTCCTATACGTGTATCTTATTTTCCTGTTATGATTTTTAAAGGCATTATTGAATATAATTAGATCTTCCTGAATTGAATTACTCTGTGGAGATCTATGTGTCATCATTGTTAATCCACTTCTATTTATTATAAAGCTCTCAAAATAATCACGGAAGTTCCTAGATTCGACTGTAATTGGCTCTAAAATTACATACACCCATCACATACTTACCATTCTGTCTGAGTGCTTATGTCTTTTATTTGAGGGATTACTTGCATGCCGACATCTTTCTCAAGTTGTTTAAGGGTAAAATTTTTATCTGGGTAGGCTGTACATTCAATATAGGCATCTTTTACACTGGAAGCATTCTGGTCACTGAACTTAACTGGTGCACCAAATTCAATTCGTTTTTGAGAAATCATATATGTAATCTGTAACACATGTAAACAGTAAAGGTAACACATTGAAGCCCCTGAAGAAAAATGGATGTGTGAACAACGTTGGTCCTCTGCCCAGATCCTCTCAGAACCCTTTGTGCTCTTTCTGTGAGCACCTCCAGCTCTGTGTGCTTTCCATTTGCATGAGCAGCACCCGCTCCTCCTCTTTGGAGGGCTGCTCTAGGGCTATTGGGACCACTTCGCCCCAGGTGCAAAGAACAGGAAGTAACTGGCAGTTTCATCTTGACTAATGGTGGACCAGCAAGAGGGATACATAAACCCTTCTCCTTGGCTTCTGTTTGGGACAACTCTGAGGTATATTTTACACTCCAGAGTTCCTCTCCAGGTTTGGCTGAAGCCTTCCCTCTGCCAGACTTTAGGTTGAGAGTGCAGCCTGGCAAGACTTCCTCCATATCCATGTTCAGCTGCTTGTCATGTTCTCTTCGGGGGCACTTTCCTAATAAACCACTCACACACAGTTCCCCCTCCCAGGAGTTCCTTTGGGAGGGAATGCCACCGTTATCAGCTTCCTACAGCTGCCATAACCAAGTATCACAAATGGGGTGGCCTAAAACAATAGGAACTTACTCTCTTACAGTTGTGGAGCCTAGAAGTTTGAAATTGAGGTGTTTGACGGTTGTTTCTTTCTGAAGGCTCTGAGGGAGAATCTGTTCCCTGTTTCTTTCCTGGCTTCTGGTAACAATCAGCAATCCTTAGTGTTCCTTGGTTTGTATATCCATGTTTCCAGTCCCTGTCTGCTTCTTTACATGGTATTCTCCCTGTGTCTCTCTGTCTCTCTGTCTTCCCATGACCAACTTATCACAAAGGACACCAGTTGTATTGGATTACGGGCCCACCCTGCTTCAGTATGACCTCATCTTAAATAATTATATCTGCAATGACCCTATTTCCAGATAGAATCACATTCTGAGGTGCTAGGGGTTAGAACTTCAACATATCATTTTTTGGAGACAAAATTCAACTCATAACACCCACTTAAGACAATGACTGAAGAAGCAGCTTCTCCGCTCCTTCTGGAATCTCTCCCTGGTTCAGCCTGTCTGCTTCAACTCCTGCCTCCACCATATCCATCAGGGTGACCCAGAAGTCCTACAAGGTGTCCACCTCTGGCCCCTGGGCCTTCAGCAGCCACTCCTACATGAGTGGGCCCGGTGCCTGCATCAGCTCCTTGAGCTTCTCCCGAGTGGGCAGCAGCAGCTTCCGGGGTGGCCTGGGTGCAGGCTATGCAGCAGAACAAGATGCTGGAGACCAAGTGGAGCCTCCTGCAGCAGCAGAAAACGGCTAGGAGCAACATGGACAACATGTTTGAGAGCTACATCAACAACCTCAGGTGGCAGCTGGAGACTCTGGGCCAGGAGAAGCTGAAGCTGGAGGTGGAGCTTGGCAACATGCAGGGGCTGGTGGAAGACTTCAAGAACAAGTATGAGGATGAAATCAATAAGCATACAGAGATGGAGAATGAATTTGTCCTCATCAAGAAGGATGTGGATGAACAAGGTAGAGCTGGAGTCTCGCCTGGAAGGCCTGACTGACGAGATCAACTTCCTCAGGCAGCTATATGAAGAGGAGATCCGAGAGCTGCAGTCCAGATCTCTGACATGTCTGTGGTGCTGCTCCATGGACATGGACAGCATCATCACTGAGGTCAAGGCGCAGTATGAGGAGATCGCCAATCGCAGCCGGGCTGAGGCGGAGAGCATATATCAGATCAAGTATGAGGAGCTGCAGATGCTGGCTGGGAAGCACAGGGATGACCTGCCGCTACAAAGACAGAGATCTCCGAGATGAACTGGAACATCAGCCAGCTCCAGGCTGAGATTGAGGGCATCAAAGGCCAGAGGGCTTCCCTGGAGACCGCCATTGCTGAGGCTGAGCATCGCAGGGAGCTGGCACTCAAGGATGCTCGTGCCAAGCAGCAGGAGCTGGAGACCAACCTGCAGTGGGCCAAGCAGGACATGGCATGGCAGCTCCATGAGTACCACGAGCTGATGAACGTCAAACTGGCCCTGGACATCGAGATCACCACCTACCGCAAGCTACTGGAGGGTGAGGAGAGCTGGCTGGAGTCCGGGATGCAGAACATGAGTATCCATACGAAGACCACCGCCGGGTATGCAGGTGGTCAGAGCTCTGCCTATATGGGCTTTACAAGCCCCGGCCTCAGCTACGGCCCGGGCTCCAGCTTTGACTCTGGCATGAGCCCTCGCTCCTTCAGCTACACCAGCTACACCAAGGTCGTGGTTGTGAAGAAGATTGAGACTCACAATGGGAGGCTGGTGTCTGAGTCCTCTGACGTCCTGCCCAAGTGAACAGCTGCAACAGCTCCTCCCAGGTTGCCCCTCCTGAAGCTGCCCCAGAGCCTGGGAGGGAGGCCCCTGTGCAGGGGAGCACAGGGAACAGGAGACCCACCCGAGGCTCAGTCCTAGCCCTCAGCCCACCCACAGGGAGTGTACTGCCTGGGGACCCCTCTTGCCCATGCCTCCAGCTGCAAAACAATTGCTTTTTTTTTTTTTTTTTTTTAAAAATAAAATCTCAGCTAGCTGAGCCGGGGGTGGGGGGGAAGACAATGACCATTCTTCTATAAAAGCAAACCAAACCTCTTCTATAAAAGCAAAC